>NW_022991169.1:0-351312 GCF_902827175.1 Gymnodraco acuticeps | reverse complement strand
CCCCCCCCCCCCCCCCCCCCCCCCCCCCCCCCCCCCCCCCCCCCCCCCCCCCTGCAAAAAATAAAAATAAAACATCAAAGCTAAAAACAATATCACTTTTGGTCAGAACACATAAAATGTCTTACATTTTCTTTTGTACAAATGGCATATGAAGAGAAGTGATTAAGGAAAAAAAGCAATTTACAATTGAATTTACAAATGAATAAATTAGATTGTGATAATTCAAAATATGATTGAAGTATATTTTCAGAGGGAAACAGAACGCAGACTGTTGACATCAAAACCATTGTCATCCATTTTGCTAGTCTGTTTCATGTTCTTTTGAACTGATTGTCTATCATACATGGATATGCCTTTGTGTTCCCTGCCTTCCTTTCAGCACGGAGGGGGAGGTTTTTCTGCAGAGTAAAATGCACAGTGACAACTAAATGTGTTGGTCTACAATACAGCAAGCATTACCAATAACTGATGAGTTGCTTTCATGCAAGCAGCTAAGTCAAAGCAGACATCCCTAAATGTTCCAACTCAGTACTCAATATTTCAATTTGGAAGAAAGTGCAAAGGTGTTTCTCGTTGTTCTTTACAAAATAAATGGAAAGGCCAGGAATCCATCCCATTGTGTTGGTGAGGGGCTGACGTCCCTCTGCTCTGACTCACATGCTCCACCTCCAGACCGCTGCTTTGTGTCAAGGTGAACACAGCTGCTACAAGGTCACATGACGTGATGCTATGATGTCACCGTGTCAGGACTTCAGGATAAACTGGCGAGGTCAGCCTCTCCCAGCTGCCGTCTAATTATAAGACTTTAATGTGACTGAAAATAAATATACTCTGAGCTGTCATAAATGTTGACATGCACATTTTAGGCAGGGGAACTGTCTTGAAATGAAGTCATGAGTACATCTATCTGGGTCTATAATGGTCTTTGTTAAAACGTCCTCGCTACCACTCATTTCAAGTCTGATGTCACGGCAACCTGTGAGTGACTAACTGACAGCTCTGTGTTAGTCACTGGTCCTGATACTGTCAGTGTGCCAGGCCTCAGGTTTGACTATCCCCTTACTGTGTAACCCATGTATATTTGATCATCATTTCGAAGGGCGATATGAGCTTGTGGTGTAACACAAACACTTACAGACACACATTTCAAACCTCAGCCAGGATGCTTCAGCAACTCGCTAACCACAAAGGTCCACAGGCATCGAGTGAATAAATAAGTTATGAAGCTAAAGGGGCCGCTGGGGAACACGGAGGTAAACACAGTGAGCGATGTGTTAACTCTGTCAGGGAAGAGAGGGTCTCCAGCCTGACACAAAGCAATGTACAAGGTCTGAACGACTCATTAGAGAGAGGTTCATTATAGGAGAATAACAGACATATCTCAAGCCTGAATGAGATCTTCGTGAAATTAATCACTCTACCCGCTATTACAAAATTAAAACAATGATTATAGTAATATAGTTGCTAAAATGTTTGTTCAAACTGTCTGTCATGCAATCAAAGCAGTGCATGTTGAACATTTGCTTGTGCCTCTGCCTCTTTAGTTTCGAAGTGAGGGTGCACGTGTTCAGTAGCTACACTCTACATGCTATACGTGCAAAAGATGCCATTCAAATGTTATGGCCTTAATAAAGTCAAAGCCTTATTGAATGTGTTTGTCACAGGTTTGATGAATGCTATGGAAGAAACTGGAACACTGGCTACACCTTTTGGAGGTTTAACGTGTGCTTTCTTGGAACCGAAGAGTCGCCGGTTCACGTCCCGACCACACCAAATCAATAAATACAAGGTAAATAAAGATTCATCTTATCTTAATGGTGGTGTGTACCAACAATTTGGTGCATTACTGCCACCTACTGGACTGTATAATAATAATAAAGACATGAAAACAATAATGTAATCCTCTCAATCATTTCAGTTGCTCTTAAGGAAGAGAATTATAATATGGTATCATCGTTCTGATGTCTTCCCATATGCACTGAGATATAAATAACCCTGAACTGTATTCCCTTGATGCATTGCCAGCTGTTGCAGTGTATTATCACAGTTTCTGGTTTATGACGCTGTTTTGCATGCTCCAGTTGGGCTTGTATGATTTTATCCTGTGTGATTCTGAATATTGTACAAGTACATTCCTGTTTCCCTTAGCTCCCAGTTTTGCTGGGTTCTGCATAGTCCTCTGTGATAGTTTCAACATGAATGTGGTTTCAGTTATTATAAAGCCAGTGTGAATACCTTCCCATTCCCTTCTAACTTTGCCTGATCAGGTACTTTGAAGCACTGCACCCTGCCTGCATGACAGATGTCTTGTGAAAGAAAACATACAGAGCAATCCTACAGTGAACGATAGCGGACATTTTCAGACTTCTTTGTTGATTTTGAAGCGTGTCTGGCGCATGTGCTAACCCAAGTCCGTCTGGGGGACCAGCGTTTTGCTGTTTTTTCAGAAATGTCAAAAACGTAGGGTACTGTATGAGAGGAGTGTGAGTGTCAAATGGTTTGTAGTTTGCATATAAAGCAGATTGTGTGTGTTCATCAGCCACATGCCATACTGACCTTCCTATGAGCTGATATAATACTAAGACAAAACACTAACTACCTATCTGAGACACATAAGCTGCTTCATTAATTAATGATCTACATATACATATCCACTGTGCTGAAGGGAATGTATGCAGCAGTAATGAGGGAAATAAAGAGTACACAGAGAAAACACAGAGAGTACAAAGAGAAAACACAGAGAGTACACAGAGAAAACACAGAGAGTACACAGAGAAAACACAGAGAGTACACAGAGAAAACACAGAGAGTACACTGAGAAAACACAGAGAGTACACAGAGAAAACACAGAGAGTACACAGAGAAAACACAATGAGTACACAGAGAAAACACAGAGAGTACACAGAGAAAACACAGAGAGTACACAGAGAAAACACAGAGAGTACACAGAGAAAACACAGAGAGTACACTGAGAAAACACAGAGAGTACACAGAGAAAACACAATGAGTACACAGAGAAAACACAGAGAGTACACTGAGAAAACACAGAGAGTACACAGAGAAAACACAATGAGTACACAGAGAAAACACAGAGAGTACACTGAGAAAACACAGTGTACCACGTGGTGAGGACATAGGACTGCAATCTATTTCTGTGTTCAGCCCAACACACTTTTCTTACTATTCCTGTGTACAGCAAGTTGTTGAATTACATTAGCTGTACTGCAAGGAAGACACATACACACAGTCACACACACACACACACACACACACACACACACACACACACACACACACACACACACACACACACACACACACACACACACACACACACACACACACACACACACATACCATGAGCCTCTTGTTGCCTTGGCATTATGTGAGCAGCATTAGAGCAGCATGGACACTACATGGGGGGGGGCAGGAGACACTGATTAGTGCTGATGAAGACCTGCAGGAAGTGTTCTTACTGTAGTTAGGGGGGGGTATTGGAGCAGATCAGAGATGCGAGTGTGTGCAATTAAAACTGTGGTGATGTGACTAATTGCTGGTGAGATGTGTAAGCAAACAGTGCGCTCCACCTGTAGGAGAGCACAGCATTGCTGTCTTTCATAAACTGGCTTCATCATGCAAAGTCCCTGCAGTGATTTGAAGATGGGATTGATTTCATCTCTGACCTCTGACCCTGTGTTCTGTATCTCTCCTCCACCTATACATGGACGTTGTCCACCAATCCCAACCACTCACCACCCTTTGCTGTTTCCATGGCGACTTGCCCTTAACCTTCTGCCTGCCCCCCTGCCAGCCTGCCCCCCTGGCGTCGCTGTGCTCCCAGCCTGGGAAATCAGCCTAATAAATAGCTTTATGGAAATCAGCCCGCGGAGCGGCACATACAACTGCCACTCTTAATACACTGGTTAAAGTGGCTGGAAATGTCAGCCTCCCTGATGCCCCCCCCCCCCAAGATCCTCTCGTTCGCTCCTGTCACAACCAGTGCAAGTAGTATTTGTGTTTTTAACTAAGTTATAGTGAGTAAGAAGTAGTAAATAAGTATGAGCATCAAATATACTAAAAGTACCAAAACTAAAAGTACTCTTTCTGAGCAATACAGTTACAGGATAGTAATGATGATGCATTCATGTGTTCATCATTTCATTGTTCAGCTTTAAAGGAGCTGTTATTGACTCTCTATATTTAGCTATCATGATCCATTTTATAATAATAACAAAAATGAGTTGATTTACATGTGGTATTAATAATGATAATAAACTTCATTGATATAGTACCTTTCATGCTTTACAGAGTATGACATCATCATATGAACATCATTAAAAACAAGGTATAACCAAACGGAAAGAGTTATATCACTGAACAATAACACAATAAAACATGAACAGTGATACTACTAAAACAATTACAATTGCCCCAAATGAAAAAGATAGGTCTTTCATTTACTTTTAAAAATTCCAATGGAGGTTGCTGTTCTAAGATCTAATACTCCAATACCAATACTATGATATTTTAAAGTAACTTATGTTGTCAAATACATGTAGTCGGTAAAAAATACAACATTTGCTTCCAGTAAGTAATTGGGTAAAAGTACCTCAGATGTGTACTTGTAAATATATATATATAGTAAATACCATAATAGTTATTTTGTAAATGTCTTAGTGGTTACTTTACACTTCCTTCTATCTCAGGCTACAGGTTCAAAGTCAGCCTCCAGGTTCTTCACCTGCCGTTCACGTTCCCTGTGTTCCCTTCTTACTTCAACTTGTTTAGACAAGAGCAACAAAAACATTTTTTATTCAGGATTTATTGTAATGTGGCATTTTGATGACCTTTCACAAAAATCTGCGTTTCATCATGATAATCATCATTATCCTGGAATGGATGTGTTTTTTTATACTTTTGACATCTCAAAGGTACAAAAATGCAATTATTGTGTCTACAAAAGAATCAGCAAGATATGTTATTGAGCCTGATCATTATGCATGATGTGTGCAATCACAATACAAATGAATATATGTATAAAGTATATATATATATATATATATATATATAGAACATGGTGGCAAAACGTTTTTTTTTTACACAAAAAAAAACTGAGAAATGAAAACACATGAAACATTTCTGATGACAGCTTCATATGTCTGTACTAAAACTGCTCAGCCTGTTCAAGTTTAGAAGAACTTTATAAAAGCTGTTCCAGGGGTCCTCTGCCCCCCCTCAGAGTAATCCTGCTGAGATTGGAGTCTTCATGGCCTCCACTCCTTCAGGGAATTGGCTACATGTCATCCATGCACAACCTGCTCCTCCATCAGCTGATATGATGTGTTCACTGACCCCATGTAAAACACAGCCTGCTATCATTTTTGAAGGAAAAAATAACGTTCCTTTAATTCTGTACCAGTTTTCATACTCAATATTACGTTATAGAGATCAAGGTTTTTTCCATTACAGATAAGCATTTGAAGATGATAACAGCTTGTCATTCGGAGCTGCATGCTAATGTGTTATTGCATTGTACAACGACTAAAATGATTGAACACTTGGAAATGATTTCGTGAACTTGGGTGTTTATGTTATATGGTCAAATCAAATCATATATAATTCGATGAGCATTTACTCACAGTATACTGTCCCTTTAAACAGCCCTGAGTTCACCTTTTATTGACTTATGTGACTTTGACTTAAACCTACGCAGGCAACGTTATCATAAATGTCAACATTTGAATATCCTGCAACATTATTCCAAGCACATAATGAAATGTATTCCACAGCAATTAAAAGTTAACTACAGTCGCGCTCCTGTGTTAGTCATTTGGAGACAGATGTAAGAGAGCAAAGGGAAACAAATCAGAACATTTGTTTTGTTTGCCTGTGTGTGTGTGTGTGTGTGTGTGTGTGTGTGTGTGTGTGTGTGTGTGTGTGTGTGTGTGTGTGTGTGTGTGTGTGTGTGTGTGTGTGTGGCCTAGCATTACTATCCTTGTGGGGACCTAAATCTGTTCAGTCACGTGTGGGGACTGGCTTCCCTTATGGGGACAAATTGGAGGTCCCCATAAGGGGAATCATTACTTTTAAGGTGAAGACTTGGTAAGGGTTAGGGTTAGGCATGTGTTGGTTATGGTTAAGGTTAGGATAAGTGATGTATACATGGTGTGTGTGTGTGTGTGTGTGTGTGTGTGTGTGTGTGTGTGTGTGTGTGTGTGTGTGTGTGTGTGTGTGTGTGTGTGTGTGTGTGTGTGTGTGTGTGTGTGTGTGTGTGTGATGTCAGCACGGGTCACAAACTGCCTGTATTGATAAATTAGTGCTTATTTAGTAATTGCCTAGTGATTGCTTCAGTTACAGCTCATGTGGTAGTATCCTCTTGACACACACAAACACACACACACACACACACTCACACACACGTCTCATCTAATGAATCAATATCGGCATGACAGATACACCGAAGCATGACTTGAGATCATGCTTCAAATAATGAGGCGCAGATATGGATGGGTTATTATAACTGGAGCTTGTATAATATTATCGTTGATGTATTCCTATGCATTGAGTCAATTTATGTTTTTTTACAGCACACTTATTTAAAGAATATCCTTTTTTATTTTATTTAATTACTCTAATTTGGACCTCACTCATTCAGGGTGCTTCTATTTAAATCATGGGTCTCATTTCTCATTTCCCAAGGGGATTTGAAAAACCTATGAGTCCACAAAATAAGATGCAACGGAAAAAAGCAAAGAAAGGCGAAAAGGAAACATTGATACGGTTCAAAAACCTCTATAATGGAAGCAGCATCAGCACGATTGTCTTCAGTAGTGTGATCTGCTTTGACCTCACGGAGAGACTTTTTCATTTTTTTACTACACTTGGGGAAATAAAATGTAAACGATAACAAAAATGTCTCTGACTGTTAATTGAACACAATAACATAAACACTAATGTCTGTGCATTATCGCCCATTATTGATATTCTGAAAACATTGTAAGCAACAGAAGGAGAGCATTATGGCGTAAGACACAAAGCCACCATGCTCTGCTCTCATCACGCTGTTTTGATATTTTAGTATTCATGGGCAGGCATGACCAATGGTGTTGTCACTGCAGGGCTGTCTGCATGCCTCTCTCCCAGCGATGGATTCACGAGATCATTGGCAGCACGATTTTGATGTGAAATGGATTTCGGAGACAGCTATATGTATTACTGTGTGTGTGTGTGTGTGTGTGTGTGTGTGTGTATGTGTGAGAAAAGGAAAGACAGAGAGGGAGAGATTTGTCATGCTTACACGGATGGCTTTTGTGATTTCACCTGTGTGCATATTTGTATATTGACATTGACATGATTGAGTATGCATGTGCATTTGTATGTGTGTGTTTAGAGGACCATATAACCAAGTCCTTTCACTCAAGTATTATTTAACACGGGAAGAGATGACATGTAAAATGACACTTCATACCTTCACTACTCATGTTTGGTAACTCAATGTGTCTAATTGCAATAATTAAGTTGAACGTAATCATTTGTAATTGAAATGTAATGTTATTGCGTTCAACTAACCTAATACAGTACATAATACATTTAATTGTAGTCAACATTTCAGTTTTTTCAGTGATGAATAAGAAAATGATTTCATGATTATGATGCAACACTTGACTTCAGGCAAGCATGTCTGAACAAGAGGCATGTGAAGATGGCTGCCGTGTCTCTAGCTAGCTCCTCTCTAACTTGTATCATATTCTATTTACGTGTATATAGACTTCTTGCACTATTTTTTATTTTATTTTTGAATTTGTTTGATTGTTTATGTCTTATATAACTATGTTGCATTGTTGGAGGAGCTCGTAAGATTTTCATTGCCATTTCTACACCGTCGCTTTGTGCATATGACATTAAAACCTTTTCATTTGAATCTTTTCAATCTTAACAAAGACAGAAGAATTTTGTTGAATACATCAATGCTTTATTGTAAGCTCAATCTCTCTCAAACTGTATTAAGTGTCTTCCTTTAATAAATGATGCGCTGTGGAGTGGACACTACTGACACTACTCATAACTAATTGCCCTGATTGGAATAGCAATGGTGGGGGGCAGATGTAACGGACAAAAGGAGTGTGTCCTCACACTCAATATACTGAGTTAAGATGTAGTGAGGAGTTGGGGGGGGGCAGGGGTTGTAGATAGGTTAAGGGTTACGACCTCTCTGGTGACCCCTGAGTCATCAGCACACTTAACCCCTCATTTGAATTGACCTCCTCCTTGTAGTGAGCAAGGAGCCGCTTTAATGCACTGAAGCAGGAGTTATTAGGTCCTCTCGTAAGAGAGCAGACAGGAAGTATCCTTTAGAGAACAGATGAATGATGCCTAAAAGACAACATTCTCATTCACTCCAACACAAACTACACATTTCTTAGGTTAGTTGAAGGCAATAATATTAAGTTGAACCTAATATTTCAACTTAATTGTATTTTCAGTTTCTGTGCATACTTCATCTCCTTGCTTCCTCTCCTCCGACAAACCGTCTGGAAATTAAACGTGGAACCCTAACAACACAGTTCCAGGGAGTGATCCCCTGATCCACGATGTTTTTTTGTATACATAATCCCTGCTCCCTATATGTGCGCCATGTGAGTACATCGAAACACCGTCTTATGTCTTCATCACCATCAAACCTCCCCGTGCTCACCACCAGGAAAAATCCTACCCCTGATGGAGGAAGTTGTCCAAGCCGCTATTAGCATATTATGCAGAAGTCTCTCCTGCTTATACAAAGTAGCATCTCGTGCCCTTCTCCCCCCCCCAAAATCCCGCCCCCCCCCTTCAGTCTTCATCCTCTCCACAGATGCTGCCTCATTTCCATTCCTGCTCCGTTATGTACATAATTCTGCATATTATCTGCGACACGGGGGGCTAAGCATGGAACGCACTGCAAACATCTCAACAGGTCTGGAAGGGAAAGCTGGAATTGTTTTAGTCTTTTTTTAGCAAAATAACGTTTTACATTTTTTACGATAGATTCATTCATTCGATCCAAAATGTATCTGCATATAGTTTTTGGAGAAATTGACAAACAGAAGATCTAAACGTACTCATTCTACATGAACTTGCACAATCGAAAAGTAATTCAACAGAAGAACCAGTGCTGTAGCTCCAAAGGGGCTTTAAGCGAAATGATGGATGAAGAGATTATCAGGGATGCTAAAATATATTTTAGATAGGGAGGCTAAAATATATTTATATTTGCTCAAATATGTTGAGATAACCTGCAGATTATTGGGCTGCTAGCTGGTGTTGTGCTGCCTGATGTTTCCTAATGGGAACGATGTGTGGCACAGATGGGAGGAGAAGGTGAAGAAGCACAGAAAGGGTGGAGTGACTCAGATCCTTCATTAAGATGCTGTCACACACAAATACATACACGCATATATAAACTCAAATGGAAGTCGCCAGCTTTTCTTCTTCTAGTCATATACTCACACAATATGAGAATGTTTATGCAACAGCCGTCCCGATAAATCAAAAATGAATTGGACCAAAATATAAGTGAACAAGAGGGAAACCATATAGTGAGACAGGATGACAGAATACAGGAGATTAAAACAGATAGGGTAGCACAGGTGAAGAAGAGGAGGGAGAGCGGCACTCACAGAGGGGAGGATTTCTGGAAGTATGATGTCGTCTCTGTTCGACTAAGCTTAAAATGAAGCAGTGTTTACTGCACCCAGCTTCATATTCACATACTAACTTGTATGTAGTTTATTACTGTTGGCTGCTTGCCTTATAAAACATTGGAGGAGGTCCATGCTTAATATCTGATGTAGGTACAAATACAATTACAATTTTGCAACATAAAACAACTCGCTTCCTGTGCTGAACAAAACACATTCTCAATGTGATGAGGCACTACTGAATGTCCGCTATTCAACTTAAAGTAAACCTGCTTTTAATCATTTTAAACTCACTTCACTGTTATGGATACGTTTGGATGGAAATAACAGCTTTCTCAATATGCTACAAATAATCTGCTATATTTGGTATACATACCATTTAATACAGAACTTTTCCATGATGCTCATTCATGTTGTGCAAACAGGATTTTGATAAAGCGAGACAAGCACCGTTCCGTAGGCTGATATCGTGCTGACACGCACAGTATCATTTTGACCAGGAACACACAGATCAGGGGATGTTCATTGATTCCCTCTTCCTCTGACACCAACAGGTTTGTGTTCAATTCAAATGTCACCACATTTTTTGATAAATGTCATTAATGTGAAAGTGATATCACCATTGATTCATATTGGATCTGGTAGTTACAACTGATAGGTTTGCAACAAAAACAGGTCAATTGAGTGTCACACTGTAGAAAGGCTTGTGTGTGTAAAGTCCTGACCCCCCCACCACCACCACCGGAATAATGGGTTTGTTTTGGCCGGATGCCAGCAGTGAGGGGGGCTCAAACCCCCCCCCCCCCCACCTCCTGCTCTACACCACAGGTTGTCTGGTCAGCCGCTTCTGAGCCCCCCCGGTCATCAGACATTCTCTTTCTAGGCGAGTACAAAGTCCCAACCGTGGCCACAGCGCCAGCATCAGCAGCCGCGCTCACAAAGGTCACATCTAATGATCCAGGCGCCACGCTGGAGCTGGAGCCGGCTCTGACAGGACGTGCGGGGTCCAGAGGTGAAACTGGGTGTGTGGATGCATTCATGGTGACTTTGAATTAGTGTGCATCTCAGAGCATGTGTGCATCCAAGCTGTAAGGGAGATAAAGACAGAGGACACAGTCGGCTAACGGTTAGCTTACCATGATGGCGTTCAAGCTGACCACTGGGGATTTCGTGCACAGCTGAAAACTTGATTTTATATTAAATGTATTTTTCATTCATTCAAACCTATATTTAACCAGGTGGTCCCATTGAGATCATCGATCTCTTTTTCAAGGGAGACCTGCCCAACATGGCAGAAAGTAGGCTACAACAGATTTCATATAACTGTTTTAGGTTAGTTCAAAGCAATAATATTACGTTTATATAGGTTTAACTTAAAGGTCCCATGTCATGCTTTTCCGGTTATTACCCGTCCCCTTGTGTGTTATGTAGCTTGTTATGCACGTAAACGGTCTGCAGAGTCACAAACCCTCAAAGTACACCCTGTAGCGAGTAAAACTCTAACACAGAAAATACCTGTCTATGCTGCCCCAGAACGCCCAACCCGTGGAGCCGTTACGTTACGTCCGACACACACACACACACACACACACACACACACACACACACACACACACACACACACACACACACACACACACACACACACACACACACACACACACACACACACACACACACACACTCAATCTTTTCTCCGCTGCAGCTCCGCCGATTTCTCCTCCCTGAGATGGCGGGACGCGGCGAGGCTGTGAGTCCAACCCTTTATATAGTCTATGGTCCAACCCTGTCTCATAAAAAAACGTGTAATACCTACGTTGGTCCACAACGTAGGACGTAGTATTTCTACAAAAACGCCTCTGAAATTGTAAAATCCCTACGTTTTTTTTCACCATTCATTCCAATGGCTGGAGTCTATGTCACGTGATCTTCAAATTTCTCCCTGCAGAAAAAGAAAACATGGCCGAACTTCGTTTTATTCTCGGTGGAAAATGCCTATTTTAAGGTTAGTTTGGCCATTAAAATGCGTTTTGATGTCATTTGATGCGAGAAATATGAGTTGTTATTTCAGATTATGTGTGCAGTGGATGTACATGATCTTTAGTTTGATAGTTATTACGAAGATTACTTCAGGAAATTGTGTCGATACAACGTTTTCATTGTTACCAAGGTGGTTGCTAGGGACGCTGCTATCCATATTATTTCTGTTATGTTGTGTAACTGTTTAATGGTGTTATCTTTATTGCTACCCCCTTCCCCGTCAATGTATAGTGTTGGTCCACAGCGCAAACGTATTAGTTTAACAAAATCCGCATCTAAAATTGTGGCATAGATACGTTATTTTCCCCTGTGCAATTCCAGTCTCACATCTCACATCACATCGTCATAAACAAATACCGGAAACAGACCGAAAACACTTTATTCCGAGTATGCTTGCTTTTCTCTTTGAAAGTCATCACATAACGGCATTGTGATACACGGTTCGGCTGCATTAAATATTACATATCTGCCGTAGTTCTCTATGTATATAGCCCTGATGAGAAGACTTCTAGACAAACAGGAGAACTGCCGCCAACACTGAAAACGTGACGTGGATCATAAATATATCAGCCATTAAACAACATCTTACATTTCTTTTCACACAATACGTCTCCTTGCAGTATCAACACTAATTCGGCTGACTTTTATATTTGATCCAATTGGTAGATAGGCTGTATTTACACCATAAAGGTGCACAGCTGATATAAAGGGACACCTAGTGGTTAAAGCATGTTATTGAATTTCATTATTTTTATTATTAGATATTAATAGGATCCCTATAAAGTATATTAATCACTCGTTATTCTCTACTAATAGTTAATTAAAGACTGTATATAATGACTATTTTGCACATCCCTTTCAAGATTTCAAGATTTTCTAAGGTTTATTGACATATCATATACACAAACGGTGTAGTTACGGTATGCATTGAATGAAAAACTTTGTGTATACCTCCAGCAATGTTAACTATGTTGAAGCACTTATTGTAACTGATATTATACATATGTATTATACTCTTATAAGATGTATGTAGATAGTATAAGACATGTGTAGAATATGACAGTGTAATGGTGGAGGTATACACACATATTGATAGATGTCTTGTAATGCATTGTTGAGGAACCTGCGACCCAAGTTTTTCATCTCCGGCCTTGTCAGGTATTGAACAATCAATAAATAAAGAACACAGAATTGTTAAATATAAAACACAGAATTTGTGTGATTATACTAAATGATTTACAAATAAACACCACTGCATATTTACAACTGTTACACATGCTGATGTAACGCAAATGTTTCCAACTCGGGATCAATAAAGTATATCTTATCTTAAGATGATCGATGGCTACTGCCATATTTGCTAAATGTGCCTCTGAACCTTGACAAGTGCATGTTTCAGGCTTATCAATTAACAACAGGAGGGGTCACAGACATAAGACCAGCTGTTAAATAAAGCTCTTCTGACCTTAGCTGGCATGTGGGTATATATATTAATGCTGCCCATTATGGGCACAAGCAATTTTCACCCATTTATTAATTATATGTTTTAAATTTGAGTGTTTCCTATCCCCTAAACCTCCAGGGATGTACACAGTTTAATACTGGCAACTTCTTATTATGGGAAATACGAAAACTCCAACAAGCCATGTAGGACAGAGAGTGAATACACATACTATACAGAGATGCTGTTTGAGAAACCAATGAGAGTTTGGAACAGTGAGCAATATAAATATATTCTAGTAGACCTCATCAATGGATTTATGATCAATAGAAATGGCCATGACATGAGACCTTTAAAATAATTGTTTCAACTAACCTAATACAGTTATGTGAAATTTGTTGACATAATACATTTAATTAAAGTGAACTTTGACTAGGCTTTGAATAAAGATGTTTGGCTTCTGAAATGCTCACTAGAAATGTATTAATAATGCATATTCACTATCCAGCAATTCCTGGTGATTCATGAGGATTGCCACGGGAGGGATGCAGTGCAAAGCAAAGTGACTTGTAGTTTTTACTGTCTGCTTTTCTCTAGCAATCTACTTTTCCAATGTTAAATGTTGTGTTATGGATTCAGAGCCCTCTGCTGGTATTGGCTGGGTTCACACCGCCCCATATTGATAGCATCATTAGCAGCAAACAGCTAACAGGCTTAACAAGCACCACAGGGGGCTGGAGGAAGTGTAACTCTCCCATCGGAGCTCCTGGGGAGCATCAGGGCAGCATGGTTCCTCCATCTGTAGTTCCAACTTCTGTTCGAATTCATCGTCTCTCTTAAGGCCCTGACACACCAAGCAGTCACCAGAGGACTCGCCGACGCTGACGTCGGCTGTTGCCTGGCCGTGTTCTCCTGCGTCTTGGCCATGTGTCGCACGGGAACACACCGCAAAGACTTCAGTGCGTGAGTGGCAATAACTCTCCTTACCAGCAGGCGGCGGTAGTGTGTATTCGTCATTCAAAAGAGGCAACAACCGGAAGACAGAGAAGAAGAACAGACCGTGATATAAACAACAACAAATAGCTTGTGCGTTCCATTTTCCCTCTCGTCCATCGAAAACATGTTTCGTGCGGCACTGGAGCTATCAGCCATTGCAGTGTTACTTGTGGAAGACATTCTCAAGCAACAGTCTCTCAAGAAGCGGAAGCGAAGAATTAGGAGAAACCGCACTAAATGGGTGAAGTCATGGATACTACAGCGAGAAGCTCACGATGCTTTCCCGAACCTGTGTCGAGAGCTGGAATTCAATGAAGTGCCAGATTTCAGAAATTTCGCTCGGCTTTTTCCTGTTCAGTTCCACACGTTGGAGGAACTCATCACTCCAATCACCCAGAGGGAAAACACCAACTACCCGGATTGCATCTCCGTGGGGACACGTCTGATGGTTACGCTGCGATTTTTGGCAACAGGTATGCAAGCTAAAGATGTTGCTATATTTAAATATGAATAGCAGTCTGTGTGTGCCTTCTTCTTAAATCGTTTGTTTACGTCCCTCACTTCCGTATCGCTTCTCATGCACTGATTCGCTAGCTGAACAGCCAATCAGAGTGATTGTTTGGTCCGACTGCCAGACCCGATCCATGGCCGATTCAACATGTTGAATCGGCCATGCATCGGGTGCAAGTTTACAGTGTGCAAGTTGAACAAGAGCGATTGCACCAAATGCTCTCTGCAATGATTCTGCAGGCATCTATGCTTCTGCACTAATACAAGCAGTCATGGTTGTTGTGGATTTACATATTTAAATATTTAGTTTAGTAAGTAATTAGCTAGGAAATATGTACACACACACACGCACACACACACACACACACACACACACACACACACACACACTTAGACACACATAGACACTGTTAATGGCTCCCATGCAGATTGATGGTGCATAGAGCAAAGGGGAGCCTACTTGACCTCCATGAAGGGACAAATGGCTGCATTAGAGCCCATCAATTATATACACGCACACACACACACCACATCAGAACATGGGCTAAAATAAACAGATCCCCTGCCTGAAACACCTCCATAGGACTTGTTTGTTGGCTTCAGGAACATAATGACATCACTATGTAACAGTCACGCTTCTATTGGCTAGTGCTTCAACACATTGAACGTGAGAGGAGAAGCGGTTGACCATTCACAACAGAGCCGGCCAGCTAACCAATCAGAGCAGACTGGGCTCTGGTTTCAGACAGAGGGTGAAAAGAGGTGCTGCAGCACAGGCAGGATGAGAACAATAAAGGGCTTTCTGAACATTAAAGCATGGAGACATGTAGTATCTTACTTATATCTAATTTGTTTGGTACTTGTTTTAAGCTAATAAACTCAAGTTGTAAAGTAACTAAAGCTGTCAGATAAATGTAGTGGAGTAAAAAGTACAATATTGGCTTAATAATGTAGTGGAATAGGAGTATAACGTAGCATAACATGGCAATACACAGGTAAAGTACCTTAACATGTTTCTACTTGAGTAAAGGCAATTACATTTCACCTAGGTCTATTCACAATGCAAATATCCCTGTCTCCAGGTAATACTCAGCACGTGGCATTAGTGAATGCACACACTTCTGTCGATAGAGAAAATAGAGAAGGTGTGATAAAGGAAGAGAGCGGGAGAACTGAGAACCAAACCGTAAACTCTCCGGCCCCAGCAGTCCTCCACACTGCTGTGTTTGAGTGAATTGTCTGTTATTCAGTAATTGGTTATCGGGCCGCATTGATTTTCCAATTGAGCCTCCCTCTGAGCTCCAGGTCGACTCACACAAGCTGTCCGCCCACTGCCGGGCCATTGAGCTCCTCGCCTGGATACCCACGGTTTGACCAGTTTGATGAATCAGCTCATAATGGCCGGCGAAATACATCTCTATTATGGCAAAACAAATTACATATGTGCAGTATCAATCAAAATATGGGCAAACATTGCAAAGGTATATAACTTTTTGTCACAAAAGATTGATTTCTGTAGCTGGTGGACTTTTAGATATCATTGTTTTCTTTCATTCTCTCCATGTGGTCAATCCATTTCGTTCACACAGGTTTACAATGGAGAAAGCTTATTTACGTGATCTCATTGATCACTGATTAGAACTATTACATCTACCCCCCGCCTTCATTTAAACTCCCTGAACTTATCGATGCCTCCTACAGATTGTGTGGAGCAGATTCAGTGTGTGAGCGCTCTGGGGAAACATCTCTGAGAATATGAAGCCAGCAGCACAGGAGGCACGTCTGTGTGGCTCCGCAGATTGTTCCACTCGCCTCTTATGTTTACTTTCTCATACGGCTGTTATAGATCTACGGAGCAAACCCCGGACTCAATCTACACTCCATTAGAGCTGGTGAATAAGAGGAGGGATGAAAAGAGAGAAAGAAATAGAAGTGTGTGAGGAGCTATATAAAGTCAGCATTATTGATACACACACATCCCTGCAGCTGGAAGCTTCTCAGTACAGGGAGGGGGGGGTGTATCTACCCTTCACACACATGTTCACTCGTCAAAATTCACGTCACCCCCCCTATGTCACAAAACACCTCTGTGTGTGTGTGTGTGTGTGTGTGTGTGTGTGTGTGTGTGTGTGTGTGTGTGTGTGTGTGTGTGTGTGTGTGTGTGTGTGTGTGTGTGTAGCTTTCATTGGTATGCACTGACATGGAGACAAAGCTTAGGTGCTCATTATAGCAGACATCAAGGTGATCTGTTGACTTAACTCTCGCCTATACTACACATGCACAGACACACACCCACACACACATACACACACTTACTTAAATGTATATATGTATACAGCCTAGCCTTTAGAGCAGTGCACTGCAGGGACAGCTCATTACTCCATGTTAATAAGCCTTTGCGGACACACAGTAAAACAAACGTGAACATAAAGAAGGATTTGATGAATTCCTTCTGGAGCAAACCAGAGACAGTGCTGTGAGATTGAACTGTATCTCTGACGGAGCCCAGTGGCAGAACCCATGGAGGTGTGACAGCTCTGACAGCAGAAAGCTTCATTTACAGAGAGCCACTCATGTTTCTGCAGAACAGACCGTGTTATGAGGTAATACTGTCTCTGTCACATTGTACTCACAACCCACAAAACACAGAAGAGTGTGATCCCAGTGTGCTGCCATCAGTTTTTTGACTCAGAAAGACTTTGACTGAGGAAAGTATTGATTCCGTGTCTTGTCTTGGAAACCAGTCATGTCTGTAAATGGACTTGAAGATCAGATTAAGAAGTGTATCCAATGGCACCCTGCCTAGTTTAATATGTTTAGAGCCTTCTTCTTAGTTTCTTAAGCATGAAATGTCCATTGATAATGGAGCTGCTTCAGGTAATAATCATCAACTCATCCTGAGTTCTTGGATACTCATCATGCCTGTTATATCTGAGCAGCAGATCTTACATCTGTCATAAGCACCCATTCATCTCTAACCAGCTCACATGAGATTACTCTGATGACAACTCCTTCCACTTTCTCTTTTCAGCTCCCTCCCCGGCTCAACTCCACATTACCATCACAAAAGAAACACCTCCTAAGTGTTTTCAGTCTTTTTCAAGAACCCTCTTGCGTCAGACTGTGAGGAAAAGGCAAAGACAAATCAAAGAGAAGACGGAGGAGAGGATGCAAAAGCAGATTCCCTGTTCTTACCGTTGAAGCCTGTGAAGTTCCCCCAGTCGAGCAGGGAGCCGTTGAAGGCGGGCAGGGAGCCGTTGAAGAACAGATCGGTGCCGTTGGACGGGTGCCGGAGGGAGTCTGTGAACAGGTTCATCTGCAGCAGGGTCTTGATCAGATAGCGCAGCATCTTGCCTCGTGGAGGGACCCTCACTCCCACACAGGTGTCACTTTAAAAAAGGGGGCCACTGTTTAATCTCCTTTGCCTCCCTATGTGGTTTTTAAGAAGAGTTAAAGAGATGTCCTTTTGATCCTCAAATGTTCAGAACATTCTTTTTAAATGTGAAGAAAAGAGGATTAATCTTGAAAAGTGGATGAAAAGAAATCAAGATAAGTTGATCAGTGATTTGGAGGTGTGAGAGTGGGTTTGGGGGCCCCTCGCTGTGATCCCATTCAGTTCCTCCCAGCATCGGATTGTTCCTTCCTCCTTGTTCCTTTTGTTCAGGGATCACATCACTTCACACGCTGTCTGACACCACACAAAACAGCCTCTCGCCGGTGTAAAAGAATCCAGCAATGTGATTATGACCCCTTCGGATTTGCTGCTCTCCGCTCTCCAACCCCTCCCTCTGGCTCCTCCTGTGTCCCTCCCTCTCTCTTGCTCTCCTCCTCTCTCCCTCTCCGTGATGGGGTCCCGGGGGGGTCCGGAGGAGAGAGAGAGAGCAGGTGCTGTTGGCAATAAATGTTTAATTATTAGATTAATAATCATCCCAGGAGGCTCTGAATCTGTGCGCTGGAGAATAGACTTACTGTCTCTGTCTGTCCATAAACTACACACACTGTCTCGTATACGGGCATGTGTTAGACAATCAACTTCTAATGTGTCCTTTGAGTTTTTGTTTGATTTCCTGCTGTAACACCTTTTGGAACACATTGCATGTTAATATCTTTATGAAATGAACGTTCAAAATACTCTATCGTCAGCCTGGAAAACTAGATTCTCAGAACTGCATGTGTAGTGCTGAGGTGTTCAGTTTTGTGCCACACTGACATAACTGAAAGGTTGACTTTAAATCAGTGTGTTATGACTCACCCACAGATTTTGGCTGCACACTGCAACATCACCATATATTTAGGAATGTGTGTGTTTGCATGTGAATGAAACACATTTCCCCACATACCTTCAATCATGCTGAAGTATGCTATAGCTCTAATGCAGTCTCCATATCATCATTCACATGTGAGTGCGATGGTAGCAGGACGGTCTCATGTGGCAGCCGGACCCCCCGCTGACAGCCTCCTATTAACGATGCCCGTCCCCCATCAGGACCCTGTCCTCCTGCTGCATCATCAGGACAATGGGAGCCAGCCTTCCAACAAAGTTGCCGTGACGACCCCCGTCCCGTACCCTGTTCCTGGGGTGCTTTCCGGTCCCTCCTCATTTCAGAGGGTCTTCAATTCATGGGGTGTCTGTGCCAGTTCCTTCCAAAGACAGCTCTAATAGGGGGACAATGGAGGGGTGGAGAGTTGTGTAAATGCAGACAGACACACTGTGTGGGGGTCATGTTGTCTGAGGCAGACCCATGGATGTACAGTAAGTGTTTCACTAATATAAGAAGACATGAAGGTTGTCCATGTCCTGTATAGATTGTTCTGTACTCACACTCAGTCACACACACACACACACACACACACACAAACACTCAATCTCCTCAAGAGCAGACCTCCACCTCCACAGCCAAGTGTTCAGCAGGGAGGGAGACAGCCTTACTCCACAGCACACAACACATTACAGTCAGCTTACATTGTCTTTGTAAGGGCGGAGCAGAAGTAAAACAGAGAATTAACAAAACAAATACAACTGCCTCTTGGGCACCGGTAAGTGAATCTCGCGCAGGAAAAAGTGCCAATTTCCAAGCAAGAACGTTGTCTTTATGCTTTTATTTTCTATCATTCCAATAATCCAGCATAAATAAACCAAGGATTTTACCTCTGGCTTTTCCTGTGTTTTCCCTGGTAAAAAAACATTTGCTCATTCTGGTGCGCCGACCCCACCACCACCTGACTCCAATATGTACATAATCACCTGGCGCTCAAAACCAGCTTTAAAATAAAAGCATAAAGAATTACTTCAATTAACTAAAAGGTTTACTATAAATAATTTAACATAAAAAAATGTTTAATTACTAAAATCAATGTTTAGCTCCGACAGTCTTTGTATTACAGATTTAACACATAGGTATACTTTTATAAAATCTCTTGTTTTGCACTTCTTCTTTCAGTTTTGAAATGAATATTCGCAGCGCTGCTTTCACCTGATAACAATATGTTGGGAGAATAAAGAAGGCAGCTAATCATAACTTTCACATGATGGTAATGTTGTTGCAATCATCGTCAAGAACAAATTACATTTTTTATTTCAGTCATAAAGCAGCCATAATGAGGCAGCTCTGAAGTGCTGCTACACATGTGTATGATTACACGCTCCCTTTCAGACACTTACTATTCTCAGTAAAGACTCCTCTGCCGTGTAAGCTGCCATCAGAACCATGTTCTAGGTGGATCTTCTGAGTTAACATGGTGCACGTTTTAGATGTTTTTATGTAATGGATACATTCAAAGTCCAGGCTGCATGGCTTATTTTTTCCTATTTACAGTATCACTTGTCTCTAAAGCTGTTAAACATCAAACACACCCCTGTGATCCTGTACTCCAAATTTCAGTAGCAGAGCATCGGTTAAATCATTGGCAAGTGACCAGGATGTTGTCATTCTCCACAACATGTAATATGTGGAATCTAAATCTGAACAGTGAAAGTAATGAGAATGATATGTATATAATCAGTGGCAGAATGTCCTGCATTTTGAAAGCTTGAGTTACTTTACAGATTAAGGTTAATAGCTTACTAAATAATACATTAACTATGATATATTATTATAAGTTAAGACATCCAGCAGCAAAAGTGTTCAAATTAGCCCCAACATTACCAGCTTTGTTGAACACATTAATGCATTAATAATAATATTCTAGTTATTTAAATGATGGTAAAATGGGCGATTACACTTAACGAGTACTTGTCACAATTTTAGTTTTTGTCCTTTTAGTCATGGTTTTATTTTGAAATTCTGTTCTCCCCGTGTCTGGTCTTCCTTCCTGTGTTTGCCCTCCTGTGTCTGATTGTCTTATTGTGTTCACCTGTTGCCCTTGTGTTTCTGCCTCCTCTGCCCAGCTGTGTCTTGTCCTTTGATTACCCTTCTATGTATTGAGGTTGCGGTCGGATAATCCAAAAATCAGCTCCTATCGTCTAACCCTATCGTCTAACCCTATCGTCTATCCCTTGACCTCTGAGTGAAACGTCACGGGGTTAAGGGATAGTGGATAGGAGAATTCAAAAGGATTTAGGAGAAGAGACTGCGGTACTTTAGAGAATCGAATGCACTTTCACTATCTGACGTGTTTATGATGCGCCAGCGGACGTCATGAATGTGCGTCTGCTGCTGTGGGGAAACTATGGAAACTACAGTTTTCAATACAGCGGACTACAACATGGATGTTTAATAAGAACGAGGGACTACTGTAAACTCATCTAGAGACTCTGCACCGTGCTCTGATGCTGTTGCTTTATGCTTTATGAACGTGGACAACAGAGAAACATATTCTTCATGACCAAAGTTGGAATTGAAATAAAAAAGGAAAGTGAAACTTATGCTCGTCCCCCTCTCCCTCCGGTCCACATTAATACAAATGATCCCAATACGTATGATTGTATGAACTATGAAAATATCTTAAAATCAATACAAATGTATTTATTATAAACGTTAGTCCTTAACATTTATCACTGTGTATATCACCATTCTTTTAAAAGTTGAACAAACCCCACACAGCTCAGTAAAGACTGTGAAATGTTGACTTTATTTGATAATTTCAGTAAAAACTAACGTTCATATTTCTCTCTTTGATTATAATACTGATGAATGTTCAAAACAAAGCACTTTGGCAACTTACCACATACGTTTTAAAATGCTTAATAAGCACCGTAACTTTCATGATATCATTTCTCCGTCATAATCGGTTGTTTCCGTGAACGGCCGACTGTTGAGTGACGGCAAATGCTGCGGCTGCAAGGCATTGTGGGGCAGCATTTTCTCCTCTCCTTTCGGTAAGGGAGGTCCAGTGGTTCCTAAGCTAAAGGAGGTTATAAAGGAAGTTTGAAACCTCCTTTCCTATCATCTAGACTTGGAACGGCACTTATCATGGCTGCCACTGAGGGACTTCCGGGTCATTTCACTCCGTTAGGAAGGTTCCTAAGCTAAATAGACTATTCGACTGCAGCCTTAGTCTTGTCTTCCCCTGTACTCCATGTCGGTTTGTTGTCTTTCCTTACCTTGTCACCTGCGCCAACTAGTTAGTTAGTGTTTATTTTCTGTCATGTTTTTTCTGTCATCAGCTTTTTAAATAAAGCTCGCCTTTTGTTCCTTAACCTTTTTTTCTTTTTTTATACTGCATTTGGGTCCTGATATTCCCAATCCTGACAGTACTTTAACTTTGTTACTTTAAGTATATTATTAAAAACGTTTCTACTTTGACTGAAGTAACATTTGAATGCCGGACCTTTACTTGAAACATTATGTGTACAATTTAGTATTGAAACATACGTATACAATCGGAGTACTTCTCTGATTGTACCTCTATAAAGAATACCATGCAGTATTATCAGTTAAATTACACTTGTTTTCAACGTAGAATATTATTTCATGTAATAAGTAATGATTTTCTAACAGGGTGTGACCGCAGTTTAGAGTAGCAGGTATCTGCATGGTGACCTTTCTGTTTGCTCAGAGGTGCTTCTTTCAGGGCCTCTGTTTGAAGCATGAAACCAAATTTCATGCATACCCATCAACAGAGGGATGAATAGAGGCATGCTGAGTGTTTTGCCTTTCATACAAATGTTAATGCAGATGGTCCATTAATGTCACCTCCTGTTGGATGGATGACTTTGTCTCGCTGTGACAATTAGACATGTGGGAATCCTTTTAACATTCCCACATGTCTTACAAAAGAAAATAAATACTGAAATTATTTTTATTTTGAATCCCTTCTTGAATGTTTTGTTGAGTAAGCATATAAGCAATGATTTGAGCTATATGCTAAATGTACTTATTCTAGTAGAGATTAGAGGACAGGTCTAATGTTGTGAACAAAATTATCAAGTCAAAGTTATTCATTTATTTTATCTTATGTACCCCATTTCATTTAATAACTCTAAAGAAGGCAACAATTTACATGGTTTACATCTAACCTAAGTGAATCATAGAAGTTAAAACCAACTTTATTCGGCAGGTGAGAATCCCCTCAAACTGTCCCCCCTGGGAAAAGCTCTCTATCAACGCATTGTGAAAATGTTAGTGTTGACTTTATGTCAAAATCAAAGACGTCTATGTATTTTGCATAAAGAGGATTTAATAGAGGCCAGGCCCTGTTTATTTCTATGAGACTTGCTCAGTGAGGCATGAAGTCTAAATGGCCTGACTCTCAAGGACAACAATACCTGGATCTCGGCCTAGAACTTCCCTGGATCTTCCCTGGATCTTCCCTGGATCTTCCCTGGATCTTCCCTGGATCTTCCCTGGATCTTCCCTGGATCTTCCCTGGATCTTCCGGCGATCTTCCTTATCAATAGGGCAGTAGGGATGTGGAAACGGCTTCTGGCACGTTTTACCACTTTTAGACCCTAATGATTGAAATAAGGGCTTGACATTTGCAGTTGGTTTATCAACTGGAAAAAACAGACTTCTCTTCCCAAATGTCCCACAGACACACATAAATTGTAGTACCACCATTTGGCCACTAGGAACATTTGCTTTAACGCCCGGCTCACTTAGGGCTTAATTGTGTTGCAGATATCCGCTGACATTAGCATGCTAACTGATTGGCCCGGCCCAACTTGCAAGAGCCCTTCTTCCTATAGAGCAGGGATGGGCAACTTGGATGGTGGTGGGGGCCACATAATGTATGTACTGGCCACCAGGGAGCCGCAGATTCACTTGGAACACACACACACACACACACACACACACACACACACACACACACACACACACACACACACACACACACACACACACGCACAAATTCCATGTATTGATATGTAATTATTAACAAATATACTAAGTCTGACATCTTCATTGACATTTTACAATCTTTCAGGGAACATCCTCTAATAAGCTCACTAAACAAATATCAGTTCACAGAAATGTTATTTAATTTGTACAAGTGGCATTTTTGTATTGAACAGGTTATTTAACAGTGGAATACAACTATTTTAAACTATTGGAAAGCACAGAAAATGTGTGTGCATTGAGATGAACCATTAAGATGACATAAACATGAAGTCATGAACACTAACCCAGACATTAGTTGTCTAACTTGACCCTAAGACACTTGTAGCCCCTGCTGACGCACAATAAGGGGAGTGTCAACACAGACACCTGTCAACCCGCACTCTGCTGTTCCTCCACTGAAATTATGAATGAAAAGCGTATAGTAATCATAGATAACACGGCAGGGTCCGTGACAGTTTGTTTTCATCTGATTTCAAATAAACAAAGTCTTGGTTTTTAGAATATTAAACTTGTTTCGCCAAATTCAGATGATAAATACAGCTTTTAAGATTGTAAAGGCATAATTACAAGAGGCAACTTAACGTCACAGCAGGCATAACAACAGCCGGTGTTTCTTGTGAGGGTTTCCCCGGGAAACAAACACAATACACACAAACGCATCACAGATTATTTTGCGGTGTTTGGCTGCCGAACAAAATAATGTACGCAGATCGCGACGTAACTATAGGAGTCTAGTGGACGTCCATTTGCCCATCCCTGCTATAGAGGCTAAAGCTATTCACTGTAGCACCAAACTGCTTTCAGTGCACAGGGAAGAAGTTGTTGATACTTGCCTTGTTCTCTCCGTCAGTGTGAGGGTGCTTTGCCGGGAGGAGGGCTCGCGGTGGCTAAGAGATGGAAAGACCTTTGGAGCTTTCCCTCTTGTTCAGGCGGAAGCATTACCACGTGTCTAAAGGCCCTGACACACCAAGCAGTCACCAGAGAACTCGCCGACGCCGACTGTTGCGTCACCGTGTTCTCCTGCGTCTTGGCCATGTGTCGCACTGGAACACATCGCAAAGACTTCAGCCGAGCACGTACGAACTGCGCATGCGTGAGTGGCAATAACTCTCCTTACCAGCAGGCAGCGGTAGTGTGTATTCGTCATTCAAAAGAGGCAACAACCGGAACACAGAGAAGAAGAACAGACTGCGTAATATAAACAAACAACAAATAGCGTGTGCGTTCCATTTTCACTCTCGTCCATCGAAAACATGTTTGGTGCGGTACTGGAGCTATCAGCCATTGGAGTGTTGCTTGTGGAAGACAATCTCAAGCAACCGTTTCGCTTCTCATGCACTGATTTGCTAGCTGAACAGCCAATTAGAGTAATTTATTTGACCGACTGCCTGTGGCCGACGCACGGCCGATTCATGTTGAATCGGCCGTGCGTCGGCCATGAAAGGCCAAATAAGGCGTGTTACGGCCGACGGTGGGGGACACACCAAATTGAGTTTGGGCGACAGGACATGCTTCGTCATCCGACTAACGAAAACGGCCGATTTCGGCCTGGTGTGTCAGGGCCTTTACCTTGTCCTCATTATGAATGTAATGTCCAGAGAAACTCTAGCATGCAGCAGCTCATTGTCCTGTCAGCCACTGTGTCTGTCACATTAATGAAAGGCTGTGATTCCCCTGGATGATGTCAGCTGGGATGAAGTATGGTTGGGGTCTGACTCGTCCTGAGCAGCGAGACGTGATGGCTGCCAGCACCTGCAGTCAGATGGGCATCAGAGAGGAAGCTGTGTACCACTAGCCTCCACACATCACCAGGGTGGAACATCTGTGCCGGGGTCTGGATTTGGGGTCTGCTGCTGCAGTTTGCCCCCATGGGAACCCCTGAGCTGGGATAAAGACAGCCGGATGCACCCCCATCCCCTCACTCCCAGCTGGGTAGAGGAGGGCTAACTGCAGGCAAGCAGCCAGAACCAGCATCCTACCCAGGCTGCAGGTGCATGACCCCCCCCATCGGCTTTTGCCTCCTGTACTGATACATCTGATACCCTGATAAACAACTGCCATCCGGAAAGGAGGTGGCATTAATTGGTTTCTTTTTTTGGCAATAAATATGTGTCACTAACCTGGAGCAGTTGGCAGCGTCCATCAAAAGAGCTGCGGCTAGCTACTGCCCATATGCAAGAGTGCCATAATTGGTGCTTGTGTCCTATGCGTTTTGTGTGCAGGCCAGAAGGACAGAGCCCTGTCTCCCTCCGGGGCTATCTGTCCAATCACGCCTCCCACAAACTGGCTCTGCAGGAAACCCTGCGGCCAATTCCCTCATCTCCTTCAATTGCCACATAACTACAAAGCCAACTTCAAAGCGTTTGGGACTGCCCGCTAACATGGCTGAAACCTGGACAACGGTGCCTCCTAAAGAGCAAGATGAATCTTTGTGTGTCAGCTATATCTATTTCTTCACATCGACAGTGCATAGCAGGCAGCCTAACTGGGAGTGACAGAGCCAATATGCTTCAGTCAGGGGATTATCCCATCTCCAGAGGCCTAAGTTACACACAGGGCCATGAGGGGCGGAAGTTAAACAAAGCACTAGCCGCACCCCACAGCCCGGCTCTATAAACCCTGAGCAAACTCTGGGTAATTGCACAACAAAAGCACAATTAGCCGTGAGCGCACGGATATTAAGTAGGAAAATATGGACCTGTCATTTATCCCATCTCATATTTGCATCTCATGAATTCCCCTCCACGCACCTTCACATATAAATTTCATTCTATTCCTATCTTCATACTATTTTATTTCCAGATGAATGCAGATAAATGCAAAGCAGTCATTTAAATATGCATTAATATTATAAGTGGCCCCACCTCCCAAAATCAGAGGTAGTCATTTTGCGGTCCCAGAACATCCTGCTCCCTCGGGTCAGACTGCTCCAGTCCGACGGCAGAGCGCTGCCATTCTCAAGAGCTTCTTTGAGGCTGACCCTGTGCTCCGCTGCAGCAGGACTTTGAAGTCACTTGCCTAGAAAAGGACCTTACGCCATTTAACAAGATTGGCTCACCCACAATCAGTGTGTGTGGACCTGTGAAACACTGGAGTTCATTCCAATCAGAGTTGGAGAGAGAAAATATTGCAGCCCAAGAGTGAAGAGGTCTGCGTCATATTGATTGGAGCTTAAAAGATGAGTTATTTGTCAGCCTCAGAGTTTGAAGGAGAACACTTTTAAGCTTGATTGCTTTCCCACAGTGCCGTGCACAGCCAACTTCAAACAGACACACATTCCAGGGAAAATCGATGGCGAGCGGCAGTCACAGCTTCATAAGTGCTTTAACCAGGACTCACCTGCAGACATTTAGACACCTTTGTTCTCATTCTCCAACACGTGTAATCCAATAAAAGTCATACAAATGGTACAATGGGTAATCTCTGTCATTTCTCAATTTCATTCAAGATAAAAAATGAGGATAAAACAGATATGACATGCATTGAAGGCAATAATAATAAATGCATAGAACCCTATATATTTCCGCCTATTCTTCCTGAGAGGGATAACGTGCATTTTAGCAAGTTAAGCAATCATGTGTGCACATCAGAGATGGGAAATGTATGCACACCTACTGAGGTGTGTCTGGCCTAAAATGCCCTCCAGGCTGCTAAAACAACTGCATCATGCACCAGTGACTGGCCGCCTCTTCTCCAGCCAGCTGGGCCCGCCTGCCTCTCTGTGAGGCTGATGGGCAGCACTGTAACAGGTAGCCTCCCCAGGTGTCGCAGCGTCCTCACAGCTCGCTAAGCTATTGCGCCCGGCTCGACAAAGCTGAGCTTAATTATCCAGGGGGGGTGGGCTTCTGCTGGCCAATAATGAGCCATGCTGAGGGTAATGTCATGAAAAGATGTGGAGGTGGGGGTCCAAGGGTCTGTTTTTTGGCTGTGAATTATGGATTTTAACCATCTGGCCATGCAGGAGGGTGGGGAGAGGAAAATGATATGCCTGACAGACGACTTTAACAAAGATGTGGGGAGTGAGAGAGGCGTGTCCGAGATCACAAGCTGAGTTATAGCAAGTGTGACTGGGCTATTGTTCGGGGTGATGGGTTGCTTATTCACAGCTGGGACAGCCCAAATTGTTCTTTTATATTCTTTTATTCTCCTTTATTGAAGCCAGAGGGGCTTTGAAGATGATTAACAGGGAGCAAAACAAGACAAACCCACTGACAACCTCTCCTCTCAATTTAGTCACCAGCCAGTCATTTTTACCAGAAAATGGGTTGGAATAACACAGCAGGTAAAATCAGTGTGTTTTTTTATTGTGTTTAATACTGAACTGTATAACATCTTTGCCGAAAACTTTGTTGGGATGACGCCTGGAACATTACAAAACTCTCTCAGCACATTGTCCACTTCACACCTATAGTCATGTTGGATAAAACTTTGACATATGGCCGTACACACGGTACAACAATGCTCTGCAACCAGCCAAGTCGCCCACCATGCTCCATGCTCAACCTCTTCCTCCTCCTGCTATCACTCCCTGTTATCATTCTTCCATCTGGTGTCCATGTTGCACCCCTTCTGGTCAGGAACAAGGGAAAACAGGGCCAGCTTAACCAACTCCATAAACCCAACTGGATGGAGTTTTCATGGCAATTAGGGCGGAGATGACTGGCTCTTTTCCAGGCACCCACTGCTCTCCCTCTGCCGCTGGTACAGCTCTCCCAGCTCTCCCAGCTCTCCCAGCTCTCACACTGAAGCCATTAGACTAATTGTTGGTCTCTCAGGAAGCGACAGAAGCTCTAATGGTCACGGTGTTATCTGAGGCTCTAAGATCAGACACATTGGTTTACAATGACTGGAGGATGTTTTTTTACTGGTCAGGTTTCAGATGCCATCGTGGGTATTCGTGCCACTTTGATCATGTTTTAATGGTGCATTTATTAAGTTCCATGTTCATTGTACAGTCACACTAAAAGTTTTGCTTCAACCGTCAGGGAACATAATTTGTTCAAGTTTTAGAGTATCAGTCGTCCTGCAAGAAGGAGAACTTTGGTGTGTGTGTGTGCGTGTGTGTGTGTGTGTGTGTGCGCGCACGTGTGTGTGTGTGTGTGTGTGTGTGTGTGTGTGTGTGTGTGTGTGTGTGTGTGTGTGTGTGTGTGTGTGTGTGTGTGTGTGTGTGTGTGTGTGTGTGTGTGTGTGTGTGTGTGTGACCTGACTTTGAATGGCATTTTCCTCTGATGGACAAACTGAGCTGACTTCATGCAAGACAGCATAAGGCTTTAAGGTTTAACAAAGTATTTACTTTTATACATACAAATTACATATATATATATATTATATAGTTTCTTCAATAATTATATTACTAGTGGACAATAATTGTACATGTAAAACACATTTACGTAAGACAATAAAATAACCTTTCTTGACATTATAACTTTAACCGGTTGTTAAACAAACAAATCCTACTGTTGGACAAAGTAATCAAATAACATTTGATTCCTTGTCTTTTATTTTACATCATGTTTAGGAAAGACACCTAAGACATTAACATCATGTATTATCCTACAAATAAATGATATTTTCAAGTGTTTTTGGCATAATAGTTTGGATTTATCTTGAATCTGCATGAAATTGTAGCAAATGACAAGGCCCACATCATATTATTGTGAATAATTATGAATTACTCATTAATACATAGTATATGCTAATTACCTATCTTCATCAGGCTCTGACTGAAATGCTAATAAAGGCCATTAGGATTCCTGCCCATGTTGGTCCTTTTTCTTTCATTCTATTAAACAAATAGCGGCACAACGAGAGCAGCAACAAACATCACTGTATGTTAAAGACATTTTATTCATCAAATCACAGCAGGTCCCGCCCTTTCAGGCTAATTTGCATTTCCACTGCAGGGCCTCACACGGCTTAGTAATAGTTAGGCCTTGGTAGGCCAGGCTCACTTTATGCTGAGTTTCCATTACAGTTTAGTAGCTGGGGCAGTAACTATAGTAACGCAGTGTAGGTGGAGCCGTGACGTCATCTTCAATGCGAACCACAGAAAACCAACATCAGCTGTTAGCTGTTAGCACTCAGAGCTCACAGCTCTTCATATCTGTTCAGAAACTAGACAGAAGTTAAACAAGTACAAACCACAGACTGCCTGTGTCATGGCGAATACAGTCACTGGTTTATTTATGTCTGCAGGCCGTTGTTGTGAGTGTGGACGGTCGGAGCATATAACGTTAGCTTAGCCGATCTCCATTCAGAAAACACGCATTTTAAAAGGTTTTTCGCCTGCCGTCTGTCTGCAGACTTGTCAAAGCATTAATTCATGGTTTTTACTAACACTATCAGTATGTTGTTACTTCGGCATCATTTTGAAACGTGTGTTACAATTAAATCACGGTCAAATATGTTCATCTTGTTGTAGTTGTAGCCCCCTTGCCAGCGATTCTCTCTCTAGTTTAGCATACTCAGCCCGACTCAGCCTGGTTGTTGGCCCGGAAAAAACCTCGATTTTGGAGAGCCAGAAAAACTGTGAAAAAGTACCCGCTAGCCGGAACTACGACTAGTGGAAACGCAACCAAAAACAGGCCGGGCACGGCATGCTTAAACCGCGCTGTAGTGGAAATGCGCCATAAGTGGTCCAGGATGACTTATCGATGACACACACACCTCCATAGGACTCCTATGTTTACTTGTGAATCGTCTCTAAGCATTTGACCAATCACAACAGAGCCGTTCAGCTAACCAATCAGAGCAGACTGGGCTCTGGTTTCAGACGGAGGGTGAAAAGAGGTGTTGCAGCACAGGCAGTATGAGAAAAATAAAGAGCTTTTTGAACATTAAAGCACGGAGACATGTCCCAGTAGAGACACTACATACTGATATACTGTACACCTGAACATCAGAAGAATAGGGCTCCTTTAAATTCTACCCTGATGTTGAAATTATTTTAGCAAAGTCTGCATTTGACCAAGATGCCATGGCAGACCTCAGTCCAACATTCATTGCTAAACAAACATCGTTCCTCCGGCACATCACGGACAATGTATGTACAAGATGCTAAACACATTGTTATTAAAACTCTGTAGTATTAAAATGTGCTCCAGCTGATATTTATAAAACTGATAAATATCTTAAATGTATCCTGTGATGTTTGCAATGTAACAAGCTGTCTGAAAAAAACAAACACATAAAAGATAAAAGCTGAATATTGACATACATAAGGACTGCTGTCAGATTTGAGTATAAACACGTATATTATATAATCAATATGCACTGAATGAAATATAAAAGGCTCATGAAATATACCTTTAAGTGCTGTTATGAACTGTTTCTAGACTTTGACTTTACACTATCCCGTTTTATAGTGGGTAAAAAAAGTCCATCTCCACCCCACGTCTCTTTGTCTACATCTGCTGCTTTGTTATCACATCTGATAGCTGAAATCAATAAAGGATGGTGGCCTTTTTGTGAATTCACATAAGTCCCCTTGATATTTTTCCACAGACAGATGTAAGAAAGTTTTTCTTAACAAAAGAAAGCCTACGTGCATCTCTTGTCCCCCTCATACCAACGTTCTCTTTCCACTCATAGCTTGTTTGTTAATCTTCAGAAGTTCATGTGTCTGCCCAGAGCCGTGAGTGATTACTGTTCATTGGCAGGGGCAGCCCCTTAATTAGTCCGGGGTCTCTGGGGGGCCATTACCACGGGGGAATCTTGCTGCTCTTTATTAGCCCATTTTAATATTGACTGAGCAAAGAGATACACAGGGTGGGGCAATTTGGTTCCCTCAGACGGGACCAGCTCTTGTGAATATGCATGCTGGGATGTGGGCTGTGGGGTAGTTAGGGGGTGGGGGGACATGTGACAGGACTGATGAATGACCTGGGTCGGACCTCACCTGGGGTCCCTCACACCGTAACAAAAGGGGTTACAATTTCCATTAGACTGTGGAAATATAGCACCAGAAAGGAGACATCAATGGAAGGGAGGAAAGAGTTAGGAATGTATCATATGGTGGGGACATTGGCAAAACATTTAGAGCTTGATGCTCAAATACCTCATTCACACCAACGCAACTCCGGTTCAAGCTCCGTGCTAGAGCTTTTCAGGTTCAGAACCAGTTCTTCGGTTTAGCTCACGCGTCAATGCGTCGTTGCGTCATCGTTTGCGTCATGACGTAACCGTTTGCGTGCCTGCTTCATAAAGCCAAACCGCGCGGATGAAATCAGTTGCATTAATTTCTTATGGCTCTATCTGCAGCTTTTCCGGAGTCATTTCTGTGGTTTAGTTATATTCTTATAAAAAAGTGTACTCGTGTCAATAAAGGTTTTTTTAAAACACAACTGCTTCCGAGGTCGGTCTTATTTCTTAAGGTGGACTGAACCATGAGTGTGGAGTAACGTTGTATCTTTCATTTAAATGAACTCTAACCTTCACCCAGGTATGTAACAGCTGTTCTCAAATGAACACGTGAAGTAAAGTTTAATATTTATAGTTTTATAGATTTATAATGAGTTATAATGAGAGGTGATCAACGTGAATGCTCAGGTTCCACCTTAACACGCAGACACGTTGCTTCACCATGAGCAGAAACCTTTATATATACAGTCTATGGCAGAAACTCTGAAACTCTTGTTAAGTTTCTCCATCGTTGTGTACAAACTGGATAAAACGCGGGCTTTTTGTTGTTGTTCAGGAGTTGATCTGTCTCTGCCATGGATGTGTCTCTGCCCCCGCGAGAAGCCCCTCACTGCAGTGCGCAGTACCTCAAGCCCCTCCTTCTCAACCTTTGAGGCACGTGACTAACGGCGCCTCCTTCTCAACCTAGGCCCCTCCTTCTCAACCTAAGCCCCTCTTGGCACGTGACTAACGGCCCTCCTTCTCAACCTTTGAGGCACGTGACATCCTGTTTCCGGGGTAGCAGTTCTGTCACGATGGAGGTAAGACGCCTGAATAAATTAACTATTTGTTTTTGCTGCGGTTTAAAATGTGTTGATTGAAAGTAAAACTACATTTGTGTTACTTCAAAATAGTAGGATTGCTGTATAAGCAAAGTCCTGAAAACTTTAGGAAAGTCTTTATATTATTTTAAGTCTCACTTATTTGCTGTCGTCTCCATACTTGCCAACCCTCCCGATTTTCGCGGGAGACTCCCGATTTCATTACCCTCTCCCGGTTTCCTCCCATGGTCCTATTTCTCCCGATTTCTGACAAAATCAGATTTACTCAGGACTGTTTAATACAGCTACACCATTGTTTGGTTTCCATGGTAGCACGTCACTTTAGCAGCGCGCGCAACTCAAAGTCTTGAAATGCTCCCGTTTTCTGAGGTCTCAAGGTTGGCAAGTATGGTCGTAACCCTGAATAAATTAACTATTTGTTTTTGCTGCGGTTTAAAATGTGTTGATTTTAAGTAAAACTACATTTGTGTTGCTTCAAAGTCCGGAAAACTTTAGGAAAGTCTTTATATTATTTGTGCACTACTTGAGAACTAATAACTATACTATGTAATAGTAGGATTGCTGTATAAGCAAAGTCCTGAAAAAACTGCATAAACTATATTTCAATTCGATTTTTAAAAATAAATGTATATGCAGCTTATTTTATTCCTGCCTATTGCCTAACCATTTTGTTTGTGTTTATGTTCTTTGACCAGAAACACATCACACACTTACACCATGATGGGAGCCCAAAAGTGTATATTTGTAATTCTGGCAGTTATCACTGCCCGTTCTGCCAATACCAGGGTCAGAGGCTTCAGGTGGAATACCATGCCAAAAGCCATTCTTCTGTGAGGCACAGAGGTATAATAAATTGCTCTTTTTAGTGCTGTCTGTATTTTCACATTATTTACAATGAGAGCTTAATGTCTTCAAGCTTATTGACTTTACTATTGTTTCTTGTTTTCAGAGTTCACAATTGTTAAGTGTGGCTTAAGCTGCAGAACAGCAAGCCATTTTCATTGTCTGTATTGCTCACAGACCATAATTAATAGGGGCCATTTTTTACGGCATGTCTATTCACATGAGCCAAACGCTGTGACTGTAGGGCGACTAACAGCACCTGCCCAGCTCCCTCTACCATCTCACCTTCTCACTCCAGCACCTGCCCAGCTCCCTCTACCATCTCACCTTCTCACTCCAGCACCTGCCCAGCTCCCTCTACCATCTCACCTTCTCACTCCAGCACCTGCCCAGCTCCCTCTACCATCTCACCTTCTCACTCCAGCACCTGCCCAGCTCCCTCTACCATCTCACCTTCTCACTCCAGCACCTGCCCAGCTCCCTCTACCATCTCACCTTCTCACTCCAGCACCTGCCCAGCTCACCCCACCATCTCACCAGCTCACTGCAGCACCTGACCAGCTCTTAATTTTACAATTTACATTTGCATTCTTGAAACTATTTCTTACACTGTAACCTGACTATATCATTTTTAATTAATATTTGTAATGTTTGTCTTTCATTCACCAAGGTCTGAACAACAGAGGTCGCAAGACTGCAAGAGGCGACGGGAGGAAAAGGCAATGCAGGTAGAAGTTGTTGAATCACAAATGATAAAGTCTTGAACCAGTGTGAGTGTTAAACATGTAACCTGTCTTTGTCAAATATATTTCAGGATGAAGAGGTTCCACAAAAGAAGCAGGCCATAATTTGAATGCGTCATGAGTGAGCGCTGCTGGGGGGGAACTGTTACAATCTGTATTAGGTTCACTAATGCCTCAAAATGTAATAGTTGTCAGAATCTGTCTGTGTTTTATTTTGTCCTGTCCCTGTCTCTGTGTTCAATACAATTGAAAGTCCTGAATTCAAAGTGTTTCTTAAGTAAAAGAGTATAAGTATTATCAGCTAAATGTACTCGAAGTATCAAAAGTAGAAGTACATGCGGAATGGCTCTGTTCACAGTATTATATTACCATTGATATTATCCTGTCAATTCTATCAATTTGTCAATACGATGGCACTTTTTAAATATATATTTTTAAATACTGGTAGGAAATAATGTGATATGATTTCATTTATATCACATGTTTTTCAGTAAAAAGTCAGTAAATATACAATATTGACTCTGAAATTAAAATCAAATTAAAATTAAAAAGTTAAAAAACAAATGAAGGCCCTTTCTTGAAGTCATAACTGAAATAATTGATGCAATTAACATGCAAATAGACATTAAAATATGCTTTGAAGGCTGTTAATGTGTTTAATTTGAGTTTTACATTTTTAAATGCCGTTGCCATGGCGACAGATCACTCGCCATCATCATTGGTATCATTATATTAATATGTTAAAATAGTTAATACTCTGACGCTATGGTTAACAGAACAGAACTGTGAAGCTCGTCATGTGCCTCAAAGGTTGAGAAGGAGGGGCCGTTAGTCACGTGCCTCAAAGGTTGAGAAGGAGAGGCCGTTAGTCAGGAGGGGCCGTTAGTCACGTGCCTCAAAGGTTGAGAAGGAGGGGCCGTTAGTCACGTGCCTCAAAGGTTGAGAAGGAGGGGCCGTTAGTCACGTGCAAGGAGGGGCTTAGGTTGAGAAGGAGGGGCCTAGGTTGAGAAGGAGGCGCCGTTAGTCACGTGCCTCAAAGGTTGAGAAGGAGGGGCTTGAGGTACTGCGCACTGCAGTGAGGGGTACTACGCCCCCGCCTCGACGTAAGCGTGACGTATGCAGTGTTTTTGCTCTGGCCGGACAATTTTTTGGTGCTTGAAACGAACCGGATTCCGGAGCTAAGAGGCTGCTCCGCTGCGGTGTGAAGAGGAAAACCCGGTGCTTTTCAAGCTCCAGCTCCGAACCGGCCCTGAAACACCGTTGGTGTGAATGACGTAAAAGTGAGAGAAAATATTTATTGGGTGGGGTTCGGCCCAAATTGTGTTTCCAAGATAAAAATAATCTATAAAAAACAGCAAACTGTTATCGGTAGAATGACCCAATCAGAAACTGTGATGGTTATGATGGCATTAGAATAAGCTGTGAAAACAACGTTTGCTCCAAAAGGAGGTCATTCTCAAAGTCACACTTTCCTCTCGTACCAAAGTTACAGAGGGTGAACCTATCAAAGCGCAGACACTAATTCCTGACAAAGACAGACTTGATCTCTTCCAATTCCATCCCTACACCTCTTCCAAAGCGACTTTAATTAAAAGTCAGAGTGGAAAATGAATAAATTTCCCTCCACAGCTCTTCTCCATTTCTCTCCTTAAGTCATTTCCATGTGTCTGTTCCCAACTCGGCTGCTCATTTCAAGTGATGTCAAATGAAGAGGTGCATCACAGGGGCCCCTAATAACCAGGCCTGATGCATGTTTTAACCATCTTGTTTGGGAATAGAGAGATTAAGGAATTGAGAGACATGTTGTCGAGCACAGACCTTGGAGAGACCTGAGACGCATCTTTCACCGCTAAGTGGCTTCAGTGGTGTATCCAGCCTCTCAGAAACCTCCCAGAATGCAATTACAGCAGGGGATTACCTCCCTTACTCCACACTGGGAGAAACTCAAATTGGCCACAGTGTGTTTTTTGTGCATAGTGGCAGAGGTTGTTATTGGAAGCTGCCTTTCCTCAGTCGAGTAAACAGATCATTAGCATAGTCAAAAAGACCTCTGCCTGTAACTGTAAATACTGCTCATGTGAAATATACCCTCCTGTACTTTATTATTCTTTATACTCACTGCTACCTCTGTATATGTCCACATACCTTTATAATGATGTTTGGAAAATATTTCACACATACATTTCGCTTTCTCAAAATGTTTCCAGTATTTATTTGACTTTTCAATGTTCACTACGTGACCATTGATGTGCCTTTTTTGATCTTTTTTAAGAGTTGCTAAAAAAAGTTTAAAAAAAACATATATATTGCTAGTATTCTTTTTTTGTTTTTTATTTTCTTTGAAATGGATGTGTACTTTTTACAAATGTGCTTGCCTATATTTTATGTTAATCGCTCATTTTATTTGACCTTTTATCTAAGCTGTTTGTTTGAGTGATGAAGGATGTTTGAGTGATTTCAAACTGTTTTTCTGGAGCAAGACTGGAGCTATGGTTGAACTCACTTCTCTTCAACTCCACACTTTCAGACCTTTTTTCAGGATACATCACCAGAATTTGTAAATCCTTTTGGAGACAAATTAACGTATACAACTTTTTTAACATATCCTAACACTCACTAACACAAAAAGTGTTTCATCAAATTTCGTTTCAGCTTGAGAAAAAAACGAAATAGGACTTTCCTGCCCTGAGCTGTGAGATAAAGCCGGGGGGAGAGGTGCTCTCAGACAGTGAGGGGTCACATGTGCAGCAGAGATTGAGGGGCATTAGTGCTCCATGGTAATCAAAGGCAGAGCAGAGAGCAGGGATATAAAGGGAGTCGGTGGGCGCCAAAGCTGCCCCTCTGCACCCAGTGCCTTTTAATTAGGCTCAGAATCAGAATACCTTTATTAGTCCCACGGAGGGGACATTTGCCACAGACAGCTTAATGTTACATATGTTAAATATGTGACATGCATTAAAAAAAAGTACTAAGTTATATACAAAATATAATACAAAATAAAAAGTTACATAATTTTCAAAATACACATCCTGTAACAGTTCTTAGGATTTAGCAGCCAGGTATATATTACACAGTTATTAACGGCATCTATATATATTGCACATAGTTTGTTGGTATTTAGCAGCAAGGGGTGATATAGTCTGTGTTGTAGTGTGTGTGTGTGTGTGTGTGTGTGTGTGTGTGTGTGTGTGTGGTGTGTGTGTGTGTGTGTGTGTGTGTGTGTGTGTGAGTGTGTGTGTGTGTGTGTGTGTGTGGGGGGGGGGGGTCAACTAGGGGCTGTGCTGGTTGTATAGTCACAGCAGGGACGTTGACACACACACACAGCTCATCACTCACACACAGATGCATGCACACACTCGTAAAAACTGACATCACGTACCTTTTTCTGCCTTATTATTCCAGAGTGTGTGTAGTCTCGGTTTTCTGTTCAATTGGGGGTTTGCTGTCCTGCAGTTGTCTGATGTTCTGATGTTCTGACCCTCCCTGACCATACATGTTTAGTGGTATCACTTAATAACATCTAAAGTATTTCAATGACTCTGTATGATCTCAAACAAATGTAATTTGTTTGAAAGTGGCAGATTACTATATTTCTATCACTTCAGTTTGATATGTTATCATGTTTTAATTAGCCATAAGTTCACACACCTTTCACTTGGATATTATTTCTGAGTTAGTCCTGTGCTGCTTTATTGTATATCTACAAGGGTTTCTGGAGGGATGTGTTTTATGCTCACAGTTTATTGTTAATTGCAGATCAAATCATAACTCAGTTCAGAAATCATACATTTTTCGTTAAATAACAAACAATAATCTAAATGACCTACAACTGAAGTGAAAATTCATTTGTAATATGAAGTGGATTATGTCATAATTTCTCCTCAGAGCTGCACAGTGCCAGGCGTCAGTGTCGCGGCTCATCAGATATATTGACAAGATCAATTTCTTGAAGCAGAGTCCCTGAAACACAGTTCACCATCTGCCTGTTTGCAGACATTGGTCAACGACCTTTAACCTAGCAGGGAAATGTCATGTCACCAAAAGACACCATAACAAACCCCATCAAAACTTAATGGGTAGAACCATGTAAAGTGGCAGGATAGACTTGAATACATGTGTTCTAACACAAAGACAGCCATCTGAGCGTCATTCCTTCCTACTAGAATGTCATGTCATCTCTAAAAAGAAGCACACATGAGCACTTTAGTGATTTTTTACTTGGTTACTGTGATACGTTAGGGTGATGCTGAGATTTGAACACACCAGGTACAGACTTCACCTCATATCTGTGAGGAGTGCTGACAGTGAATTACTATGCAGGAGGGGGAGGGAGGAGGGTCTTTGATATCATATACCAAGGTCACACATGATACACTCTTTTCCATTTCACTTTAGTCAAACTGAAGATGGATTAAGTTTGACGCCCAGATCTGAAAATATACCTTGGGGGTTGGGGGAAGGGTCTTAATAGGGACTTTTAAAAGTATATAACAATATTCGCCCATCTGTGCAATTATTCAGCCAATGCCAATTCAAGGCCGAGTCTCAGTGAATGTTTTGCTTTGTTCTTGCAAATGTCAAACAGTGGGTGGTGCAGAACGAGTCCAAGAGCTGCCAGCTACTCATTTAACTTTTTCCAGTTTATTTAATCAATTACACTTCCTCTGATATTCAGCTATAGCATACAAGGGACATTAGTATGTAGTGTCTCTACTGTGACATGTCTCCATGCTTTAATGTTCAAACAGCTCTTTATTGTTCTCACACTGCCTGTGCTGCAGCACCTCTATTCACCCTCTGTCTGAAACCAGAGCCCAGTCTGCTCTGATTGGTTAGCTGGGCGGCTCTGTTGTGATAGGTCAACCGCTTAGAGATGACCCGCCCTTATCAAGAACAATGTGTTAGAGTGCAAGCAAATAGAAGCCCAAGTGTTACATAGTGATGCATGTACAGTAGACATGTTTGCAAGAACTGTATTTTCATGTGTTCATTTGAAAGAGTAAGGATTAATGTAGGAGGTATTTATTGTCAAGTGTATGTGGCAGGATATCTGTGATCAGTTACTCAGTGAGAGTTATTATATTTCACTGAAAGCTTTTTAAATGGTTTGACGATGTTTGGGTTGTGCTAGCAATTAACTGGAGATAATACATCTGAAGTGAACCCATGGACCTCTATTTTAAATAAATCGCAGTATAGTTATTTTTAGGAAATATCATGAAATGATTGGTAAACATTTAGAAATGACAGACCCTAAAATAATAGCTTTCCCATTCATAGAATGTAACAATGTATCCACTGCTTTATTGTTAAACATGTTCCTTTTAGGCAACGCAATGTTCATGGTATTAATAGAGGTGTTGAAGCATGGCCCACAGAAACAGCATTGTTCTCACACCCAGTCCCCAGCAGACACTGACTATCTGTGCATGTATTTGTGGGGGTAATGTTGTGTATGTGTTTGTGGTATGGACCTATTATCGTGTATGTCTCTCTGTGGATATATTTGTGGATGTGTTGTGTGAATATATTTGTGAACGCTCCCTGTGGACAGGCATTGCAAATGAGTGTTTTGCTTGCACCAATAGTCCGTGTGCGTATGTCTCTTTTATAATGCTACAGTGTTCTTACCAAAACAGCTACTCTAAAACTAAACTACTGCTTGTATTTACGCTGGGAAGTAGACAGGGAGGTGTGCCCTGGTCAGGTCAGCTGCAGAGGCTAATGGTGTATTGAGCTGTGGACAGGGGGAGGGGGGGGAGACCCTGTGCTTCAGCTGCTGCACACCTGGGGTCCAGCCAGGAGGTGGGGGAGAAGGTGGGTGGGTGGCGCATCTCAGCACTTCTCTTCATGAAGAGGGACCATCATCCCTCATTGAGTCCATCTCTCTAACCTCCAACACCTCATGAACAACCCCCCCCCCCTCCAAAAACAACACTGTTTGAGGGGTCTGCAGGTCCACCAGTGATGACCATTAGCAGCCCTTCATTCATTCCTGTCAACTGTTTTCCTTTGTCTTGTCACTGATGCCTGACATTTGGGGAATTGCAAACTAACACAGTCCGTCTCTAATGCTGCCTTCATAAGTAAGCATAAACAAAGCTCTTTCTCAAATCAGGAACATCTGTTTGCCCAACCCAGTCTCACAAAAAAATGTGTAATAACTACGTTGGTCCACAACTTGGGACGTAGTATTTCTACAAAAACGCCTCTGAAATTGTAAGATCCCTAAGTTTTTTTTCACCATTCATTCCTATGTCACGTGATCTTCAAATTTCACCCTGCAGAAGAAGAAAAAACATGGCCGACATTCGTTTTATTCTCGGTGGAAAATGCCTATTTTAAGGTTAGTTTGGCCATTAAAATGCGTTTTGATGTCATTTGATGCGAGAAATATGAGTTGTTATTTCAGATTATGTGTGCAGTGGATGTACACAGTGGTGTAGTCTACGTGATACGCTGGTATACGCCGTATACCCACTAGAAAATGCCAGTGATTTCCGTATACCCTCTTAAAAATGAGCGATGATACGTAACAACATCATTTTGTGACTGCGCTTTCACACTTTCGCCTCTTCTGTGTTAATACTTTTGGACGTCTGGGGCTTCCATCGCCTGTGGCCTGTTGCGAAGCAACAGCAACACACTTTGTTCGGCTCTGACAAACCCCACGTTTCTCTAACGTTATCAGAATTTGATCCATCCACCATTCAAGTTCGCGGAGCGCTAAACAGGAAGCAAACATGAAACGAAAACAGACGACAATATTTCAATGTTTTCCGAAGTTTTCCCCTATTACCACTACAGAAGAAGAGCCAGGTCAGGCGGCTGTCCTAAAGGTGACAGAGAACGAGCCCGGCGCTACCGCAAATGTACCCGGTAAGTGAAATTAGCATGGTTATCATTAACGTAACTGTAGCTAACTTGCTAGCTAACTTGATCAACGTTAGTGTGGTGGATCAATGGAAGAGAAAGGGAGCGAGATACTGTGTGTGTGTGTGTGTGTGTGTGTGTGTGTGTGTGTGTGTGTGTGTGTGTGTGTGTGTGTGTGTGTATTATCTCCTTGTTTCGGACACAGATGAGAGCTCTTGACCAGCCTTGTGGACTGAAAGTCAGGCGATGGAATTTAAGAACAGGCATCCTTGGTTAGAGTGGAGGGACATAAAGTTAGGTAAATGTCAGCACACATGCAAAGGAAAGCTGATCTAAACAATATAAATGTATAAAGTTAATGACTATGCAAATGAGTTAATTCATGGTCATGTTAAAAGTGCATTTAAAACATTTGCACCATTACATTACTATATGTTAGTTATCAGTAGTTGTCAAATAATTAGCTATTGAAAAGTGGAACATCCTTTTATCTGATTTTCATGCATTTGTTAGCCATGATCTAAATATTGTAAGCAGTTTATTAAATACTTTTGAGTAAATCTTGGTTCTTTTCTGCAGATGTAATTGGTAAAAACGTGTATTATGCTAATTAGTCATGGTTTTGTTTATTTCCAGGTTGTGCTCTTTGCAGCGCTACAAAATCAACCGGTGTCCTAACAGAACAACGAGTGTCTGTCTGAGGAGTGGGTGCACTTTAAGATCCAGTCCTCAGATTCAAGCAGATCAACATCTCTGGCCTCTTTGAGAAACAAGATTAGACAACATGAGATGTCCAGAGCACACAAAATAGCCCAGGAGCTCACGGAGAAGGGTGGACAGGATTTAGTTGGAAATGTGGTGAGAGCTGTGTCAGAGACTGTGTTTGCAGAGACAGATTCTGTATTCAGAACAGCATAATATCTTGCGAAGATGAACCAACCTTTTACTGACCATGATAGTCTCATTGAGCTTCAGGAAAAAACTGGTGTCAACATGGGCACTAGTCTGCACTCAAGGTACAGTTCCACAAAACTGTAGAACACATAGCAAAAGATGATGCAGAAAAAAAAAGTTCACAGTATTGTGACGTCTTCAAGCAAGTTGTCTGTTCTCATTGACGAGGCTATATCTGCAGGGCTTGTGGACTAACACAGTGAACCCAGTATGGACATGTTGAGTGCTTTTTCAACCCTCATTTATTGAGGTGAAGCTTATTTGTTAATTTGTTTCTTGTTTGAAGCTAATTTGTCTTGTAGCACTTCAAGGATGTTTGCTTGTTCATTTAAGCTGATACAGTACATAGTTTGACAATGATTTATTGAAGATAATAGGGCTGAACAAGTTTGAATAAATATCTAATGCATTGAAAAATATGTTTTAAATGATTATTGTGTAATATTTGTGGAGATCTATGCGAAACAAAGATGTTTTTTTAAGTGTAGAATATGATGTGTGGGCCAGGACATCTGTAGCATGACCATATTTATTGTATATTACTTGAAAATTGCAGTAGGCCATATTGAGATTTTGATGAAAATGTCGATTAATTGTTCAACCCTAGAAGATAAGTGGGCTTTTTCCATCATTGTTCATTCTTTTATTTTTGTATTGTTAATGTCACTGGCAGTTAAAAGTCACATAAAAAAGCTTATAATACATTGACATGTTGATAACACATAACCAGTCTCAAGACTAGTTATGCATTAGTGAGTGTGATGGTGTTCATGAGGTGTTGCTTCGAGACAGGTGTCGCTCCGCGATGCGTCGCTCTAGGATGGATGAATACAATTATTACAGTATACCCACTACAAAAAAGTAGACTACACCACTGGATGTACATGATCTTTAGTTTGCTAGTTATTACGAAGATTACTTCAGGAAATTGTGTCCATTCAACGTTTTCATGGTTGCTAGGGACGCTGCTATCGATATTATTTCTGTTATGTTGTGTAACTGTTTAATGGTGTTATCTTTATTGCTACCCCCTTCCCCGTCAATGTATAGTGTTGGTCCACAGCGCAAACGTATTAGTTTAACAAAATCCGCATCTAAAATTGTGGCATAGATACGTTATTTTCCCCTGTGCAATTATCCATTTACTCAACAATAACACATAATTATCCTTGTGTTTATTTATTTGTTTGATTAATAAACACAAGTTGAAGTCCGTCAGGACCAAGGGTCGGAGCAGCTCATTTGCTTTAGAGAATATTACACCCGGAAGTAAGTATTCTCTCCGCTTCGCTTGACAAACCCCGTGATAGTCCTCAAGCTCTGTGATTGGATGTTTGTGTGTGCTCCGAGGGTTATGCCGAGCGTCGAACAACAATTTGAAATGGGATGGAACCACGGCAGACTGTCCAAAACTGGATTTGAACGGGTCCACCCCGTCCCCCCTCCCCCACCCCGTCCCCAGAACTACAAATGCTGGCTATTCTGTTTCGCAACATGTTCTCTATCTATGGCACGTCTCTACTGGGAGTTGTAGTTTTAAAAGACGTTTTCGTATTTCCCATAATAAGAAGTTGCCAGTATTAAACTGTGTACATCCCTGGAGGTTTAGGGGATAGGAACACTCAAATTTAAAACATATATTTAATAAATGGGTGAAAATTGCTTGTGTCCATAATGGGCAGCATTACCCACATGCCAGCTAAGGTCAGAAGAGCTTTATTTAACAGCTGGTCTTATGTCTGTGACCCCTCCTGTTGTTCATTGATAAGCCTGAAACATGCACTTGTCAAGGTTCGGAGGCACATTTTGCAAATATGGCAGTAGCCATCGATCATCTTAAGATAAGATATACTTTATTGATCCCGAGTTGGAAACATTTGCGTTACATCAGCATGTGTAACAGTTGTAAATATGCAGTGGTGTTTATTTGTAAATCATTTAGTATAATCACACAAATTCTGTGTTTTATATTTAATAATTCTGTGTTCTTTATTTATTGATTGTTCAATACCTGACAAGGTCGGAGATGAAAAACTTGGGTCGCAGGTTCCTCAACAGTGCATTACAAGACATCTATCAATATGTGTGTATACCTCCACCATTACACTGTCATATTCTGCACATTTCTTATACTATCTACATACATCTTATAAGAGTATAATACATATGTATAATATCAGTTACAATAAGTGCTTCAACATAGTTAACATTGCTGGAGGTATACACACATATTGATAGATGTCTTGTAATGCACTTTTGAGGAACCTGTGACCCAAGTTGTTCATTCATTGCATAACTACACCATAGTTGTGAATATGATATGTCAATAAACCTTAGAAAATCTTGAAATCTTGAAAGGGATGTGCAAAATAGTCATTATATACAGTCTTTAATGAACTATTAGTAGAGAATAACGAGTGATGAATATACTTTATAGGGATCATATTAATATCTAATAATAAAAATAATGAAATTCAATAACATGCTTTAACCACTAGGTGTCCCTTTATATCAGCTGTGCACCGTTATGGTGTAAATACAGTCTATCTACCAATTGGATCAAATATAAAAGTCAGCCGAATTAGTGTTGATACTGCAAGGAGACGTATTGTGTGAAAATAAATGTAAGATGTTGTTTAATTGCTGATATATTTATGATCCACGTCACGTTTTCAGTGTTGGCGGCAGTTCCTCATGTTTGTCTAGAAGTCTTCTCATCAGGGCTCTATAAATAGAGAACTACGGCAGATATGTAATATTTAATACAGCCGAACCGTGTATCACAATGCCGTTATGTGATGACCCCCAAAGAGAAAAGCAAGCACACTCGGAATAAAGTATTATTTTATTTTAAAAAAATGTTTTCGGTCTGTTTCTGGTATTTGTTTATGATGATGTGATGTGAGATGTGAGACTGGGTTGGATAATTGCACAGGGGGAAATAACGTATCTATGCCACAATTTTAGATGCGGATTTTGTTAAACTAATACGTTTGTGCTGTGGACCAACACTATAAATTGACGGGGAAGGGGGTAGCAATAAATATAACACCATTAAACAGTTACACAACATAACAGAAATAATATCGATAGCAGCGTCCCTATCAACCACCTTGGTAACAATGAAAACGTTGAATGGACACAATTTCCTGAAGTAATCTTCATAATAACTAGCAAACTAAAGATCATGTACATCCACTGCACACATAATCTGAAATAACAACTCATATTTCTCGCATCAAATGACATCAAAAACGCATTTTAATGGCCAAACTAACCTTAAAATAGGCATTTTACACCGAGAATAAAACGAATGTTGGCCATGTTTTTTTTTTCTGCAGGGAGAAATTTGAAGATCACGTGACATAGCCATTGGAAATGAATGGTGAAAAAAAACGTAGGGATCCTACAATTTCAGAGGCGTTTTTGTAGAAATACTACGTCCCAAGTTGTGGACCAAAGTAGTTATTACACGTTTTTTTGTGAGACTGGGTTGGTTTGCCATGTTTACTTTTATATAAAAATCACAATGCGTTGTCTTGCAAATCTAATAGCTTAACAACATCACCATGTCTATATCGTGATTTATGAATATCCTTTGTGATGACATTGCAAACTTACGACAGAGTATTAGGGCCACACTTAGAAACCCCCCCCAGAGATTTCAAGAATAAAGTCGAAATAATACGAGAATAAAGTCATAGTTACGAGAATAAAGTCGTAACATTACGAGAATAAAGTAATAATTACGAGATTAAAGTCGTAGTTTCATAAGTGACTTGAGAAGCGGACTTGGAGGAGATTGTCTCCTTTCTGCAGAAGGAAATGGCTGGTTCTGGCCGACTACATTACATTGCATTTAGCTGACGCTTTTATCCAAAGCGACTTACAATAAGTGCATTCGACCAACAAGATACAAACTTGAAGAAAACAGAATCATATAAGCAGTGGCGGCCGGCCCATAGGGTTGCTAGGGGCGCCGCCCCACCTCTTCCCACATTCAAAAAAAAAAATGTAAAAAAATTTTAAATAAAAAAATATATATTTAAAAAATATATATATATATTTTATATTTTATTTTTAATGAACAAGGTAAATATCATACAATTGGTATCAGTAAAATGTATAATCTACAATAAAATCTCGTTTAAAATTGTGTTACGATGTCTAAAGTAACTGATAAGTCACATGTTTCCTGCCTGGCCTTGCCCATGGCATTAGTTTATCATTACCGGGCGGAGCCCCCGAGACAAACAGCAGCAACCAGCACGTTGCAAAAGTCTCAATAGTAAACTGTGCCGCCGAAACATAATTTCAGCCAATCAGCGCCGTCAAATATTTTGGTCACGAGGGCGCTCACGTTGGTGCCCACGTTGGTGCCCACGTTGGTGCCCACGTTGGTGCCCACGTTGCTTACCTGACGTGAGTTGTTTTTTAGACTCGTGAGCAGTGTTGTGCTAGTTACTGAAAACCAGTAACTAGTTACCATTACTAGTTACTTCATTCAAAAAGTAACTCAGTCACTTTACTAGTTACTTACAAAAAAAGTGATGCGTTACTGTGAAAAGTAACGTTTTCGTTACTTAAAAAAGGGGCTCCCATTAATGCCCTTATAGCCTTCATTTCAGTACTGTTATTGCATTGGAGAATAATACAATCTGTTGATCAACTTGACATGCATTATATGCAATCTGGATTTCATCGATATTAGCTGGCTTTCCATTTTGTATATTCTTTCTCCAGGTAGTTGGAAAAAGTTTTCCGTCCCATATGCCGTGTGTCGCCCGGACATGCTATCATGCTAACTAGCTCCCTGAAAGCGGGTGACTCCACTGTAGCAATATCCTGCATGTAATCTACAACATACCGTGCAATGGCTTTATCGACTTTTCCCTGGCTAGCAGTCCCTTGGTTAAAATCCAGCCGCTGTTGCTTAGGTGGAGGTGGAGTGGCGTCGGCTGAGTCTCTGTGGTCTTAGCTACTACAGTAGCTTCGTCCCAGCATGTTGTTTTTGCAGATGTTTTAAGAGATTTGAATTACTGGTTTGGGCAGTAGATAGGATCTTTGACCCGCCAAGACACAACTTACATTTAACTAAAACGTTATTTTCTTTGTGCTAGATAAAAGTGAAATAGTGAGAATATCTCCAGGTGGAGAAACTAGACTTGAGCTCCGCCACTGCCATGATAGTCTTGTTAGTAAACAACACAAACACGCCCACAGCCCGTCTCCGCATGTGACACAGGAAGTATCGTATGGCGCATTTCCACTGCAACGGGGTAGCCCCGTTTAAGCGTCCCTAAGCGTCCTCGCTCAGGCCTCGGGCTGCCTCGCTGGCCGTCCAAGGCCGTGGCGCATTTCCATTACAGTTTAGGACCTGGGGTAGCAACGCAGTGTAGGCGGGGCGATCGGCTTTGTTTTTGTTCACATTTCGAGTTGTTCCGTCGAGCTCCCGCTGGATTTGATCATCCCCAATGAGATGTAGGAACGTCGTCACCTCCTCGGTCGACCACGGTGTGCTTTTCTTATTAGACGTAGCCATTTTTGTAGCTCATCCGTTTACAAAATGCTGTTTATAAAAATGCTGCAAGCTTGCTTCTAAATATATATGCGACGCTTAGGATGAACTCGCACGCGATCTTGTGACGATTCTCTCTGACCAATCAGCAGTCGAGAGTGTTGACGTCACTAGTTCAGCCCTGGCCCTGGTCTGATAGAACCACGATTTTATGGGGCCGGAAAAAGAGGGAAAAAGTACCCGCTAGCCGGTACTAGGCTATATGGAAAGGCCACCAAAAACTGGCCTGGCCGCTTGAGGACGGTTAAGGACGCTTAAACGGGGCTACCCGCTGCAGTGGAAATGCGCCATAAGTACATTTACTCAAGTACTGTACTTAAGTACAGTTCTCATCTCTGTTCGCCTGGCTGTTGACTATGTAAAAAAAACTAACGGAGTAACGCACCATGTAGTAACGGTAACTGAGTTACTGAATTTAAAAAGTAATGCGTTAGAGTTAGTTACTGCCAAAAATAACGCTGTTACACTAACGCGTTACTTTGTGACGCGTTAGTCCCAACACTGCTCGTGAGTGACCAAGGTGACGCAGTATTTGGATGAGAATGGTGTGCAGGTGGAGTCGCCGGACCTCGGTCCGCACCCAATTCCGTGCAAGAGCTACTCTCCAATCCTTTCCAAAGGAGAAGTTTGGGAGATACATTGATACTTAAAGACCTTGGACCGGACCAACCCGATTTGTATATATCACAGCAAGCTCGTGAAAAAGACAAAACGTATCAACGAGGCTTCTCACATGGCTAGCTGGATGCAAACGATGCAAACAGGTAAATACTATCTTTTGTTTCCCATGCTTGCTCTTCAAACAGCCGATACGATCTGTTCAGAAACTAGACAAAAGTTAAACAAGTACAAACCACAGACTGTCTGTGTCATGGAGAATACAGTCGCTGGTTTATTTATGTCTGTATAGGCCGTTGTTGTGAGTGTGGACGGTCGGAACATATATAACGTTAGCTTAGCCAAGCTCCATTCAGAAAACAAGCATTCTAAAAGGTTTTTCGCCTGCCGTCTGTCTTCAGACTTGTCAAAGCATTAATTCATGGTTTTTACTAACCGGTATCAGTATGTTGTTACGTCGGCATCATTTAGAAACGTGTATTACAATTTAATCACGGTAAAATATGTTCATTTTGTTGTAGTTGTAGCTCCCGAGCCAGCGCGTCTTGTTTGAATGATGCGAGTAAACACAGCTGGCAGCCGCGGTGAAACTCGAGCGACTAGAGCGATGCGATAGGAGCGTTTAGAGCGAAGCGAATATTCGCATCGCGTCCGGTCTGAACGCAGCATTAAAGCGAGCTCCGCGCTGCACTGGAAACGCGCCATTACATCACCAGAAGTCCTAATTTAAGGGGTCATTTATCCCAACAAAAAATTGTTTACTCACTATATCAAAAGCCCCACCAAAAATATTTTCCACCAGCCGCCACTGCATATAAGTACATATGATTCTATCGCTCGAAGTGGAGTCGAAAGAGATGAGTTTTCAGTCTGCGCCGGAAGATGTGTAAGCTTTCTGCTGTCCTGATTTCAAACTGCGGTCAACTCAGCCGTCTCTCGCATTTGCTTGGTGAAATGAGCAGCGCTTCATTTTTGAGTGCGCGATTAATAGCGTCTTTACGGTAATCGCCGAGAAGCGGCGCTGACAGTAGTCGACGAGTAAAATAATGCTTTATTTTTGTGCTATATTTTTCGATAAAAATATGTTTTACCATTAGTTAATAAAACCAAAGTACTTTTAATGTGTACTTTTTCAGTTATTCTCTGTCAAACTCCCCTCCTGAGAACAAATTCAAGCCACTTATGCTATATTTGATGAAGGATAAAATCATTTTTTTTAAGCCATAAGTTCTTAATAAAATTCGTACTGTTGGACTCAGTACTTGTTAGACTACTACCACAAATACAATGATGTACTTTTACTTTGTACTATTTGAGTAATACTCTGTCAAACTCCCATCCAGAGTACAATAATGCATGTTTTCTGCCATCTTTGATGAGAGATAAAAGGATTTTTTGCAATAAGTTCTACATGAAATTGGTACTGTTGGATTCAGTACTACTTGGACTCAGTGGCGGCTGGTGGAAAATATTTTTGATGGGGCTATGGAAATGGTGACCAAACCATACTAGGGGGGTCCGGCGGGATGCCTCCCCTGGAAGAACATTTTGAGAAATGACCCCTTAAATTATGACTTCTGGTGATGTTAGAGAGGGGGGGAAGGACAAATTGAGGCTTAAAAATATGAAATAATCCATAATCTTCAGTGTGGTTAGCTATGAATCTTCCAAAACTTCCAAATACCTTGTCCTGGACATAGTTTGTACAGTATAAACTGTGCAACAGTACAGTAGGCCCACACAAACTGCAGAACACTGGTGCTTTGGGAACACTCAAATGATTTAATTCCCATTTAAAATCAGGAGACTGAATACAAACATTGTGTGTGTGTGTGTGTGTGTGTGTGTGTGTGTGTGTGTGTGTGTGAGTGTGTGTGTGTGTGTCATACTTGCCAACCCTCCCGATTTTCGCGGGACACTCCCGATTTCATTGCCCTCTCCCGGTTTCCTCCTGGGGTCATATTTCTCCCGCATTTCTGACAAAATCAGATTTACTCACGACTGTTTCCACTCGGACTTTAATACAACTACACCATTGTTTGGTTTCCATGGTAGCGCGTCTCTTTAGCAGCGCGCGCAACTCAACGTCTGAGAGGGTGAGGAGTCACAGAAAACTGAACAAGAATCGACAACTCGACCCTCTGCTCACTACTTTCCTGTAAAATACAGGTCCAGCCCACACATATGATCCATGGTGCTACAGGCATTGCCCTTACAACTACAATAAGCATGTAAATGTTAATCTACAGCTCCGGCGATCCACTAGCACCGGAGTTTCCACCTGCAGGCGCAGCCATTCTCGACAACTACTGTAGCGTCACCTTGGATACGAGTCCAAACAACTCAGACACACAGGCCAGGGCGCTGACACGGCGCCCTTTGAGCATCAGATCTGTCGACGCTGATTGGCTGAAATTATGTTTCGGCGGCATAGTATACAGATAGCAACAGTCAGCTTGTTGGCTGCTGCTGCTCTGGCTGAGGGCTCCTTTCTACCGCTCGGACGAGAGAGGGTAATGATACACGCTGCGGCCAGGCAGGAAACATGTGACTTATCAGTAACTTTAGACATCGTAAAACAATTTTAAACGAGATTTTATCGTAGATCATACATTTTACTGATACCAACTATATAATATTTACCTTGTTCATTAAAAAAAAAAATATATATATATATATATTTTTTTTAATATATTTGAATGACAAACAAACATGTGGGAAGAGGGGGGGCTGCGCCCCTAGCGCCCCTATGGGCCAGCCGCCACTGCTTGGACTACTACCACAAGTACAATCAAGTACTTTTACTGTGTACTTTTTGAGTAATACTCGTTTAAACTCCTGTCCTGAGTACACATCTTAATGTATTCTGCTATCTTTGATGAGAGATAAAATGATTGTTTGCAATAAGTTCTTAGTGAAATTGATGTTGGACTCAGTACTACTAGTAGCACAAGTACAATCAAGTAGGCTACTTTTACTGTGCACTTTTTGAGTAATCCCCTGTCAAACTCCCCTCCAGAGTACAATAATGCATGTTTTCTGCCATCTTTGATGAGAGATAAAATGATTTCTTGCAATAAGTCCTTAATAAAATTGGTACAGTTGGATTCAGTACTACTTGGACTACCAAAAGTACAATCAAGTACTTTTACTGTGTACTTTTTGAGTAATCCTTTGTCAAACTCCACCCCTGAGTACACTAATGCATGTTTTCTGCCATCTTTGATGAGAGATACAATTGTATTTACTTATAGCAAAAAATTATTTTATCTCTCATCAAAGACGGCAGAAAACATGCATTATTGTAATCAGGAGGGGAGTTTGACAGAGTATTACTCAAATAGTACACAGTAAAAGTACTTCATTGTATTTGTGGTAGTAGTCTAACAAGTACTGAGTCCAACAGTACACATTTTATTAAGAACTTATGGCTAAAAATGATTTATCCCTCATCAAATATCATTGATTGATTGATCAAATATGGCATAAACTCTTGTACTACCGTCAGCGCCGCTTCTCGGCGATTACCGTAAAGACGCTATTAATCGCGCACTCAAAAATGAAGCGCTGCTCATTTGACCAAGCAAATGCGAGAGACGGCTGAGTTGACCGCAGTTGATTTCAATGGGGAGCTCATTCCGATTCCACTACAAGGCTATCGTTCGACTCCTTCTGGATTCAAAGCCTTGATTACAAGTCTCATCGTTTCTTGTGAAACAACAAATCCCCTTTGAACAGCTCGTAGATGTAACCAACGATAGCCTTATAGTCGGCCAGAACCTGCCATTTCCTCCTGCAGAAAGGAGACACTCTCCTCCAAGTCCGTTTGGTTCTTTCTTCAAAATAATAGGTAGTTTCTTGCACAACCTTTTCAAAGTTCTAATACAGGGGTGGGGAACCTTCGGCCCCCGGGCCATATACGCCCCCCGAGACCATTTGGTACGGCCCTCGAGGTAATTTATAAACACATGCAAAAAATAGTTTTTTTGTTTTTTTTAAATCTAGACCGCAAAAGAATTAAACAAGCGAGTGCCTGTTTTTCCTGGCCAAGGTCAGGGTCATTGGACACAACATCAGCCTAACGTGTCATCACGTGGTATATGTCTTGTCTGAGAGGGGTGCAGTTCTGACGGAGAGCAACAGAACACAGCTCCGGCACTTCCAAAAATTGCAGTACCCATAAGGAGCCGTACACATGCCGCAGTTTCTGCGTGTCTGTGTCTTTAGTTGAAAGCCCAGTGGCGATCTGTTCATCTGTCATACTGATCATACAGACAATAACTTTGTTGTTATTAGCATCTGGTTAGCTAGCTATGCTAACGAATATTAGAAGCTTTTTCTACAAGGTAGGTAGAGGCACATATTTATATGATCATTATAGTTATAAAAAATAAGAGAATAAAGTAAACAGGTATACAATACTAGCCTATATGACAGTAAAAAAAAGTTGTTATTAATAAACAAGAATACAGGTTGAAAGGGGAGTGATTTGTAAAATATCCAGAAAAATAAAATCTGCTTACAGGTCTGTTTGGATGTTGAGAGATGTATCCATAGATCTCTTCATTTTGCTCTCAAAGTGCACCAGATTGATGCTTTTAACTTCAACATTTAAAAAAAAAAAAAAGCAGCCCGATATGCTCTTGGATCATCACCTTAAAAGTCCCATGTCGTGCTTCTCCGGTTATTACCCGTCCCCTTGTGTGTTATGTAGCTTTTTATGCATGTAAAGCAGGGGTGGGGAACCTTTTTCCTCTCAAGGGCCATTTCCATTTTTTCAACATCCTCCGAGGGCCGTACAGATTATTGACCTCTGCTTAAAAATACTAAAATCACAGCCCATTCATTTCACCTTTCTTTCATGCTGTGCAAAGAAAAAAAGATAATTTTTTTTAAATGTTGAAGTTAAAAGCATCAATCTGGTGCACTTAGAGAGCAACATTAGGAGATCTATGGATACATCTCTCAACACCCATATGAAACAGAACTGTAAGCAGATTTATTTTTCTCTATGGATATTTTACACATCACTCCCCTTTTAAACTGTATTCTTGTTTATTAATAACCACTTTTTTTACTGTCATATAGTATTTTATACCTATTTACTTTATTCTCTTGTTTTTTTACAACTATAATGATCATATAAAGATGTGCCTTTACCTGACTGGTTGTAGAAAATGAATGGGCTGTGATTTTAGTATTCTTAAGCAGAGGTCAATAATTTGTACGGCCCTCGGAGGATGTTGAAAAAATTGAAATGGCCCTTGAGAGGAAAAAGGTTCCCACCCCTGTTCTAATACTTATGATAATCTGATGCTAATTTATTATTTGAGAAACCTAAACTAAAGTACTGCTTCACAAGATGCTCCACATTCCTCATTTTATTGCAGGACGCTGCTGTTGTCTCCTTCTCAAGTCACTTATGAAACTACGACTTTAATCTCGTAATTATGACTTTATTCTCGTAACATTACGACTTTATTCTCGTAATATTACGATTTTATTCTCGTAACTATGACTTTATTCTCCTATTATTACGACTTTATTCTCGAAATCTCTCTGTTTTTTTTTTCTAAGTGTGGCCCTAATACTCCGTCTTACAAACTATATCATCAGCCAGCAATTATTAGCTTCTTGATTTGGCATTCATGAGATGTTAATGAGCTGAGAAATGTCTCTAATTCAAAAAGCTGCCTGTGGTATTTAGATTTAATTGGGTAATGGTAGCCAGCTGCTGACCATTTTGGGTGGCATACAAACTTTCAGATGGAACATCATGGTGGATTGCTTCACAAACAATGCAGCATCTGCAGAGAAGGCTGATTTTAAGAGGAGGTGGTGCAGAATATTTGTGCTACTAATTGATGAACACACATTTAGAAAGTTCAATCGTGTGTTAACTCACTTACACATAGTCACAAGCCATTCATTTGAACCCAATCAAGAACAGAGCCACCTCTAAAGTGTGAATGGATTAACTCTGAAGCATCCTGAAGACAAAGCTCTTCTCTTAAGTCCGCTGCCTCGTCACCCCCCATTCTTCCTAAGTGCTTGAACTTGGATTCCCTCACTCAGTTCCCCCTCTCCCTTTGCTTCAGAGGCGTGACAGGAGTTTGACCCTGGCCCCGAGCCCTACCTGGATGTTTTGTTTGGAGCGGGTGGAGATCAGATGTTTTTGGTCATTACACCGCCTCCCATTAGATCTTCCATCTCTTCCAAATAAAGCTAATGAGACAGTGTTTAATGTCCAGAGTCCCTCTCGGCCCCTGATGTGAGGAGGGTGCGTGTGTTAGGGCGCGTCGAGCCAAATTAGCCGACATCTCGTTCAGTGATGGCACCTGGGCCCTCCGTCGCTCGGGGAGGTGAGCTCACGGTAGGGGAATCCACTGGGGCAGGAGGGGCGTTGGGGGGGGGGGGGCTGATGGGGGTATCAAAGCTGGACCCAGCTGGAAGAAGTTAAAGAGCTAAATGCTGATTGGGGGAGCTCAGTTAAGAGAGGTGTTTCAGTTTCAGCATCGGGGTGATCAATGGGGGTCTCACAGGACTTCCTTTGTTTGAAGGACATGTGGGAGAATCCAACATCGCTGTGCTGTGGGACATTTGACGTTGAAGAGTTGAGTCGATACTATAACTCTGAGATGAAAAGTATGAAAGTGACCTGAACCGAAATCTAACACATTTTAAAGTTTTGTTGGAATCACATTGAGACTGTGTGTGTGTGTAATCCAAAGTGCAGAGCAGGTAAACAGAGACAGCAGGGTAACATTATGCATGTTGTTTATGTACTGAATTCCCATATGCTAAAGATAACAATAATGATACTAAACTAGAGTATTTTAATAATCAATTTGTCCTTTGAGATAAATAACACGCCACAAAGTACTTTTTTACATTAGTACATTTCAGAAATGTTAAATCAAAATGAAAAACCAGCACTATCTTTTGAGCAATGAGGTTGAAGAAGAATAAGAATGCCCTATATTTATCCCCAAGGGGAAATTCAGTTGTTCACTCTGTTATATGCAGGGTTGGGAGAGTTACTTTGTAAATGTAATCAGTTACTGATTACTAAATACATGGCTCTGAAAGTAATCCGAATACAGTTACAGTTACGTGTCTTAAACGTATTCAGATTACTTTTAGATTACTTTTGGATTACTTTCTTTTTCCATCACAGATGGGTAGGCTATGTTTTGGTGTACAGGAGACACAAAAAGCATCTGAAACAATGTAACAACATAATAAACTTTTTGGGGATGCAGTTTAAGATGTGAGGAGTGAGGGACACGGCTTAGAACGGGCGTGTCGCCTTCTGTCCTGCCAGTGTTGGCAGGACATTAATTAAAATGACGAACTCGGACTTCATTTTAAGGACATTTCGGCCAGGGGTGTAGAGCTATATTTGTTTAACCACCGGATTGGCAAAACAGGAGAGTGTGTGCACCAGTCTGCCTTGATCTATGTATTCATGTCTGTGACTCTCACAGTATCTACTGCCCACAACTGTTTTATAGAAGGAAAACCTCCTTCACTTCATGAAATCTCTGCAGCACCAGGAGGCAGCGGGAGGGTTAACTCAGCTTCTGAGAAGAGGAGCGCGCAGTGCCTTTCACGCACCGCCTTCACTGTGTTTACCTTCAGAATCATTACCCCTAGATTCCACCGGGTCCGTCTGCGGTGTGTTACGGCTGCGCCGCGGTTTTGGTCCGGCCTCCTCCGGCGTCATACCCTACCGGGCGCGTTTCAGAAGCATTTCAGAAGTGGAGCGTCTTGCCTGCCAGCTCGCAGTTTTTGTTGATTTGGCCATATTTCCTGGACAGGCTACTTTGTACAGACAAAGTTAATAATAATTGTAATATCCCAGTTATAAACGACCCTAACCCTAACCCTGTATTTTAGTGGTAAAGAAATGCATTTATCATCATAATTATTCTATATATAATTTACACAGTGCCTGTAAACCGGAGGGGAACGCTGGCATGTCTCCTACTTGAAAGACTACGGAGGGATAGAGTCTGCAAATTAGTTTATTTGGGGGATGGGCCGGATGCTCTGACCGGTCCACTTCCTGCCCGCCGCCTCTGCAACGCGTTGCGTTGGGTCGAAAAATAGACTTCAATCCTATTTCGAGTGGAGCCCAGCGACGAGACGCTTCTGAGCCGTAACGCGGCGCGTCTGGTGGAATAGCACCCATTGATTAGAGTGGCCGCGATCCTTGCCGTAACACGGCCGTAACGTGACGCAGACGGACCCGGTGGAATCTAGGGGTTAGAAAGGCTAACCCCTAGATTCCACCGGGTCCGTCTGCGGCGTGTTACGGCTGTGCTACGGCTGTGCTACGGCTGCGCCGCGGCGTCCGCAAGGATCGCGGCCACTCTAGTCAATGGGTGCTATTCCACCAGACGCGCCATGTTACGGCTCAGAAGCGTCCCAGAAGCGTCTCGCCGCTGGGCTCCACTCGAAATAGGATTGAAGTCTATTTTTCGACGCGACGCAGCCGTAATGTAATGTCGGGCAGGCAGGAAGTGGAATGTTCAGAGCATATATAGCATATATATATATATATATATATATATATATATATATATATATACACACACAAACTAATTTTGCAGACCCTATCCCTCCGTAGTCTTTCAAGTAGGAGGAGAAATGCCAGCGTTCTCCTACAGGCACTGTGTAAATTATATATATATATATATATATATATATATACAGTTGCAAGAAAAATGTGAACCCTTTGGATTCTCCACACATAGCGTTGTGTGTTCCTTCCAAAAAACTCAACTTTGGTTTCATCTGTCCACAGAATATGTTGCCAGTAGTGCTGTGGAACATCCAGGTGCTCTTTTGCAAACTTCAAACGTGCAGCAATGTTTTTTCTGGACAGCAGTGGCTTCCTCCGTGGTGTCCTCCCATGAACTCCATTCTTGTTCAGTGTTTCACGTATCGTAGATTCGTCAACAGAGATGTTAGCATGTGCCAGAGATTTCTTTAAGTCTCTAGCTGACACTCTAGGATTCTTCTTCACCTCATTGAGCATTCTGCGCTGTGCTCTTGCAGTCATCTTTACAGGACGGCCACTCCTAGGGAGAGTAGCAACAGTGCTGAACTTTCTCCATGTATAGACAATGTGTCTTACCGTGGACTGATGAACATCAAGGCTTTTAGAGATACTTTTGTAACCCTTTCCAGCTTTATGCAAGTCAACAATTCTTAATGGTAGGTCTTCTGAGAGCTCTTTTGTGCGAGGCATGGTTCACATCTGGCAATGCTTCTTAAGAATAGCAAATTCAAAACTGGTGTGTATTTTTTATAGGGCAGGGCAGCTTTAACCAACACCTCCAATCTCGTCTCATTGATTGGACTCCAGGTTGGCTGACTCCTGACTCCAATTAGCTCTTGAAGAAGTCTTTAGCCTAGGCTAGGGATTCACACCACCCTGCACTGTGAATGTTTACATGGTGTGTTCAATAAAAACATGAAAACATATAATTGTTTGTGTGGTATTAGTTTAAGCAGACTGTGCTTGTCTATTGTTGTGACTTAGATGAAGATCAGAACACATTTTATGACCAACTTATGCAGAAATCCAGGTAATTCCAAAGGGTTCACATACTTTTTCTTGCAACTGTATATAGCCTAGAATAATTATGATGATGAATGCATTTTTTTTTACCACTAAAATACAGCAACACATATTTGATTCATGTCGTTTATAACTGGGATATTACAATTATTATTAACTTTGTCTGTACAAAGTAGCCTGTCTAGGAAATATGCCCAAATCAACAAAAACTGCGAGCCGGCAGGCAAGACGCTCCGCTTCTGAAATGCTTCTGAAACGCGCCCGGTAGGGTATGACGCCGGAGGAGGCCGGACCAAAACCGCGGCGCAGCCGTAACACGCCGCAGACGGACCCGGTGGAATCTAAAGAGCGACCGCAGGCTGATGTGTTTTAACCACACACACCTCTACACACACACACACACACACACACACACACACACGATTTAAACGCAGACTTCTGTTCCTCCATGTTTCGTTGTTATCGTTTCACTGAGCGGACCCGCCCCTTTTTTTTTCAAACGCTCCCTTTTTTGGTCCATCTGAGGCGGTAATAGGTTTTGTGCGCTGTGATGATTCGGCTGTACCTTTAGTAATGAATATTAAATGTTGTGAGGAAATCTTTCCACAAATAATTCCAATAAGTAATCCAAAATGTATTCACTTCAGGTTTACGAAGGTAACTGTAATCAGATTACTCGTTTTTCAAATGTAACGCGAGCTGAATACAGTTAGGCCTACTTGATTTGTGTATTCTGATTAGGTAACGCCGTTACATGTATTCCGTTACAACCCAACCCTGGTTATATGTAAGATAGGATAAGACTTTTATTGATCCCAGTTTGGGAAATTATTTTTGTCATCGACAGTAGAATACACACACACATGCAAAGGAGCAGTGTTACGGCCCATCCACACAGCGGCGTGCGTTGACGCTTCATCATGGGGTGACGTCACTTTTCGCCAAACTGCATTGTGGGAAGCGCAGCGGAGCGTTGCTGGCGTGGCACGCTGCAAAAGTTGAGCAATGTTCAACTTTTGACGCCTCGGCAGAAGCGTGATTGGTTGTTGGTCGAGTTTCAGACACGCCCGCCGGCAAGCTTCAACGCACGCCGCTGTGTGGACGGGCCGTTAGAGCACCCAGTCCTCACTCCGTATTTATGGATTTACGTATTTATTCCCGGTTCCCAAGGTAAGTCCCCACAGACTGAGCTACTGCGGCCCACTTTGTGATATATTAGAGCTCAGTTTTAAAAAGTGTGAAGTGTATAGGCATATGACTACTTCCTGAAGCCAGCATACCAGTGCAGATATTGATCTAGTCAAACCCTCAAAAGATTGACAGAAATGTTAGTAGTAAGGTTCACATTATAATAAAAAGGTCCCTGACTGACATCCAGCAGATAGGGTAATAAACCTCTATAGGCCACCAAGTTATGCAAGTAAACAATGCAAACGTGCTAGTTTTATCAGTCGGTAATGAAATATGAAGTTACATGTTTCAGTCAAAAGTAAAGACACCGAACTGCTTTCTTTCTTCTCTGATTTCTTCTTTCAGGGTGATTTCCTTGCCTGCTCCTTTAAAAGAGCAGCGATCAGAGACTTGATTTCCACCATGACTGCTCCTTTTCCTCATCCCGATGCTGAAGAGGACACGTCTACTGCAATCAGTATCAAGGAAGCAGCCAACGTAATGGTGATTTCAGTTATCTGCCAACGATCCAAAAGGAGCACTGTGATGATAAAATGACATGGCAGAGATGCATGGGCGTCGCAGCCATTATATGAGGGTGGGACAAGTCCCCCCCACCTTTTAATGATGAATTTAGACCCCCCCACTTTTACTATGTGGAAAGTCCCGTGCATCGGTCTATCCACTCGCCGCTCTCTGTAGAGCGCTGTGTCAGTGCTTCATTATCAAATCCATTCCACTTGCTTATTGTGAGAATGCCCAAATCAATGAAATTCTGTAACATGTTTTCACTGCTACTTTGTACCAAGGCAGATTCTCAGAGCCGTACACATGCTGTGTTTTTTGTGTAGCGGCCGTCTTTAGTTGTAAAATTATGCAGGCTACAGTTTCCCCGCTGCGAGGCTCCGGCGCTCGCAGTAGACGAGCGTGCTCCACTAGCACCCGGATATAAGGCGCTGTTATTAAAGGTGGAGGGAGAGTCCTCTCCTCTCAGACTGATAACTACAGCTCAGTGAGGTAAAGGACTCTCTGAGTGTTTAGATAGTTCACTTTAGTCTAAGTAGTGGGTCTCAAACGGTTTGGTAATCATTTATGTAAATAAGTATTTCCAAGGCACACCTTTATATGATCATTATAGTTTTAAAAAATAAGAGAATAACAAGTATGAAATAATTTCAACTCATAGGTCTACTATATGACAGTAACACACAAATACAGAGTGATTTGTAAAATATCCATAAAGAAAAATAAATCTGCTTACAGTTCTGTTTCATATGGGTGTTGAGCAGGGGCGGCGGGTACTGTAGGCTAGGGAAGGCTAAGCCTTCCCAAATATTTGTGTCACTGCATCCTGGTAAAATAAAAATACAGCCTAATGTATAATGTTTGTGTCTTTGACATTAGCGCTGCTATGCAGCCACCTGTGCCCTGTGCTACGAAGCCAGTTCAACAGACCCTGGATACGTTTGAGTTATCTTAACTCACCCTAACAAACGAGATCTCGCTAAGCGGTCCTACGACGCTGGTTATCAACTCGGTAAATCAAGCCAGGGATTCTCTCTCCAGCTGAGAGCGCGTTCACGTGAAAGGGGCGGGGTTGGGCTACATTTGACCAATCACAAACAGGGACAAGTGTACTGACAGCGCAGAGTCATACTTCATTAATGAAAAGTAAACTAATATTAGACAAATGTGAACTTTAAACATCCATGACTTAAACATATAATCCAGGATACAAGCCATATAGTTGCACCTGCAAGGTGAATATAGAACAACTGGTTAAAACATAACTACAGACTAGAGTGTTTGAAAGCGTACAAGAGGTTTATGATATCACTGCCCCATCCAAGACACGAGTGGATCTGACTTTAATGACATTTGAGTTGAGTGTTTCGTCAACTTAATGTGTTGCTTAAAATAATACGTCTGCATACAGTATGTGACAATGTAAGTGATGTACGGCCAGATACGGCTCGAGAAGCTGACTCAGATAAGGAAATATTGTGATATTATATGATCGATGATCTGATTGATGATGTGATATCAGTGTGATATGAATGATAAGTGCGACACGTCGTCGTCTTCTCTGCATACGCCAGTTTAAACTGTATTTCCTTTATCCTGTAATATGACTTTATAGATTTAAACTCTGCACACTGAGCTGTGATTGGTCAGCAGGCGTTGCTTTCACTGAGTTGATCTCTTTTCTATAGACGCGTCAGGTAAAAAAATTATTTAGCCTTCCCAAACCTGAGCCTCACGCGCCTATGGTGTTGAGAGATGTATCCATAGATCCCTAATTTTGCTCTCAAAGTGCACCAGATTGATGCTTTTAACTTCAACATTTAAATAAATTAAAAAAAGCAGCCCGATATGCTCTTGGATCATCACCTCAAAAGTCCCATGTCATGCTTCTCCGGTTATTACCCGTCCCCTTGTGTGTTATGTAGCTTTTTATGCATGTAAAGCAGGGGTGGGGAACCTTTTTCCTCTCAAGGGCCATTTCAATTTTTTCAACATCCTCCGAGGGCCGTACAGATTATTGACCTCTGCTTAAAAATACTAAAATCACAGCCCATTAATTTCACCTTTCTTTCATGTAAAAGATATAAAGATGTGCCTTTACCTCACTGGTTGTAGAAAAAGCTTCTTATATTCGTTAGCATAGCTAGCTAACCAGATGCTAATAACAACAAAGTTATTGACTGTATGATCAGTATGACAGATGAACAGATCGCCACTGGGCTTTCAACCAGGGGCGGACTGGGACTAAAATTCAGCCCTGGAAACTGACCCATCCGGCCACAAGAAATGTCAAATGTTAGAAATACGCTGTTTATTATTTTAAGTTTTACGTCCGATTCGCTCCTTTTTTCCTTTCTGTACACAGCTCCAGTTTGGGCATTGGCCTGTCATCAGATTTCATTTTTAGTTGCTGCTGTAGCGGAAGTTTAGCACAATTATTTTTGATGAAATACTCCAAATCTCCACCCTCCATAGTTGCGTGCTACTTTTTGAGGGTGGTGATGACAGTTACAGTACGAACTGAAGTTGATGCAATTTGATTGGATTGTGAGGCATGACGTGAGCCTCATCTGATTGGTCAATCCCTCAATTTTTTTTCACCAAGGGAAGCCAATTTTGGCTGGCCTCCTCGCAACAGAGAGTGCAATCTACTGTTTCACCATAACATCTAGAGGGGCGCTGTTTCACTCTTTGTAAAATACTCAATGAGAATGGGGGAGAGATGGGCCGGCAGAATAATTACCGAAACTAAACAAAGTGTTTTTATTTATTTATTAAAATTAGAACTATAATCCAAAAAAACAGGGGAAGCCTGGCTTCCCTTGGCCTCCAGGAGAAAACACCACTGAGTTCAAGGGATAATTCTCACCCACCTCTTGCTCTTGCCCTGCACTTGTATACGTGCCAGTTGAGCTGGTTCTTCCACCAGCTCAACTCTGTCCCTCATCATGAACGGCTGTATATCTGAACTCGCACCCTCATCATTCTCTTCAATCAATCAATCAATCAATGTTTATTTATATAGCCCAATATCACAAATGTTACATTTGTCTCAGTGGACTTCACAATTTGTACAAAAATATCAGTATGACAATACGACACCCTCTGTCCTTAGACCCTCACATCGTACAAGGAAAAACTTCAGTAGAAAACCCACAGTTTTAAAGGGGAAAATGGGAGAAACCTCAGGGAGAGCAACAGAGGAGGGATCCCTCTCCCAGGACGGCAATAGATGCCGTGTGTACATTGAAAAGATAATACATTTGCAACATAGGTAGTCCAAATGTTTGGAAATGCTTGTGTGTATAATAGGAAGATGAATCCATGAGGATATCCATCCAGGACCTATGATCCAGGACCACAGCCATGACTCGCGATCCAGGGCTCGCGATGCAGGACACAGGACCGCAGGATCATCCATGACTCCGGATCCCGGCGTATATAGACACCAAAAAGAAAGAAATGTGGGGAAGCTGGGTTAATCGGAACATGAGAGTACACAGGTATAGACAGAGAGAAGGAAGAAGTAAGATGTCCCCCGACAAACTAAGCCTATATCAGCAAAACTAGGGGCTGAATCTAATCAGCCCTAACTATAAGCTTTATCAAAAAGGAAGGTCTTAAGCGCACTCTTAAAAACGGATAGGGTGTCTGCCGCCCGAACACAAACTGGAAGCTGATTCCACAAATGTGGAGCTTGATAAGAAAAGGCTCTGGCTCCCATTGTACTTTTAGAGACTCTAGGAACCACCAACAACCCTGCATCTCTTCATCATCTTGCACTTGTTCTAAGCTGCTGCTGATAGTGCTTGTAGCAGCGCTGCTGCCAAAAAGGTCTGTCAATTTGCAACATTTATATGCTTCACCTGCGAGTGACTTCACCTTTTTTTCTCTTGCCTTCTCGGCCCCACCTTTTTCTTTTCGTTTTCTTTGATTTGTATCCATGTTTTTTCATTCTCCCTGTCTGCCGCGGCGTTTAATCCCTTCTCTTCGTGTGGCCGGTCTTTTTTCTTCTTCGCGTGTGATTATTTGACAGATAAGAACCACACAACTGCATTAGCGGCCGCTGTCGCCCTCTGTCGGCCGTCAGCGCAACTTAAATTATGACGTTAAACTATGTATTTTAAAAAGGGCCGGCCGGCCGTCAACGGCCCTTGACGACCGGCCGTCAACGGCCCTTGATGACCGGCCGTTCTGTGGTTCTCCAGATTCTCCAGATGGCCAGTCCGCCCCTGCTTTCAACTAAAGACACAGCCACGCAAAAACTGCAGCATGTGTACGGCTCCTTATGGGTACTGCAATTTTTGGAAGTGCCGGAGCGACTTTCTGGTGCTCCCCGTCAGAACTACACCCCAAGCCCCCAGGAAGTGCGCCGGACTCAGATGAAAATATTCGTGCTGGCCAAATGGCGGTACTACACTTCCGTTTGGTTGCCAGGCCCGGAAACACTTTTTCCCATTGACTTACATGGGGAAAGAGTGGTCTGTAAATCGTTGGATAATTTTTTAAAAACTAAATAAACTACCCAGTATGAACATTTGTATAGCCCCTATTAAAACATTCGTTCCTCAAGTTGTAATAATGTGCTAATAACGTTATTCTGAGAGTTATTTCCCTCTGCATTATGAACGCGCATCTAACCCACGGGACCGCGCCGTCCGGCACGTTCATGTTACGTGTCCCGACCAATCAGAGCACACTGTGCTCACAGGGAGGGTGGGGCTGGAGCTATTGGAGCTATAACGAGCCGTTAAAGGCAGAGAGTGAAATTCAGTGAATACAATACACGTAGTTTACAGAGATGCTGTTTGAGAAACCAATGTGAGTTGCGTTTATCTTTACCCATGGATGCACAATAAGAACGGACCCATATCGTCTAACTGCCATCCCACGGAGCTGTAATAATGGATATATTGCACATGTTTGCTATAATTCATTATCATACTACATGGGCTGTATGATTAAATCTTGTACCGTAAATGTTGTATTAAAGTTAATATTACTTATTATTATAAGTATATATATATATATATATATATATATATATAGTGCAATCATTCTTTCATGCTAAATGAAGCTCTGTTTCTTGGATATCACTAGATCCTGTTACAGCGTAATATAAGTACATAACGATTGATGTTTACATTAGCATAATGACTAACTAGCCGCTAGCTGTTAACTGCCGCCTCGTTAATATCAAATCCATCATAATAACAAATCATTACCATGCTGTCATGAACGCGCGGTGCTGTTACGTGTACGCAAATTGACGTGCTTGATGTGAACGAGCATTTTGGTTAAAGTTGCGCATGCGCTATGAGCGCACATACGGGTACTTCTCAGGCATGCCGGGTAATCTGTGACGTTTCGCTCTCTCAAAAGTTGGGCCATTTTATCATCATGCGCTAATGAGCAACTCTCATAGGAATGAATGAGGCCCCGCCTCCCACGCTGTATCCAGTTCTTATTATACATCCATGCTACACCATGTGCTACACCCCTGTCAGACAAGATATATACCACGTGATGACACGTTAGGCTCATGTTGTGTTCAAGGACCCTGACCACGGTCAGGGTCTCGCTTGTTTAACTTTTTTGCGGTCTAGATTTAAAAAAAAAAAAAATCTTTTTTGTTTGTGTTTATAAATTACCTCGAGGGCCGTACCAAATGGTCTCGAGGGCCGTATACGGCCCGGGGGCCGGAGTTTCCCACCCCTGCTTTAATGTGAAGTAATGAGTTCGGAGCTATGGTTTGGAGCCATAAGTAGGACTTTATGCGGCTTTCACACCAGCGCTTTTCCCTTTCTAGCTCCGAGCAGGAGCTTTTCTGGTTCAGCTCCGGTTTCCCTTTTCTGCTCCCGCTCTGTTTCCAACCGCCCAGAGCTGCCGCTGCTGCGTCATGACGTCACCGTTTATGTGCCTGCTTCATAAAATCAAAACCGCGGAAATCCCTCACATCGACAACAACAACAATGGCCGATTGTATTGAAGCGCTGTTCGCTTTGGTTATCCTCTTACGAAACGACATGGAAGGCATCGGACGACTTTACAAGGGACGACTTTACTTGGAACTTTAGAAACATCACATGCGTATTGCGAAATGCAAGACTTCTTTGTGGTCTTCAGCATCAACGACAAATCTGCCCCCGCCTCGACGTAAGAGAGACGTAAGCGACGCTGCCTCTTAGCTCCGAAGCTCTTGCCTCTAGACCGACAATTTTTTGGAGCTGGAAGTGAACCGGATTCCGGAGCTAAGATGCGGCGCCTCTGCGGTGTGAACAGGAAAAACCAGTACTTTTCAGGCTCCAGCTCTGAGCCGGAGCTGAAATCGTGTTGGTGTGAAAGGGGCATCAGATACGCTTAAGAAACACTTGAGGGCATTCCTCGCGATGTCATTAATACTGAGGATCATGGAGAGCAGATGTGGTCCAATCAAAGATGAGCATAAGGACAAAAATAAATCCTGCAGCCTTCATCAGTACAAAGGTTAATATTTAGACTTGCTTTTATATGTCTAGAATTATATTTATAAATTAGAACGAGGTGTGTTTTTTCTGCAAGCTAAAATACATTATTTAATCATAATTATAGCCAGTTCTCAGAGGTTAATGGCATTGAATAGATGTGGGAATCTGCAATGACAAATGTCCAGTTGCAGACAGAAGCAAAACATCCTTCACATATGAAATAAAGCAACACAACGCATAAAGGTAGGGTAGGTAATTTTGGAGAAACCAGCTCGAGTGCGCTAGAATTTGAAAATACACAACCGGAAAAAATCTGCCACTTCCTTATAGAGCCCCTCCTCCAACACACACGAACGCGCACATGACCAATGAGGGCACGAGATAAGTTTGTGCACAGATGGAAGGCTGACAGGCAGGTAGGCCATCCAGTTATTTTAGCCGGGTCGGCTAAAATGATTGGTCGTGCTTTTTACAGTGCTACGGCTTCCACAGATTACATTTTTTTATGTATTTATTGTCAAAGCATTTAATATATTCATTGCTATCGGGATGTTAAGAGCATTCCATGCAATATAACAAAAAGTGTTTCTGAAATAAATTACATACCCCACCTTTAAGGTAAGTTTGAGAAACCAGCTCGAGATAACTACAATTCAAATAACTGGATGGCCTACCTGCCTGTCAGCTTTCCTTCTGTGCACACATTTATCTCGTGCCCTCATTGGTCATGTGCGCGTTCGTGTGTGTTGGAGGAGGGGCTCTGTAAGGAAGTGGCAGATTTGTTCCGGCTGTGTATTTTCAAATTCTAGCGCACTCGAGCTGGTTTCTCCAAAATGATCTACCCCACCTTTAAGTATACACTTCAAGCAATCAGCAATCAGGACTTTGGTATTATTTTTGTTCAAACTAATCTCCTTCCACTCTGTCTCTCAGCAGTCAATACAGTTTAAAAACATCTCTCTAATGATTTCCCAGGATTGTATGACAACCAATATTCTCAAACTTCAAATTCATGAGCTGGTGGTACTAAAGCTGAAGCCAGTGTCCTGAAAATGTGCATCTCATTAACTTTAAATTATGTCTGGACATGTTCCCAGATTATAATGGCCGTCTCTAGATGCTACATAGATTAACTAAGATCCTCACTATTTTGTTCAGATGTGCTTTCAGGAATATTAAAACGCAAATGAGACCACAAAGCCTTGACCTTACTGATGTTAAATGTGTCAGTGGCAAATTTAGGCAAGGCACATTTTTCCATCATGTTCACTCTTCTCTTTGGAGATCTGAGATAATTGAGCTAACATCAGGTAATTACAGATCAATAAACTATCTTAAAGAGGCAATGACACAACTTGACAGAAGAGTGCACAACGATGCATGCAGGATTTAGACAAAAATAAGTTTGACCAGGCAATAAAAGAACATGCAACTTTTTGGCTCACTGAGAAAAACATATAGCATCAACATCATTATGAATTCATTTCAACCAAAATGTATTTTGGAGTTTCAGGCAGATCTCCCCCTGACAGCCGACATGACTCCTTACTGACAGCTGCAGACATGACATCTAAAAGTTAGACTGTCCACTGTTTCCTGTCTTTAACCTGTATTGGTCAGCTAGAATGTAGAGCAGGGATCACCAACTACATTTGTCGAAGGGCCAAAATGTATCCAATAGACACTTTCACGGGCCAGCAATTTTTATATATAGCCCAGAATTTTGAAGTTGTTGACCGGGGTATGCGGAGCGCATAAAGCGAGAGGGGTCTGGCTGCAGGCCTCCACTCTCAGGACAGTTCCGGTGTAGGCTCCACTGTCAGGACACCTCCACTCTCAATACAGGAAGTGACGATTCTGACGAACACGTTTTTTTCCCCGCCCCCCGAAGGACTCGTCTGATGGAAGTTTTCAAATCACAATGGAGACTCATCACGGAGGTGATGAGTCCACTCACCATGCATTTTGGGTCGGCCTTGGTCAAGCCCTTTTGACCCCCCCAGCCTGGTTCTCGTAAAAGTTGACACCATGGAGGAATGTAACGGGAGTTGACAGGGGACTCTGTCCGCCTCACGAGTGCCTATTTTTCAGTTTTCCACGGTTTTATTGATTTTAATTTGTTTGGCTATTTCACCCGGTTCCTTCTACCGGGGACACTGCCCGGTCTCGGGTGTCCCCCCACGGCCTGTGTCCAGCCGTTTCCCCCACCCCCCCCACACTCATCCATATATTAACGGATTTTGACAAATGTTGTTACATTTTTCTCCTCTCCTCTCATTGATCGAATGGCAAACGCAACCCACCATCGGAGGGCCTCCACCGGCCCGGCCTAGTGCCGGTGCTCTGGCGGTCGGTTCCTCCAAACTGCGGGTTCGACTCTGATGGCCGGGAGGGTGTGCTGCGTTGGGGTGGGGGACTTCCCGGTCTCTTCCTTCCCGCGCCGGCCGATATGAAACGTGACCAAGACGCACCGTCTGACTCAGGGGTTCCGCAGCGGGGTGGAGGTTCCTGGTTGGAACCTCCCCACCTCTGCCGCGGTGCACCCGGCAAACACGGTTGTTTCTCGAACCCTCCACTGTTGTCTATTAGGGCTGTCAAGTTAACGCGTTAATAACACGTTAACGCAAAAAAAATTAACGGCACTAATTATTTTAACGCATGTGTATTTGTTGTCCTCGGCCGCCCCGTAGTTTCAGAGCGCATCAAGTTTAAAATACCATCTACAAGCTGATGCTGACAGCCCTGCTCCTGCCGCCCGCTTGCGGCAGACCACACTTCCACGCTCACCGGCAGGCACGGACTGGCCATCGGGAAGACCGGGAGGGTGTGTGTATGTGTGGCGCGAGCGAGCGAGAGAGAGAGAACGCGCACACCTTACGTGTATTGTTGTTGTTAGCATCTGGTGCTAGCTAGCTGCGCTAACGGATATAAGGGGCTATTTCAATGAAAACAGAGGAGCGACATTTCGCCGACAACTGCGCCGAGCACTTGACTTTATGCAAGTAGCCAGACAGTGGGACATTGTACGAAAAGTCAGCACACTCAGCACGGATAGTGCGCGCAACATGATTGCAGCGTCCAGGAAGCTCCCGTTCGAGCATATGCCTTGAGTTGCACATAGCTACAACGATCCATCACAGTGTCTCCACACACACACACACACACACACACACACACACACACACACACACACACACACACACACACACACACACACACAAACACACACACACACACACACACACACACACACACACACACACACTGTGGAGAATTGAAGATTTTATCACCTGATATATAAGAAGTGTTACGTTTGAATGGCAGAAAGTCTTGTTGCAATTTTCAGATATGGAAGGAGGCCCGTTGAGTTTTCTCTGTTAATTATCAATAGTCTGGGCAAGTAGCAGGGGAAGCCAAGGGGGGGATTTTCCTCAGATTTAATGCAGTTACATTCTTGTAGTTAATGATGCATGACAGGCAGACCTATAAAAAGCCTTGAGAATTGAGTCACACAGTTAAGAGAGACAATAGTCCTTCTGAATTATCAATAAATGTATTCAGTCCATTAAAGCAGACTCCGAGGTGAAAGGAAGTTCACAGAAGCCCTTAAGCTAAAAGGAACAATCAACTTCTGTTAATGATAAAGATGTGTGTGTGTTAAAGATAAGCAGGATAAGGCTACTTGAGCAGATATGTGAATACTGCTCAAACAATACCTGGATTTGTGTTCTATTGACTTCTCTGCTTTATTCTTTCATAAATGTGAGGACTAAATTGCTAAAAATATTGTGAAGTAGTTGGCTTAAACATGTTTAATTACTCTGTATGAAATAGAAGCAGCTTTTTCATGACAGAAGACTAGAGAGGGAGGGGAGGAAACATTCTTCTTAAAATCTCCACCAAGGGAAGTCTACATATCTTGAATAGTAGATGTGTGTGTTTAATTACTTTGTATTAATAATAAGCAGTATATCTTTGTGAGCAAGGGAATATTCTTTAGACACAACCGAAGTTTCTGAAACGCTGCAAAATGGGCTCTGTGGGAGGAGAATCTCCCCCGGCTCCTCCCCGTGGTACCTCTGTATCTCCTGTCTGTGTTCGTGTGTTCGCTCTCTTTTTCTCTTGCCGTCAAGACGATAAGGTTCTCCCGGCATTTGGACCAGAGCAGGGGTTGGGCCTAGGGGTGGGCGATACCACAAAATCTGGATTCGATCCGATACCAAGTATTTCAGCGCCAGTATCGCCGATACCGATATCGATACCGATACTTTTTTTTAATGAAAAGCGTCTTATGTACTTTCATATAGGGGAGAGCTGCATGACATGATTTTTGAGCTGAAATCATCATAAATAGACTAAATCTGAATTCATTTTCATGAATAAAGACAGGACAGTTTTTATAGACAAATACACGTTTTACTTTTGCAAATTTAAAGTGCAAACATGAAAAATAACAATACAAAGTGGCCAAAGTAGCGAACTGTCTTCTTGCACACATCACAGTTCGCTAAGTTTTAATGGCCAGTTGTGAAATTGCTCCACACAACGCTGCTCTTTCTCTCAGCCATCATGCGCGTGTGTGTGTTGCACTCGCGAGTCGCTGGCTGCTGCTGTCCTGCCCTGCTGGCTGCTGTCAGTCAGCTTGATAATCGGCGTTCAGGCAGGGAGCCTCGAGGAGAAGAGGACAGCAGTGGAGAGAGAAGAAAAGAGCATATACTTGTGTTCGTCTGCACATAGTTTTTTGAAGAAATTGACGAGTAGAGGAGACGAGAAGAAAAGTATAACAGTATCAATCCTATTGGTTCTAGTATCGATATTTCGAAACGTAACGTAATATCGGAGGTATCGATATTTTGGGATCGATCCGCCCACCCCTAGTTGGGCCCACCCCTTTGAAAGTGTAATGTATTCTTACCGTTTATCATTAAAACAGATTATTGTTTAACACTGTATCTGGTGCGTTGAATTCCTTCCTTTATGATTTTACAAGATGCTCACCAAACGAACACGCGGAGCCGAGGGGGGTTTTAGAACCACCCTAACTCCAACAACACACACACACACACACACACACACACACACACACACACACACACACACACACACACACACACACACACACACATACACACACTTTGTATTGTATTATTGTATGAGAGAGGTTCCAGGTTGAATTGAGGCGAATATTTGTAATGTTCAGAGGTTGTTGTGTTTAATATTCATGAGGATATTTGTCATTGTTCAAATGATAATAAACAAACATTTGCATAAAGCATATTTGTCCACTCATAGGTTGGTAAGAGTATTAAAAACTTGAAAAATATCCCTCGAAGGTACATTTAGAACAGATAAAAAATGTGCGATTAATTTGCGATTAATCGCGATTAACTATGGACAATCATGCGATTAATCGCGATTAAATATTTTAATCGACTGACAGCCCTAATATATATATATATACACATCAGAGTTCCTGTTAGCCGGTAATTACCGGACTATGACCGGTAAAATATGCTGAAGACCGGCAAATCTAAATCTCTCCTGTCAAAGTGTCCGGTCAAAATAATTTCCGTTTAGCGCAATATCGCATCAGTTGCGCAACTTGCCCCACTTATGTGACAGACAAAAGCGTATGTGACAGACAAGAATAGTAAATTCTAATGTCTAACACTTAATGTGGAGAAAGAGATGTCCTTTATGGGTTGATTGTGCGTTGATCTGTTGGTAATGCCTCGGGGTTCCGGTGGGCATGTAAACAAATGCATAATGCTGCGCTATACTTTGCGGCCTCACCCGGTTGCATAGCAACACTTATTGTTTAGGTGACTTTTAATAAGCAGGTAGTCATATCATTAGCTATAACTAGCTGGATCTGATCGATATGGACATCAACGCGAGTAAAATCTGACCGGAGAGAGAGATCAGCTGCTGCTGACGAGTCGACACGCAGCTCTGCATGATCACATGCAGCGGTGAGCGGAACAAAACACACACTTCAGGTTAGAATATCACACGTAGCTATTTTAATGACCTCTCAAACTACCTAAACTAGTTATAGATATGTTTAGTTTTACTGTCGGGTCACTCATTACTGATCCGCGAGCTGCATGATACTGACGGGCTGTCAGGAGAGGGAGAGAGCGCTCCGTTTATTATTCCCGTGTTATTGTAAATTACTGTACACTTTGGAATAGTTAATCTACTAGCCTATAATTAGTTTGTTTAATATCGAATCCAACACATCCTCACTCCCAGGTCGGCCTATGTTGACGTTATGTCAAGTCCCCTGTCGGCTTTTTCCAACGCAAGGGGGGGGCCTTAGCGTCCATTTTCAACGCAAATGGCACGGCATTCGTTTGTACGGCATTCGTTTGTGTCGGCTGCCCTTAATGGCAATGTGAGCGTCCATTCTCATTGGATAACGGAGAATTGTACACCCGGAAGTAAGTATTCCCCTTACTGTCGATTGATTTTACAGTGATATCTGCACTACTCATCGACTAAAAAACACCAGATTATCCTTGTTAATTACACAACATTGATCGGTTTAAATTGTGTGCAATGCTTTTGTATGTTTCCCCTTCGATTCGGAGAAACAAATGTGTTTTCGGAGTAAAGGATGGCAGAAGACACTACACTACCCAGAATCCCCAGCTATCGTTTGGACTACACCATGTGCTCTGTTTGACGTCACATGATCTTCAAATTTCTCCCTGCAGAAAAAAAAAAACATGGCCGAACTTCGTTTTATTCTCGATGGAAAATGCCTATTTTAAAGTTAGTTTGGCCATTAAAATGCGTTTTGATGTCATTTGATGCGAGAAATATGAGTTGTTATTTCAGATTATGTGTGCAGTGGATGTACATGATCTTTAGTTTGCTAGTTATTACGAAGATTACTTCAGGAAATTGCGTCCATAACGTTTTCATTGTTACCAAGGTGGTTGCTAGGGACGCTGCTATCGATATTATTTCTGTTATGTTGTGTAACTGTTTAATGGTGTTATCTTTATTGCTACCCCCTTCCCCGTCAATGTATAGTGTTTGTCCACAGCGCAAACATATTAGTTTATAACAAAATCCGCATCTAAAGATAGCCTACGTTATTTTCCCCTGTGCAATTCCAGTCTCACATCTCACAGCACATCGTCATTAACAAATAACGGAAACAGACCGAAAACATTTAAAAAAAATACAATAATACTTTATTCCGAGTGTGCTTGCTTTTCTCTTTGGAAGTCATCACATAACGGCATTGTAATACACGGTTCGGCTGCATTAAATATTACATATCTGCCGTAGTTCTGTATTTATAGAGCCCTGATGAGAAGACTTCTAGACAAACATGAGGAACTGAAAACGTGACGTGGATCATAAATATATCAGCCATTAAACAACATCTTACATTTCTTTTCACACAATACGTCTCCTTGCAGTATCAACACTAATTCGGCTGACTTTTATATTTGATCCAATTGGTAGATAGGCTGTATTTACACCATAAAGGTGCACAGCTGATATAAAGGGACACCTAGTGGTTAAAGCATGTTATTGAATTTCATTATTTTTATTATTAGATATTAATAGGATCCCTATAAAGTATATTAATTACTCGTTATTCTCTACTAATAGTTAATTAAAGACTGTATATAATGACTATTTTGCACATCCCTTTCAAGATTTCAAGATTTTCTAAGGTTTATTGACATATCATATAGGCCTACACAACTATGGTGTAGTTATAAATTGAATGAAAAACTTGGGTCGCAGGTTTCTCAATAGTGCATTACAAGACATCTATCAATATTTGTGCATACCTCCAGCAATGTTAACTATGTTGAAGCACTTATTTTAACTGATATTATACATAATGTATTATACTCTTATAAGATGTATGTAGATATTTCATCTCCGGCCTTGTCAGGTATTGAACAATCAATAAATAAAGAACACAGAATTGTTGAATATAAAACACAGAATTTGTGTGATTATACTAAATGATTTACAAATAAACACCACTGCATTTTAACTGTTACACATGCTGATGTAACGCAAATGTTCCAACTTGAGATCAATAAAGTATATCTTATCTTAAGCTGATCGATGGCTACTGCCATATTTGCAAAATGTGCCTCTGAACCTTAACAAGTGCATGTTTCAGGCTTATCAATTAATGTAATGTAATGTTATCAATTAACAACAGGGGTCACAAACATAAGACCAGCTGTTAAATAAAGCTCTTCTGACCTTAGCTGGCATGTGTGTGTATATATTAATGCTGCCCATTATGGGCACAAGCAATTTTCACCCATTTATTAATCATATGTTTTAAATGTGAGTGTTTCCTATCCCCTAAACCTCCAGGGATGTACACAGTTTAATACTGGCAACTTCTTATTATGGGAAATACGAAAACGTCTTTTAAAACTACAACTCCCAGTAGAGACGTGCCATAGATACAGAACATGTTGCGAAACAGAATAGCCAGCATTTGTAGTTCTGGGGACAGGGTGGGGGAGGGGGGGACGCGGTGGACCCGTTCAAATCCAGTTTTGGACAGTCTGCCGTGATTCCATCCCATTTCAAGTGCTGTTCGAGAATCGGCGTAACGCTCGGAGCACACTCTCCAATCACAGAGCTTGAGGACTATCACGGGGTTTGTCAAACAGAGCACATGGTGTAGTCCAAACGATAGCTGGGGATTCTGGGTAGTGTAGTGTCTTCTGCCATCCTTTACTCCGAAAAAAACATTTGTTTCTCCGAATCGAAGGGGAAAAATACAAAAGCATTGCACACAATTTAAACCAATCAATGTTGTGTAATTAACAAGGATAATCTGGTGTTTTTTAGTCGATGAGTAGTGCAGATATCACTGTAAAATCAATCGACAGTAAGGGGAATACTTACTTCCGGGTGTACAATTCTCCGTTATCCAATGAGAATGGACGCTCACATTGCCTTTAAGGGCAGCCGACACAAACGAATGCCGTGCTTCCATGAGCGTCCATAGAAGCATATGGACATCCCGGAAAGCTGAAAATGGACGCTAAGGGCCCCCCCCTTGCGTTGAAAATGGACGCTAAGGCCCCCCCCTTGCGTTGGAAAAAGCCGACAGGGGACTTGACATAACGTCAACATAGGCCGATCTGGGAGTGAGGATGTGTTGATCGAATCATATCAATTTGTTTTAAAGCTCAATAAATATCAAAGAAGACCTTTGACCGGCACTTTTCAAATTTTGTCCGGAAGATTTCAACTTTAACGGACATTTTGACCGGCGAAAAAATATTCGAACGGGAACTCTGATATACATATGTATGTGTCAGTACCATTTTATTTTGTAGTTGCGTGCATTTCCTGTTCGTAAAGTGGCGCTGTACTGATAGTGGCGATTTTATTTTGTAATTCTTAGCGTGAATGCACTTCCTGTCCTGAGAGTGGAATTTTTTGGTGCTTGAAACGAACCGGATTCCGGAGCTAAGAGGCTGCTCCGCTGCGGTGTGAAGAGGAAAACCCGGTGCTTTTCAAGCTCCAGTTCCGAACCGGTCCTGAAACACCGTTGGTGTGAATGAGGTAAGAGTGGAGGTGTCCTCCTGACCCTGGCGCCTGCAGGCAGGCTCCCATGCATAAAGCAGACTCTTCACAACGAAGGATCACTTCTTCTTCAAGGCAGGGAGGCTACGCAGTAAGCAGTCTACTGTCCCGCAGCTGCTGCCTCTCTGTTGGACTCCGGTACTTCACATTACTCACGAGACGTTGTTAAAAAAAAATGAGTGGGGAGCGAACCAAGCCCCCAGGAAGTGTGCCGGACTCTGATGAAAATATTCGTTGTGTCCAAACGGCGGTACTACAATTTCCGTATCAGTCCGTGACGTCATTGGGCCCAGAAAGACTTTTCCCCATTGACTAACATCGGGAAAGAAATGTCTGTAATGCAGCGGATAATTTAAACTAAATAAACTACCCAGTATGAACTATTTTATAGCCATTATTATAATCATTAGGTCCTTAAAGTTGTAAAATGTACTAAAAGCCGAATCTAGATTTATTTTCTGTCTCCATTCATTCTACTGAGCCGAGAGTGGGAGCTCGGGGGGCGGGGCTTAAGGGGGACATGCTCTGTGAGCGCACATACGGGTTCTTCAAGTCTGAAAGCTAGGCATGACGGGTAATCTCAAACCCGCTCTCTCCAAAGTTGGGCCATTTTGTCATCATGCGCCAATGAGCAGCTCTCATAGGAAAGAACGAGACCCAGCCTCCAACGCTGTATCCAGTTCTTATTATACATCGATGGGGCGAACACACTAACCAGCGCCGTATAGATAGAAGAGTTGCGACTGCGGAACTCCAAAATGCTTGATCGTCACGTGGTTCAGAGAGACTCAGAAAGTTCCCGGAAGTTTGCGGCGGGCCATTTGAATGCATTAATAACAGGAGATAGAACTGCGTTTTTTGGTAATTAGTGGTCAATAAAGGTTTTAATTTACAATATGTATACAACATATTGATATGTGTATGTAGTTACATCAATGTATAAAAAAAAAAAAGTTAAATTTGCTAATATTTCAGGATTAAGATAAGATAAGAAGTACTTTATTGATACCAATTGGGGAAATGTTTGCATTTCAGCAGCAAAAGACAAGGCATTGTACATTAGACCAGTGGTTCTCAACTGGTGGGTCGCGACCCAAAAGTGGGTCGCGAACCCGTTTCGAGTGGGTCGCGGATGTGTGAGTGAAGAAAATTAAATTGAAAAAAGAAAAATTGGAATTTTTTTTTTTTTCTTTTGGGGAAAAAGTCAAACTTTTATTTTGAAGGCCCGATTTTCTAACACTGTGCATGCAGTCGGCGTTGGACTGGAAGTACCGGAGACCATAAACGGTTTTGAAAACTTCTGTCACACAGTGATCATCATCTTCTCAATAAAATATCTTTGCTGATGTTTTTTCGAGTCTTCTGGCCAATCAGAATCAAGATTGTTGCTGGAAGTCCCCACGGAGAATAACTTTGCGGTAGAACCAAGCGGCAAACTTTGGGGAAGAGCCGGTGTCAGTACCAGATATGTTCGGGCTACCAGATATGTTCGGGTGTATTTCCGTCGCAGCCGTCATCCGTCATATCCGTCTACTCACCTCCCTCTGCTCCCAGCGCTCTGCTGCCACACACCGGCCGTCTGCGGAACTGCAGCCGGAGGAACTCGGTACAGCTTGTTATGTGTGTGTACTTGTGCACATAAATAATGTTTCTAATTATTTACAATAAAAATATATATATATTCTGCGTTACTTTAGCCAACACTTTTATAATATATAAGCCTGATCATGTCGTTGAAAGCAAGTACAGATGTTCTCCCTTTTCCACAGTTCTGTGTGAACTTCATCTAAGGCAGATGCTTTGCTTCTGCACCAGTTTAGCAGAAGTCTGTTTTGTAAGACTGGTTTTGTTGCAGTCTGTTCATGCTATGTGTTTCTTGCGTAAGACTATATACACACGGAACACATGTATTACAGGGCTGTTCCCAGTGTGCTTCATAAAACATTTTTGAAGCTTATTTTTTTTAAATTAAGCCGTTTCCATGTTATAACAGCATCTCGTTAAATCAATATCAGAAACAATAATTGTTTTTTTGTGGTTGTTTAAATGTAATTTATGGTGCTGTTAGAGTGCTTATAGACTGACCCGTTAATACAGATGCCCCCCCCCCCCCCCCCCCTTTGTGTGCGGTGAGCTGGAGAGAAGGCAGTCTATTTATTGTGGTGAAATGTTGTTTTAAAAAAACCCTAACATATATGGATTGAATCAGAATATTGTGTTGGATCAAAACATATTGTACATTTTGAGAATTCTTACATCTATTACAATACATTTTGAGCTTTGGACAATGTTTGGATCAAACGAGCCAGAAACAACCTTAAGCAGCCACCACTGGAATATTATTGCAGTAATATTATAATACTAGTAGCCTTATATTAGTGTAGCCTAATATTGATCGATAAATATTTAGAAATAAATCTGGTTCTGCCTGCCTGCCTCATCGCACTCTGCCCTGCTGCATTACCATGTATAGTATTTACATTCATAATGATCCTTTTTTGTTGCAGAGCTTTAGAGGCTTTAAGAGACGAACTGTCAATGATGCCAACTTGGCGACCTACAAACTAGATATAGCAATCTTGGAGCTATTGCGGCTAGCTACTTTCATTGAAAAGAATTTCGCGGTCATTATGGGGAAGCGGAGGGATCTAGATCGTTCACACATAACAAGCTGTACCGAGTTCCTCTGGCTGCAGTTCCGCAGACGGCCGGTGTGTGGCAGCAGAGCACTGGGAGCAGAGGGAGGTGAGTAGACGGATATGACGGATGACGGATGCGACGGAAATACACCCGAACATATCTGGTAGCCCGAACATATCTGGTACTGACACCGGGACGCCAATACGGAAGTGCCACACACTGCAGTTCATATATTGGCCGATAGGGACTGGCTGCAGAAAGGAGCAATTTCCATAGACCCCCATGTTAAAATGCCCAACTTTACAGCAGAAAAAAACATATTTCTACCCATGGATGCAATACATATTATTATGAATATAGTTAGGTTCCACCTTCATGATTATGGATCTGTGAGTGAATTGTTTTCTAACGCGACCCTTTTATTTATATTAGGTATTAAAGTTTTTGCATACATTAGGGCGTGGTCACATTGAGTGACGGCTCTGTCAAGTGCCTGCCGCTGCTAGTTTCTCGTCTCTCTGCTAGCTGCTCCGTGAAGCTACAGGGACTCTGCCTGCTCAGCTCATCCAGGGAACACAACTTGAAGCCGGCCGTGGTTGTTTGTTCTTCATGCTTATATATCGGACTATTGTGACTCGCTCTGCGGTTAAAACAGACGGTGCATGCATGCGGTTTTGCGGTAAGTGAAAATCGAGTACTTATTTATGTGTTAATGATTTTAATCGGCTACGTAATGAATGTTAAGGCTTGGTTTAGTGTGTAAGCGAGTGGTAGCTACATCGGTGCTAACGATGCTAATCGTAGCCTACAAGTTAAAATCATAGACTGTATATATAAAGGTTAAAACGAAATAGACAAGTGTTAAGCGTTAAGTGGGATAATTCTGTAGAACAAACGGCGTCTGTTTGAGGTTATAAAATAAGGTCATCCTTGTAACTTAGAGATATTTTATTATGTAGGTAGGAACTGTATGCATCGCTAAGGTTAATTTAAATTGGCTATGCTCAAGTATGTAGACAAGCTAACGTCGAAGTAGTGTATGTGAAATCAACCTCACAATAAGATGTGTGTATATTACTTATTAATGTCATATTTTAAGATGATTACTTAGATATTACAATATGGTTGGTTGAGCTGGAGTTAATTATCGAGCTTACACGTTAACGTCACAGTCATCTGAAGAACGAACCCAAACCTTGTTGTTTTTATTAATTGCATTACCAAATGGGTATCAAATAAACAGTAAGCATTGGTAACACAACTTCCAAAGTTACAGTAAAATAAAAAGGACCCTGACTCGGACAATACACAATCCAACATGTTCAACAGAAGATAATCAGTTATATTGTTTGTACACATGGTACTTTACATATATATATATCTGTTTGTTTAAGGTGTCCAGGTGATGCAGACAGGCTGGACCAGAGAGTGAGAGACAGAACTGGACTTCTCACAGCAGTGAACTTCAGCTCAGGTACAAAGACTCTATTTTTCATACTGTACAAAGAATCAAGAAAGATATTGGTTTAAATGAATGAAGTATTGACTGTAATACACTGATATGTATTCCATTAAACAATACTAAATACTAGATCACCTACACATCAGTTAAGTCATGCCCGGCGCCGTGGGAGGGCCAGGGAGGGCCAGGCCCTCCCATTTGACATTCCTGCCCTCCCCCAATAAACACGATTTTATTATTTATAAAAATTAAAAAATATTTGTATTTTTTAAATTATAAATAAACTGTGAACTTTTATGCTACGATGTATGTGATGTCAGATAGTAGGCTACTAAAACAAAAAATCGCAGGCTACGTCAAATAAAGGCATCTGTCTGTTGTGATTTGTGATTCGTCCACATTTAGACCAATCACAGCGTCACACTCTGCCGCCTATTCTGGATTTGTTTATTGTGCATTCTGTAGACTCCCATTTCTGTTTGAATTACAAAATGGACATCAGAAATTGGCTCAAAAGGTCTAAGGATTTATTAAAACGAAATAGCGATGAAAGAACTGCAGCCGATGGTGCTGCTGGCGACCCTGCACCTGCCGTTGCAGCAGCACGCCTTAATGTCACAAGCTTGACCTCGGCAAACCCCGGGGCTGAGTTAGCGAGCCCAAGCCTTGACTCATCAAGGCGGCCGCCACCAACGCTGTCCTCTGAGGCACAGCTCCTTGTTGCCCCTACCATCACCACCTGCGTTGCCACACCCTGCACCACACCAGCCAGCATCCTCCTCCTCCGTGCCGGTGCCTCCACTACAGACGCTACCTTGCAGCACATCAACAGGTACTATTGGGCCAGCAACCGCTCAAAGATCAACAGCCCCAGATGATCTTGGGGTTAATAAACCCAACCAGGTGAAACTGGATCGTTATCAGGGAGATTGTTTTCAGGAAAGAAGGGCACTTTTGCCGCTGCATGGTACAACAACAGACCATGGCTTGAATATTCGTTAAGCAGACGCAGCCTTTTGTTTCCCCTGTAGACAGTTTAAAGTAAATACGTCTTCATCTGATGTGGCTTTTACTGTCAAATGTTTTTGCGACTGGAAACACGCATTACAGACTGATAAAGGACTGCTAATACATGCCGCATCAAAAGAACACATTTCATGTGAGAGTTGTGGAGAGAGAGACAGATACGCAAGGAAACAAATAAGGAAATAAGTACTTTGGTTCAGATCAGCTGGCACGGAGCCATTATTACGTGTCAGCTGTTGTTGATATTATAGCTTTTTTAGCTGTCAACCAACTCCCTCTCAGAGGTGACCACGGTTCACTCCACAGCATGTCTGAGTGCAGTGCATAGGAAAATAAACCATGCCCAAGGCGGGCTAAACAGCTCATCGTCTCTGTCTCTATTTCTCTCCGAGTGCAGCGATGAGGAAGCTGCCATCCTTAACCAGTGTGCCTTGCTCGTGATTTACCAGTGTTTGTGCTGCCACGCACACAATGTTTCAAAAGTGGTTTCTATGTTGCCCTTTATTTGTGTATGTATTTACGATAAGTGTGCGTCTTTACACGATGCTGTTGGCCTTGCTGTTTGATATATATTGTGCCGCAGGCCCGCAGCACATGACTGTTTTGTGTGCCCTCCCATGAAAATCATATGACCTTCCTTTAGATTTGTTCTGGCGCCGGGTCTGAGTTAAGTTGAGGGTTTTTTCCATGCAAAAAGTTACATTTTAGATATTTAGCAATATGACTTTGTCAGCTTTCTAATTTAATGTATTGAAGGCAAAGATATTTAACACAGTGAGAACTGCTACTATTTATCTCTCAATATTGTCTGTAAAAAACGTGGTAAAAGTTATTCTTTCAGTGAGACAACAGAGCAAGCTTCTACAGTTGCACTACGTTTTGATAACAGTTACATATTATTTTGATAATAACATATATTTCAATGTTGATGAACTTCATACTGTTCATTCATAATCTGATTGTCTTTGTAGCTCTGTTGAAAAAAAAAAAAAACATTACAATTACAAAATAATTATATCTTCAGCCCCTAAACACACAAACACACTGCATAAATAACACAGTTGTTCTGCAATAATATGTTTTATGTTTCCTGTCATTTTTGTTAGGAAAGGACATGTCTGAAAGATACGACATTTTCTCCTTCTCTGAGGGTCAAGAAGAACATCCAAGAGGAACATTAAAAGCTGATGTTATGAGATTTTAAGACCAGTACAGGACATTCACTTATTGTGAAAACACAGTCAGCTGATCGAATGCAGCTATTTCCACATCTACACTCCATCAGCTGATTATTTCTATTTGCCTCACTTTATGAGCTTCACATCACCTGTGCCTTGTACCGCAGAGTTTGCAACGTCACAAATAAATGGGGCCAATCTTCAGTCAGATGTGAATGTGTAATCTAACATTTTCAGTAAGAATAATGGACAAAAGGAGTGCAAACACAAATACAATTTACTGAAATGTGAACCAAAAGTTAATCAAACATGTTTTAAATAAAAAGCACATATGGACAGAAGGTGTAAACCTATTAAATGTATAAGTAAACACATTTAGTCAAATAAAGTGACAGACTAGGCCTGTGCAGTTGGTATCAGCTATGCCCAGCATGGGCTCCTCCATCAGGCCTGGTCCTCCTCGCTGAGGAAAGACCCTCAGTCCTCTCCAAACCAACAGACTGGACGTCCATCACACGGAGGTTTCTCCCTGAAGTCTCTGCTGCTCTCTGGACACCACGCTGTCTCAATCCGTCCGCACTGAATATGAGAGGGGGAAAATGAAAATAATAAATGCTTTAGACAATAAGAAATATAAAGTTGACTGTTGAGTTGCTCAGTTTTTTTAGATTGTCAATACTATTACTGTATAACTAATATCTCAGGTTAAGAGGCACATTCAAATAAAGATGGGTCTTTAAATACATGTTGTCTTTTGAATTGTTTGTCTAAATTCAAGGATCTAGAACTGGTACTTAGTTTTAATGATACAGTCTGGTTATTATGCTGTTTGGAGGAGGCCTCACAGGTAAGAGCACTAACTAGCTACCATCACATTTACCTTAGCTTGACTTAAATGTATTAAACGTATAATTAAGTGATATCAAAATATAAATAACTAATGTTATGCAAACATATTAATATTTGCTTGATTCCAGTGTTGAATTTAGCACAATTGCATACAAACGTTAAGGGATTTTAAGATTCTGAAGTATTATGCTAAAAACTCAATAACTTAGATTATTATTTATAGTTTTGCTGAATAGTTTCATGTCCGCTTACCTTAGAAACGTAAAATGCCACGGCAGTGTGCAGATGGGGAGCATGTTAGCTTAGCTTGGTAGCTTCAGCTAGCTCTGGAACTTCCAGCTCGGTGGCAGCAGGTCCCGCCTCGGGGGTAGAAACATGTTGCGGGGGTGGAGGGAGTTAAATATTAGATAAATATAACTTTGGTGCGTGTAAGAGTGAGTGTTTTTAGCACAGCCATATTGTGTCCTTGTGATTATGTTGATTATTACCTGTCTGGATAATGTTGCAGCTCAGCTGATTTTGGATTGATGGCAAAGGGAGAGGGACTTAAGTGAGAGTGAAAACACAAGGTAAGTTTAATACTACTGTTTTATATAAGTAGGCATACTAAACATGTATTCTATCACTGTATTATATAAGTAATCTTGTTAGTAACCTACTGTATGGCAGGTGGAGGGGCAGTGATGTTACAGGTGGAGGAGCAAAACTGCAAGACTGCAAACTCACAAGACAGAGAAATCAAAGTTTGTTCTCCAGAGAAGAGGTTGATTTCACTTCAAATTTTTATTTCATATTTTCTAAAGATGTGGAAATGGCAACAAAAAAAAACTTGAGAGCTGTAACCAAGACAACTGTAACAACATGAGTAGAGAGCCACCAAGGTTTTTCAAGTCCCTCTCTTACTCCATTTTGCCAACCCAAACTTCCAGGTACATGACGGGACACCTTGCCTGTTTTTGTTGTTTGCGCTCCTCTGGCTGGGTGCTGGCAGGTGGAGGGCAGTGATGTTGGCAGGTGGAGGGGCAGTGATGTTACGGGTGGAGGGGCAGTGATGTTAGCTGGGTGCTGGCAGGTGGAAGAGCAATGTTTAGTCCAAATATTTCCATTGCAACGGCTAATGGAAATGATTGCAGCTGTGGATCTGTTTGGGGGTTGCTGGATGTGGTAGCTTGGCTGCTGTTGTTCCTTTTCACCTTTTTGGATTGGCTCTTGCTTCCAAAATGGCCATCTTTTAATTAAAAAATTTTTCTGTCATTTCTGATTTGTTTGGCCTCAATTCTCAGCCTCAGCCGTATAAATCTTTTACGAGTTTTTGTTGTACTCCACAGCATGACGGAAGCCTGCTGGAGAGGGCCTGAGCTTCTTTCTCCAAGACACCCACTGCGTTGGGGAGCTGCATGAGGGAGGAACCAGTCTTGGTCCTAAATAGTTCCTCAATTTGGTGAATTAAGTCAAAGGCTTCTTGGGAGGGACGACAAAGAGCACCTGCCTTGAAGTCTTTCAAGTCCACTAACAAGCTGTTGTCACCAGAAGGACTCTCATCATGGTGCTCTGTTGCAATTTTGCATTTTTCACAGATGCTGGCAAACTTGATGATTTTGTGGACGATGTAGCCTGCAAGATGGAAGAGAATACATTTCTCAGTTTTTGTGAGGTCAGGTGCTGCTGCTCTGTTCACCGCCATCAGCTGTTCCACTCTGACTGATGGAGTGATTTTTGGCTCCCCTGTGTCCAGGAAGTCTGCCAAAAAGCTACTGTGGTCTTCCTGGTAACTCCCAGAGCTAATGGTGGTGAGGAACTGCCCCACAGATATGATTCTCAGTGCATGATGGAATTCCACTGGAGTTGGGACAGGATTTTTAGACCTCACACAGCTGAATGTATTTTCAAGGCAGTCTTGTGTGAACTTTGACGTTAACACAAACCTGTGTCCTTGTGTAAGCATCTCCTCTTGTATGGCCAAAATTGATGTTGTTGCCATTATCACCCCTGTTTGAACAGGCTTCCAACCTCCCTTTTGACCTATCTTTATCCCACGAAACAGATGGACGATGTTCTGGAGGAAGGTGATGGCCTTTTGGTACTCCTCCATCTTGAGCCTGCTCAGGGCTGTAATTGGATGGCGAGATGACATCAGATCAAACCAACGATCAACCTGCTCCAGGAACCACGCTGTCGTCAGGTATGACAGAGGGCGGTTTTCTTGCTGCACCATGTATTTCAGCCCAGCACTTGTAGCCTTACTGAACAAATTTAGAGCAAGACCAACCTTCATCTTATCAAAGTGACTTGGCTCGATGGCTGCATCTGAAAGATGGGGAGCTATTTTTAAGGCCATCCCTTCCTGAAAGGTCAATAAGTCCTTAATGGGGACCACAGAAACCTCGTTAGAGGGGAGGATCTCTCTGTTAACAACATCCTAAGGAATTATGAAGACCTGCCCACGGACAAGGGCACTTTTTAAAATGATTACCAGATGTGGGACATCGGGCATGAAATAGAGCTGCCTGTCTGGTTTTGCTGGATGTGGCACCGATGTTTTATTTTGGTCCACCCCAAAGGATTTCCACATGGCTCGGTTAGGGCTACCCATGTCGGTGGTGACATCAAGCACATGTAGCCCTATGGATGCTGCCCTCTGTATTATATCAATAATGATTGGCCTGTACCCTGCTCCATTTGTAGAATTGCCAGTGTAATTATATGCCACTACTTGCTTCCACCGTGTTGTGTTTCCAGCCAACATAAACACACAAGCATGTGTTGCCACCCCTGTGTGACCTGGTAAAGTCACATCACCGTACAGTTTGCCTGTAATCATGTCTAACTCCACACTTGGTGTGATTGCCATTTCATCCAAGGTCAACACACACTCCCTTTCAAGGTCTGTCAATCTATCTGCCTTCAATTTTAGGAAATCAAAGACCTCTGTCAACACACCAGGCTCAAACTTAACACATTGCATCCTTCTTTGCAGTGTCCTTATTCCTGGAAGGGGAATCTTCAATTCCTGCAGAGTTTTGTAACCCGTTGGTCCGCTCGTAAAGCAAATTTTTAAAGCCTTCTTAATTGTCTCATTGCTCCATTTCATCCCCTTTGTGGTGAGTCTGCCTAATGCCTTCAGTTGGTCTTTTGAAAACGTTTTCTTATATTTCTTGTCCCTAATTTTCATTGTTTTCTTGAGAGCTGCATTTTCCTTCCTGATTTTTCTTAGTGCAGCCTTTGCTTTTTTGGTGATTCCTTCTTGGCTCTTTAATTTTCTCTTTAATTGTTGTAATATATCTGTTTGACTGGCTGCTGGTTCCCACGTATGCTGACTGGCTGCTGGTTCCCTCGTATGCTGACTGGCTGCTGGCTGAGTGGGTGGTGTCCGCCCTCCCTGTCTCTCCTCACTAGCCATGTCCTCTCTTTCTTCACCCTCACTTTCCTTTCTCTCAGTCTCCTCATCCCTTCTTCCCTCAATCTTTGAGACTAATGTAAGTAGAAGACATGGCACTGTACATTTTCGAACATTTTAAATATTATACCACTTAAAAATAACAAATATTACTTTTGTTACTAAGAGTTCATACTTATTATACCTGTGTCACCTTTCACACTATAGCTGTGATCATGAGCTATGGGCTTTGTAGATACAGGTCCCGGGGTGAATCGTGGTGCAGGGGCCCTTCTCTTTTTGACCACAGGGCGATGCACGAAGATGGTGGGTATAGCACCCTGAGTCTCAACTCTGTGTTTTTCAAGCCTTTCCCTGTTTTTGTATTAAACAAAACATTAAGCTTTCCCAATGGTGTGGTTTTCGTTTTGTGAAAAAGTGCAAATGCAGTGTTTGTATATAATTACCTCACATATTTTTTTTGCTGTTGGTTGTGAAATTGCTCCTGCTGACTTGAGCCAGCCATTTTTTCCTCCGCTCTGTGTCAGTGGGGAAGCCGTACATTCGTACTCCTTTCTCGGAGCGATTTGAGCATCCCCAGGCAGCACAGCAAACCATGGTGGCGACTAGGAGGCAGCACAGCAAACCAGGACAACACGGAGGAAAAGGCACAGACAAACTGCATGATATGCTATTCAATGTTTATTGAATTCCATGTATTTGCAATGGATGTTCCTAAAAACAACACATTTAACATCATCATCATCATGCTGCTGCTAGTCCTTTGATAGTCACCTGTCGGTCTCCTGTCCTTTCTGAAAGCCATAAAGATGACATTAGTCATTTAGATAACTTGTGTCCTCAATTACCATGGGATTACTGAAACTACCATGAATTTAAGAAAATGGTAGACATTAATCTAATCTGAATTTTAAAGCATTACTTTAGATCCCCTCCCTCTAAATATATCAATAAACATTAGAAAGTGATGCTCCTGACTACCATACAAGTTTAAGAAGATAATATTGGTTTTAAAGAATTCAAAGCTATAAAATAAACAGCAACAGGCTCTTTAACCAAGGCACTGTTAGCCTAACATGTAAACTAGTTGTTCACACTAATCCTAATATTATCATTTAATATTGGCAAATTCTAATTTATTTTTTAAAACATATTGATGTAAATACATACACATATCGATTTGTTGTATAAATATTGCAAATCAAAACCTTTATTCACTAATAATTACCAAAAATCGTAGTTCTATCTCCTGTTATCAATGCATTCACATTGCCCGCCATGCACTTCCGGGGAACGATCCTCGTCTACATGAACCACGTCACGATAACCGTTTTTGGACTTCCGTTGTCGTAACTCTTCTATTATATGGCTCTGGGTAGAACCAGAGCCTCTCTAGGGCTCTGGGTAGAACCATAGACTGTATATATAAATGGACGTAGTGTCCGTGACGTGACCAAGCCCCCAGAAAGTGCACCGGAGTCTGATGAGAATATTCGTGCTGGTCAAATGGCGGTACTACACTTCCTTTAGGTTGCTGGGCCCGGAAACACTTTTTCCCATTGACTTACATGGGGAAAGAGTGGTCTGTAACTCGTTGGATAATTTTTTTTAAACTAAATTAACTACCCAGTATGAACGTTTGTATAGCCCTTATTAAAAACATTCGTTCCTCAAGTTGTAAAAATGTGCTAATAACGTTATTCTGAGAGTTATTTCCCTCTGCATTATGAACGGGCATCTAACCCACGGGACCGCGCCGCCCGGCACGTTCAAGTTACGTGTTCAGTACTACATGAGTTTATCTTTACCCATAGATGCACAATAACAACGGACCATATCGCCTTACTGCCATCCCACGGAGCTGTAATAATGGATATATTGCACATGTTTGCTGTAATTCATCATTTGTAAAATATTATACTACATGGGCTGTATGATGTAAATCTTGTACCGTAAATGTTGTATTAAATAAAGTTAATATTACCGACGTAGATTAACATTCCTGTAGCTTCTTATTGTACTTGCAATTGTTTTAGTTACTTGTGGGCTACTTAACATGAATAATCACAGTTACTATCCTTTTACTCCATCACATTTAAAAAAGAAATAGGCTATTGTTATTTTAACTCTACCATAGTAATCCATCATCAGCTTGACTTTTTAGATAAAGTTTTAACTCACAATTGATCATAACAGGCTTCAACATATACATTTGTATATATTACCAAGTGGTTTCATGTACAACCCACACAAGTATCATGCTAAATGAAGCTCTGTTGCTTGGATATCACTAGATCCTGATGTCAGCGTAATATAAAAGTACATAACGATTGATGTGTAATTTAGCATAATTTACTAGCTAGCCGCTAGCTGCTAACTGCCTACTGCCGCCTCGTTAATATAAATTCAGTACCATGCTGTCATGAACGCGCGGTGCTGTTAGGTGTACGCAAATTCACGTGCTTAATGTGAACGAGCCTTTTGGGCGGCGTGGTTAAAGTTGCGCATGCTCTACGAGTGCACATACGGGTACTTCTCAGGCATGCCGGTAATCTGACGTTTCGCTCTCTCAAAAATTGGGCCATTTTGTCATCATGCGCCATTGACCAACTCTCATAGGAATGAATGAGGCCCCGCCTCCCACGCTGTATCCCTTATTATACATCCATGGACGTCACCCATAGGATTCTGCAGAGTTGCCGTGAAGCCCTTAGTAGGCGGAGTCGGCCACTAACGGCTCGACTGTGACGTCAGAGTCTAATCTGCTGCCTCCGAACTGGAAGTAAACAGAGCTAGCTCAGGCTAAGAAGCTAAGCTAACATGAAATACATGCATACCAAGTTACTGCTAACAGTGTAGTTCCCCTATATAAACGTTACATTCATAATCAAATGAGACAATCTGCAAGAGAATTAGCTATATTTTGTTATTCTTAATGCTTCACACGTTAAGAAAAGACGGATTCCACCGCACGGACCTAACGGAGCCGCAGTGGGCTAGCTCCGGGACGCCGGCTGGGGCTAGCCCCCTGCGGCTCCGTTAGCTCCGGCGGCCACCACTGGGATAATTGGGTCCCCTATTAACATTTGCTCCCGTTTAGCATTATGGGCGTCATAGCCAGAGACTATGAAAACTGTGAAAAACAAACAATGGCATAAAATATTATTAATATGTCGGGTAGTAATAGATTTATTTATTTTCTTCTCAGTGTACCAGAATCACTAGGCCACCAGGGTGGGTGGAGGGGGTCAGGAGGACGGAACTGAGCTGACCGCCCAGGAGCACAGCAGAGGACCAGGAAGGGATCTCGGGCGGACGGCCCGGGGGCAAGGCAGAGTTCAAGGAGGGGTTCTCGGGCGGACGGCCCGGGGGCAAGGCAGAGTTAAAAAAGGGGTATTCGGGCGGACGGCCCGGGGGCAAGGCAGAGTTAAAAAAGGGGTATTCGGGCGGACGGCCCGGGGGCAAGGCAGAGTCCAAGGTGGGGGTTATGGAGGGGCGAAGGCCATAGTGGGCGAACTCAGGGGGCCGAGCATGAGGGCGAGGACCGCGGCCGGGAAAGTCAGGGGGCCGGGCTCGAGGGCGAAGGCCGCGGCGGGAAGAGTCAGGGGGCCGGGTTCGAGGACGAGGGCAGCGGCAGGAAGAGTCAGGGGGCCGGGCTCGAGGACGAGGGCAGCGGCAGGAAGAGTCAGGGGGCCGGGCTCGAGGGCGAAGGCCGCGGCGGGAAGAGTCAGGGGGCCGGGATCGAGGGCGAAGACCGCGGCTCTCAGGGGGCCGGGCTTGAGGGCGAAGACCACGGCTCACAGAGGGCCGGGATCGAGGGCGAAGACCGCGGCTCTCAGGGGGCCGGGATCGAGGGCGAAGACCAGAGAGCTCCGGAGGCCGGGCAGGAAGGCGCTGACGGGCCAGCGCCGGAGGCCGGGCAGGACCCGGTGTCGGCCGGACAGGAACCGGAGCTGGTGGGACAGGCCTCGGCAGGATCCCCCACGGAAGAGGACCAGGACACGGGATTGGCAGGACCCCCTGCGAGACAGAGGATGGCGGGGCCTCCAACGGAACAGGACAAGGGGTTGGTAGGACACCCGGCAGGAGAGTGGTCGGCGGGGCCTCCAATGGCACAGGACAAAGGGTTGGCAGGACCCCCGGCAGGAGAGTAGTCGGCGGGGCCTCCAACGGCACAGGACAAAGGGTTGGCAGGACCCCCGGCAGGAGAGTAGACGGCGGGACCTCCAACGGGACAGGACAAAGGGTTGGCAGGACCCCCGGCAGGAGAGTAGTCGGCGGGACCTCCAACGAGACAGGACAAGGAGCTGGCAGGACCCCCGGCAGGAGAGTAGACGGCGGGACCTCCAACGGGACAGACATACGATTGGTAGGACCCCCGGCAGAGGAGTAGTCGAAGGGGCCTCCAACGGGACAGGACATGGAGTTGGCAGGACCCCCAGCAGAACCTCCAACGGACCAGGACATTGGGTAGGGACTTGAGACGTGACTCGAGAGGGGACTCGAGAGGGGAACCAAGGGGGAACTCGAGAGGGGACTCGAGAGGGGAACCAAGGGGGAACTCGAGAGGGGACTCGAGAGGGGAACTAGAGAGGGGACTCGAGAGGGGACTAGAGGAGAGAGGAGGGACTAAAGGAGGGCCTAGAGGAGGAACTAGAGAAGGGAACTCGAGAGGGGACTCGCGAGGGGAACTAGAGGAGGGACTAGAGAGGGGACTAAAGGAGGGACTAAAGGAGGGAACTGGAGAGGGGACTGGAGAGGGAACTGGAGAGGGAACTCGAGAGGGGACTCGGGTAGGAACTTGAGAGGTGACTAGAGAGGGGACTCGAGAAGGGAATCGAGAGGGGACCTGAGAGGGAACTGGAGAAGAGACTTGAGAGGAGACTCGAGAAGGGACTCGAGAGGAGACTGGAGAGGGGACTGGAGAGGGGACTCGAGAGGGGACCCGAGAGGGGACTCGAGAGGGGACTCGAGAGGGAACTCGAGAGGGGACCCGAGAGGGAACTCGAGAGGGGACCCGAGAGGGAACTCGAGAGGGGACTCGGGTAGGAACTCGAGAGGGGACTCGGATAGGAACTGGAGAGGGGACTCGGATAGGAACTGGAGAGGGGACTCGGATAGGAACTGGAGAGGGGACTTGAGAGGGAACTTGAGAGGGAACTTGTGTCGGTCGGTACGCCGACAGGACACGGGGAGCTGGCGTCGTCTGGGGAGCCAGCAGGAGACGAGGTGCTGGAGTCGGCCGGTACGCCGACAAGACTCGGGGAGCTGGCGTCGGCTGGGGAGCCAGCAGGAGACGAGGTGCTGGAGTCGGGACCATGACTGTATGGGCCAGCTCTGGTGCAGGGACCACGGTTGTAAGATCCAGTTTTGGAGCCGGAAACATGGCTGTAAGGTCCGGAGCTGAAGCCTGGATCATGGCTGTGTGGGCCCGTTTTGGAGCCGGAAACATGGCTGCTGGGGCCGGCACTGGAGCCGGAACCATGGCTGCTGGGCAAGGAACCGGAACACGGATCCATGGCTGTGTGGGGTGGTACTGGAGCACGGTACCATGGCTATGTGGGATGGTACTGGAGCACGGAACCATGGCTGCTGGGTCCGGCACTGGAGCCGGAACTGGCGCTGGAACCCTGGCCTTTCGTCCTTTAGGAGTCTTTTGGAGGCTTCGTGGACCTCCAAACGCCAGACCAGACCCCAGGAAAGGGTCAGAACATGAAGCCTGGTACTCAGGGCTACGTGAGAAAACCCTAAGCCACTCGGGCAACAAGCTCCAGAGCCAGGGCTTGCGAGCAACCTCCTGACGTGCCTCCTTCAACGCAGCCTCTCTACCCCGTCTAGATGAGGCGCCTTTCCATGTATAAAAAATGTACTCCAGAGAGTATCCAAGACTGTCGCATCAAAAGGGCTGAGTCTGCTGGGTCCATAATGTTGTCGGTTCGTACTGTCACGATGTGTGAAGCAGGTAGGACCCAAATGCAGATTAAAGTGCAAATTCCTTTATTTCAAGGCTAGGATATAAACAAAGACAAAACAGAACACTCACCGACGAACTAGTCATGACAAAAGACGAACCGACAAAGACAGACAGAAAAACCAGAACTTAAATACACACAAGACTAATCACACAAACAAGACACAGGTGAGGAGGGAGGAGAAAACACAGGGGCCACAGGTGAACACAATCGGGTAATCAGACACACCAGGGAAACTAACGACACGGAACCACAGACAAATCCAAACAAGACACAACGCAGACAGAAACAGGCAAGACAGGAGGTGAAGACCTTACAAAATAAAACATGAAACAAGACAAGACAAAACACCATAAAGACAGATCGTGACACCGGCTCTAGACAATTTGCTGCCCTAGGCGAGATTTTAACTGCCCCCCCCCCCAGATAATCGTACAGTAGAGAAGATAAAGATCAATAGAGTATCCAAAGAATACACAATAGAATATATAAAGAATAAATGAAAAATCTCTACAAAAGACAAATACACTACAAAAACTGAAAATTATTGACATAGGCCTAGGTAATGTACATCAAAAAGGCTTCAAATGTATTCAGTATTGTATGAACGTGTTTGAATTGGGGGATGGACGTCACATCCCCTGGGGGGTCCAGGGGTATGCTCCCCCGGGAAGAAATGTTTGAACCTTTTAAAGTAAAATGCTTCAATCTGGTGCACTTTGAGCAGAATTACTAGAGACTAGATCTAGGGGGTACAACTTTGAACACCCATATGAAAAAGATCGGTTTACATTTTAATCATCAAATAACTATGTGAACATAACCAATAACCTACCATAGCCAATAACAAATAAATGTAACTTATTTAAAAAATGTTGTTCATTCATATCTTATTTTACCAAGTTAACATTTATTTATTGAAGCATATTTTTTTGTCTCTCCATTTTTGTTTATCTCTCCAGTTTTAAACAATATTTTTGGTTTACTGTCCTATAGTATACATTGAAATGATTTAAAACCTGTTTATCCCAATAATTATAAAGGAGTGCCTTGGAAATATTTGTTTACATAAATTGTGATTAAAACGTTTGAGACCCACTGAGATAACTTATGGCGCATTTCCACTGCAGGGCCTCGCACGGCTTAGTACGGTATAGTTAGGCCTTGGTAGGCCAGGCTCACTTTATGCTGCATTTCCATTACAGTTTAGGAACTGGGGTAGTAACTATAGTAACGCAGTGTAGGCGGAGCCGTGACGTCATCTTCAATAGAGAACCGCAGTGACGCGTCCTAAAACCCGGATGTAAACTCCTTCCGGTTCCTTCGTCAAAAACGCAATGCAATTTCTCCATAGGATTTTGGAAAATAGCTGGAAATAAGGTCTGTGGTTGACACACATTTAAGAGACGGATCACGTTTTGTTCAGCAGGATAATATCCACGTCTCTATCGTACTTTTATCATTTTCGAAGCATAAATCTAGTCGCAAGAAGCAAAATGCTAACGTTATGCTATAAAGGAACTACAGCAGGGTCGCTGCTTCAACGTCACGCCAACTTAAGATCCATATTCACACATACAGATTGTAAATGGTACAAGTTGAAGTGTTTGAACAGTTTGCAGGATGCTTTCAAGCAGAACAGGGCAAACAAACTTAGCGGGAGTGTTTTACGCGTTCTGTGTAATGACGTAAAACGGCCTGGACAACTTCTGTAGTCCTATTCAGCCACTTGTTAACAACCATCGTTTTTCAGACACGTAAACTCTTCAAAAATCACCAGCGGGGTCACTGTTGATGTATTTAATGTCGTAGAACAAAACGTGATCTGTCTCTTCAATTTGTGTCAAACACAGACCTTATTTGGAGCTATTTCCCAAAATCCTATGGAGAAATTGCATTGCTTTTTATCGAAGGAACCGGACGTGGTAAACATGCTAACTTACTTCCGGGTTTTAGGAAGCGTCACTGTGGTTCTCTATGCGAAACACAAAACCAACATCAGCCGTTAGCTGTTAGCCCTCAGAGCTCACAGCTCCTCATATCTGTTCAGAAACTAGACAAAAGTGAAACAAGTACAAACCACAGACTGTCTGTGTCATGGTGAATACAGTCGCTGGTTTATTTATGTCTGTATAGGCCGTTGTTGTGAGTGTGGACGGTCGGAGCATATACTGCGTTAGCACGTATTTCAAAAGGTTTTTCGCCTGCCGTTTTGTCTGCAGACTTGTCAAAGCATTAATTCATGGTTTTTACTAACCGGTATCAGTATGTTGTTACTTCGGAATCATTTTGAAACGTGTATTACAATTAAATCACGGTTAAATATGTTAATTTTGTTGTAGTTGCCAGTGATTCTCTCACTAGTTTAGCATACTCAGCCCGGTTGTTGGCCCGGAAAGAACCTCGATTTTGGAGAGCCAGAAAACTGTGAAAAAGTACCCGCTAGCCGGAACTACGGCTAGTGGAAACGCAACAAAAAACGGGCCGGGCACTGCATGGCACGCTTAAACCGCGCTGTAGTGGAAATGCGCATTTAGACTAAAGCAGTGTTCCTCAAAGTGGGGGGCGTGCCCCCCCTGAGGGGTGCAGAAGCATGCAGGGAGAGCGAGACATAACATGACAGCCATGACATGACAGCCATGACATGACAGCCATGACATGACAGCCATGACATGATAGCCATGACATGACAGCGAGAGACTAGGAGGAAAAATGGTTATTAAATTTTTTTTAAATTACGTCTGGGTCTCTGTGTTTCATTCAAGCTCGGCTCTGTGTGTGTGTGGAACAAGCCATTTTGTGTGTGTGCGCGAGCGAGAGAGAGCGCGCACCGGAGATCGTTGTTTTTAGCTTCTGGTGCTAGTGAGCTACGCTAACGGATATAAGGAGCTTTTTCAACAACAAGGTGGAGGAGAGTCCTCTCCTGTCAGACTGAGAGGCTCAGTGAGCTAAAGGACTCTGAGTGTTTAGAGAGTTAACTTTAGTCTAAGTTATCTCAGTGGGTCTCAAACGTTTTGGTCACCAATAATGTAAACAATTATTTCCGAGGCACACCTTTATATGATCATTATAGTTATAAAAAAATAAGAGAATACATTAAAAACAGGTTTGAAATACTATATGACAGTAAAAAAAGAATAACATTTAAAAGGGTGATTTGTAAAATATCCATAAAGAAAAAGTAAATCTTTTAACAGTGCTGTTTCAAATGGGTGTTGAGAGATGTATCCATAGATCTCTTTATTTTGCTCTCAAAGTGCACCAGATTGATGCTTTTAACTTCAATATTTTAAAAATATATATTCCCGGGGGAGCATGCCCCCGGACCCTCCTATGTGTACACCCCACTTATAAAAATAGCACTTTACCCCTGCTTACACTTATATGCCGTGAGCTGATTATCGAGCCTTCATTGTAACTCTTGCGGGTACACTGTGTATTTGCGTGGGGAGTGTTGCAGTAGAAAATTCCACTGTAGCGACCGGTACATTAATGGGAAACCCTAAATGTTAGCCGCCCGGCTAAAATAACTGGATGGCCTACCTGCCTGTCAGCCTTCCATCTGTACCATAGACACATATAAAGATCTGTACACAAACTTATCTCGTGTCCTCATTGGTCATGTGCACGTTCGTGTGTGTTGGAGGAGGGGCTCTGTAAGGAAGTGGCAGATTTTCTCCAGTTGTGTATTTTCAAATTCGCACTCCAGCTGGTTTCTCCAAAATTACCTACCCCACCTTTAAGTACAATTTTGAGGTATCCTACTTGAACTTTACTTGAGTACATTCTACTAATGCATCTCTAAAAATTAAACTGGTGACTAACTAAGTCACAAAAGAGTCAAATTATTTAAATATTCAACAGAAAGTCTATCATTACATTACATTGCATTTAGCTGACGCTTTTATCCAAAGCGACTTACAATAAGTGCGTTCGACCAACAAAATACAAATTTGAAGAAAACAGAATCATATAAGTACATCAGGTTTCATAGAGCAAAAACATTTCAAGTGCTACTCAACTGGCTTTAGGTAAGCCAGTCCTTTATTAGTATATAAGTGCTTTGTTAATAGTTATATACAGGGCCGCCCCTGGCCAACTTGGGGCCCCAAGCGACATTGTGAGATGAGGCCCCCCCCCCCCCCCCCAACCGACAGGAGTGGGAAAAAAAAATGTTGGAAACAAAGTAGGCTACTTTGCAAATATAATTCCTGTTTATTATTATTATCAACACAGTTACTTTTGTATACAGTGAGGTAAATGGTAAATGTATGTCGTTCAGTATGCGTTTACAGGTGAATACGTCTGCATTTCCTGCCAAATACTAGCCTCAAAAAGATTAAAATATAATTAATGCAAATAAACTACTTCTACTACTAATAATAATCATAATCAATTCAATAATATAAATACTATATTTTGTTATAATATAGTTGTAATATAGTCAAGACAAAACATGCTTATGACATGCTCAAAAACTGATATTTCTTAAATCTGTTTTCAAATGTAGTTCCCTCTGTCAGCAATGTATCAACAACTATACACACATTTCTATCAGTATTTCTCTGTGTTGTGGTTGACATGATGATGACTGTTAGGAGTTAAGGGGAGAGGCTGAGCATCACCATGAAATGCGCAAATTGACATAAAAATGTATAAGAGGGGGAAAAATGCTCCATGTTTTTTAGGCTGTAAACTCTAACTGTTACATAAGCCAACTAGACAGACAGTGTATCACTCTTCCTCCTGTACATTAGCAGATAAAAGGCATCACATACTTGAATGAATGTTAAATAAAGAATGCTGGAAATAACTGCATCTCCATTAGCCTGTATGCTCTGCAGAGACTGCCTTCTTCATGTCGTGAATTGCAGCTGATGTTTTAATATGGGAATTTGACTTATACAACATTCGCAAGTTGTACATTTGACTCATACAATAACCCACCTTCGAGTGATGCTCTAGTTTCTTCATGTTTTAGTTTTTTTCCCTCTTGTTTGCGCCGGACTGAAACTGTCTTTTCACCGACATCTCTTCACATGCACTAGTGGCCGTATCAAAGCCGTGATTGGTCAGATGTCGATTCATTGCAACGGTGTCGGGTTACAGACGTGCTCCCCTTGTCACCTCTCACTCTCGCGGAGAACTGAGCGGAGAACTGCACACAGCAGCTGAGGCCCTCTGCCCGGGGACCCCTGCGCAAGGCGGGGCCCCATGCAGCCTGCGTGATTGGCCTGTAGGGAGGGGCGGCCCTGGTTCTATACTTCTATTGCTCGAAGTGGAGTCGAAAGAGATGAGTTTTCAGAACTTTGTTTGTGTATGTAAAATGCTACTTGATGCAACAATATTATCTAGATATGTCACATATATAAATATAGTTATATACACACATAAAGGACTGTGGACATTCTGTACAATTTGGATTTTTACTTTTTACAATTGGCTGATAGGCCTAATACTTTTGTGCTTTTACTGAAGTAATATTTTGAACGCAGAACTTTCACTTGTATTTTGACAATAATGTAATGGTACTTGTAATCAAGTAAAGCATAAGCATCTGAATACTTCTTCCACCTCTGATTGTTAGTTAGTTTGTTTGCCTTAAAGTCAACCTCTTCCAGGATCCCTCTCTGGACCTCTCTCAGGATCCGCGCCGTATTTTTCTCCTCGCCATGTAGCGTAAAGACGTCACCCCCTCCCTCCCCCCCTCCCCCTAGCAACAGAGGCAACATGGCGGCGTCCAGTACCGCGGACCACTCTCCAGAGATATCGACGCCGTTAAAGATCCTGAAAACCGAGGTGCCATCCCCCGAGTCGGAAGACCTGAGTGACAGTAACCAGTACCACTCCAGTCCCTCCACCCCGAACCGCTTCTCGCCTCTGAACGTGGGCTCGGGGTCCGCGGGCCGGACGGCGGCCTCATCCTCCAACAGCTTCACGGCTTGCCGGGGGATGTCGTGGACACCGTCCGAGACTAACGCCCTTATCGCGGTGTGGGGCAACGAGAGGCTGACGGAGGCGAGGATGCAGCAGCTGGAGGTCGCGGGCACCGTGTTCTCTGGGAAGGCCCCCGGTCCTGCCATGTACGAGCGGGTGTCCAGAGCCCTGTCGGAGCTGGGGTACGAGAGGACCCCGTCCCAGTGCCGGGAGAGGATGAAGGTAAATCAGGTTAAGATGACACACCGGACAGGTCCCTCCTCCACCAGCAGGAGGGAGCTGGGTGGGGGGGGGGGGCATGTTACAGACAGAGAGGGCTATGACCAGGTACAGCTTGTTAACATGCAGCAACATCTCTCCTTTAACACTAGCTTACAGCCCACCATGTAAGAATCAAGTATCCCAACCAACATGCAACCTTTAAAATATGTTATCTTATACAGTAAATACTGGTCATGCATTGTCATGTATCTGACACAGGGACCCAATGGATACATGTCTTTAGTTGAGTTGTGCCCTTATGATGATCACCAAATCAATATCATATTTTACTGCATTTTCTATTTAGAACCACATTGCTCTATAAGAGTCAAATCAACCCTTAACTAAAGATTCTATTGATGAATTCATCAACTATTGTATTCATTCCCCTCCTTGCATGTATCAGCCAGAAAGGACAGCCTAGTTTGGGTCAATGCTTCATATTCATGTGACATTGTTATGCATTTGCCCCCATTGCTGTCAACACATGTCATGCATTAATGTTTCATTTTTATCACAAGTATATTTTAGGTTACATGTTTGTCAAAATCGTATTTCAACAGATTCCAAGTAATAAGAATTAACAAAATGGAGTTCTGCTTTTTAAATCAATATTTACATAATATAATATACATGAAAAAACGCCCTTACACTTAGTACTGATTTAATACCATTTGCCCCCTTTTGCCCAAACGTTTCTTAATGAACCGTATTGTTATGTGAGTAAACATGAGGCTGGATCTCTTCTGAATCTCTAGTGGACTGCTGATGTTGTGAGAAGATAAACTCCTGCTTATAGCTGAGGTGCTGTGATCAGAGCCAATACAGCTGTGCTTATCCACTCAAATATGTGTTTCTTCTTTTCTTATGTTTTAGCCTTATTATGGTTTTACACATCTGCTGTATAGTGTCTAGAGAGGACACAACTTAATATATTACTCGTTTAGTAGTCTGACTATTTATTTTAAACACATCTTAAAAATAGAGGTAACTTCCACCTGACATGGAGAAAATATAAAACTAGATAGAGTCAATCTTAGCTACAAGAAGCATTGTCAAAATTCACAGTAAAGGTCTACTACTGCCTTCACATTAAATGTAGCCGTTATTGTGCAGCACATACAGGAAGTGCTGAGTTACAGCAGCAGCATAACGAGCTACAATTGTAGCTTGTAAAAGTAGTTCATTGATGACCCGCTGATCCTGGCTCTGCTCAATGAGCTCCATCTCGGGGCGAACACTGATCCAACAGATCAGATTGATGCATCCAAACTAAGGCTGGAGCCACACGAGAACGGTAACGGTTGTATCCGCTACAGGCCCGGCATATGTACTACACGATACATTTGACAATTTTAAGCTTGGCCTACCATTTGATTGGAGCGATGAGGAACAGGTGGGGCTTGAAAAGGCCCACCAGTTCAAAGTGGGGAATGACAGGACAAGTTTGAGAACCACTGGGACATTTACATTGTTACAGCAGCAAGAGTATAGTGCAGATACATTGAAGAGAATTGCATGTGAAAAATAGCAAAGTATGCACACGTTATTATAATGAAGAATACAGTAAGTTAAAAAAACAAACGGCAGATAAATAAGTTGATTAAAATGAAAGAGATGGATGGTAATGTTTACAGATTGTTAATAAATTGAGAAAAAAAAGAAAGTATGAATTGCACAAGGGTATACTGCACATGCGTGTATATTGCACAAAGTTGTGTATTTACAGACAGTGTTATTGCACAGGGGTATAACAGTCTATGTGTGTGGGGTTCTACGAGGGGCCGTGGGGGTTATACAGCCGTACCACTGCAGTCAGACTACTGGAAGAACAGCTGAGTGAGTTCTTTATTCTCCCCCTACATACAGTTTTATTTTCTTTATTTATTGTATTTGTTTTCTCATGTCCTATATATAATATGTTGCACAGATGGAGGAGCTTGGGATCTAATATTTCCATTGCCATAACTTAACTGTAGCTACTGTGCATATGATAATAAAACCTGTGAATGTTGAATCTACAGACGCTGCGGCGCTGCTACAGCCGTGTGAAGGAGCACGGCATCGGCAAGAGGAAGAGCAGCTACACCATCGAGCAGCTGGAGAAGGTGTTCGGTCAGGGGGGCTGGGACTCCCAGAGCTGCGCCCCCGTGCTGATCAACAGCAGCGGGCTGTACCAGGAGATGGAGTCTGACAGCAGCACGCTGGAGGACTTCTCCCAGGAGGACTGGTGCAACCAGGTGCTGGACTCTGCCTTCCAGGAGGGGGACATGGAGACTGGTGAGTGAGCAGTGAGAGGACAGATAGCAGAAGAAACACAGGAAGAGTTGGTTTGAGCTAATATGTGTGTTTGTTTTCCCTCTAGAAGAAATCCAGGTGCCTAAAAACAGAGCTCTGCAGATTCAAATAGAGCTGTCCGAACAAACCCAGTAAGTCAACTAAAACTCTGTCTTTGTGAATGGAACATGTTTGATATAAAGCTTTGCAAAACACTATTGAAAAGCCAACACTGTCATTTTTCTAATGATTTTTAACGACTTCTCCGAACGGTATGTTCTCTCTGCCAGTCAAAACAGCCCAAAAGCATTAGTTCATACTCGTACAATACAACACATATTATCTTAGCTTTAAGATGTCATTAAGCTTGGATTTATCTTATTTTTGAATCTGTGTCCATATGCGGTGCTGTCTGCCAGAGTGTCTTCTTGATACTACTACAGGGAGTCCCTAAAGCCACAATTGATCAAATGTTACACTCAGAGACTTTAAGGAATCTCCTCCTAACTTCTTTGTAGTTATTTGTTTAAGAATTGTAGTTCACCCCCTGAATACTGTGTCAAAGGGTGCACAAAAGAATGAGAGACCTTCTGAAAGTCGTTTTTTTCATACGTAAGCTCCAGTAAACAGGCGACACATTTGAATAATTGTGTCTGGTCACGACTTGTTTGGCCCTTTATAAAATGTAAAACTTATTTTATTACGTCATCATTATAATGTATCTTGGGTTCTCTGCAGAAAAAGGGACATGATGCAGACGGTGGTGCGTATACTGGAGTCGGTCCAGCTGAAATGGGAGCACTTCCAGACCTGGGACCGAGTTCTCCCCGGCTGCATCTCTCCAAACAAACTGGCCATCTTCGGTGTGGGCTACAACACCCGCTGGCGAGAGGACGTGCGCTACCACTACGCTGAGATCAGCTCGCAGGTCCCGCTGGGCAAGAGGCTCCGTGAGTACTTCAACCCAGAGAAGCCGGAGGGCCGTGTCATCATGACCAAAGTTCAGAAGATGAACTGGAAGAATGTCTACTACAAGTTCCTGGACATCACCATCAGTGAGGCGCGCTGCCTGGAGCTGCACATGGAGGTGGAGTGGATCCCCGTGTCCCAGTCCAGAGCAGCAGGCTGCAGCAGAGACACGTCCCACTACCTCCTCCCTGTGGACATCCCCAAGGCCTACGGGCTGTACGCTATCGGCTATGAGGCGGTGTCATGTTGTAACGACACCGCTCACATCTTTCCCCAGAGCGACAGTGAAGAGCTACCTCAGAGTGAGTCAGAGAGGGGTCAGGCTGATGGAGGGGGAGGGTCACAGAACTGGTACAGGACTGGGGCTAATGTCACATACTGCTACCTGGGCATCGCCGAGGAGAGGACCATACAGCAGAGTCTCTTCCAGCACTTCCAGGGCTCTGGCAAACACTACGGCCATGGTGAGCCCTCGGCTGTGACCTGTTTCCTGCAGGAGAACTGCCGTGGCGGCGCCACCACAAACCAGAGTAGTGACGGAGGTGAAGAGTCGCCTCAACATTTTGCCATTTACATAAAATTCATCGAGGTGGAGCTGGACTTCCTCTCTGCAGGCTCCCTGGTGGAGTGCCTGGAAACTGCTATCGGTTGTTCATTGAAGTACAACATCAGAGAAACACTGTAACTACTCAGTGTTTCTGATCTGTAGGGAGATATCATTAAGGGTTACAGCCGGCAAGGCAACATGAAAGCTGACCAATTCTGTCTGTTACAAAGCATGGATGTGTGCAATAGTCGGCCATATTTTGGCAGCCTTTTCAGCTCTACTAAACTGATTTGTCATTATTAAGTCCTTAAAGAATGATGATGCACAATATGGCTAATGTATTGTGTAAAGATATGGGAACAGTAACTTAAGTATTACAGAGCTGCAACATCCACAAAGTATGTGCTTATCATGTCATGCTAATGTGCACTACTAAGGTTTTGCTGCTGGTTAAGTTAAGATAAATATTGCCTCATCAGGGAGGGTGGAGTTGGCATGGTGACTACTGCAGTATGCATCTGTCTACCTCAATAGGATGTAGCAAACACGGCAGTGAGGGGACCATAGCGTGTATTTATTTTAAAAAACTGCCTTTACTTTAAATGTTGAAGTGTGGACCTGGATTGAGCATTGAGAAGAAACTGCTGATTCATGCCTTATGTTCTGCACGTGTGACAGGGCTGCAGCTAGAGATGCTTCCATGCAAATGGTAAAAAAATCAATGTATATCCAACAGTATGGGGCAAAACAAACTTTGCCAGTTTGGCATAGTTTCCATTCAATTTCAATTCAGCACACTGAACGACACAGGCCTCTTATGCCTGTAACAACAATTCTGTGCAGCAAGAAGAACAATTACCCTGTGTATCAACAGCATTTGAATGATCACACTTACATTATTCAGACTGATAAGCATGGCTGCATCGAAATGGAAAAGGTTTTGTATTGTCTTTAAAAGACTACATTAGCTTTAAGCACTGCATCTCCTGCTGCTGTTTGGAGATTCAGAGTCATTACCTGCACTGCATTTGGTCTTGAGAAGGATTTTTTTCAACATATCTTGTTCCCTGTTTAGCCCTTTTTGCTGACTTTGTCGATGTATTGCTAATGCACATTCACATGGTTAGTGGTGTGTAAAGTTTTGCACAGGCAACACAACTTTGAGTTGAATCACAGTGGGGCAGTGTGTACTGTTGCAAGTACTTTGGAGCATCTCTAGCCGCAGCAGGGGGTTGTGGGTCAGTGGAGCTTCATCACAACAGATGAGTTTCCAGCAGCATTGGCACCAGTCCCTCAGATATCACACAATCATGCTTATAGGTGTAAACCAGGCTGCACTGATCTACAACTTCTAGTCAGGTTCAAATAATAATCTGCATCCTTGACCAAGAAATTAACTTATTTATGATTCCTGAGGTTATGTGCAATGTGCCAGGAAAGGACTGTAGAGAGAATCAAGCAATGGAGAAGTCCATTTTGAATCTATGTATATGAAATGTACCTTATATATCTATAATATATATATTTAAAGTTATTGATGTTCTTGAGCATTCCAGCTTTTGCAAACTTGCAATGTTCATTTGTTTGGGTATACAGTATATAAATATAAAAGGATATTTTATATTTTATTGTTTGACACCATGTCTTGTATGTGATTGTTTTAAAGTCACCGTCTTGTATGTTTACTGGTTTAAAAAACAATAAATGGGGCACTCACTCCCTGTCATTTGCCACACAGTGAAAATGGCCGTGTGTATCTGTTTGAGCTCATGAGCGGATACTTCCAGGATCATATTAGTATTCAGTGTCTCCGTCGGGACATGTCTCCATGCTTTAATGTTCAAAAAGCTCTTTATTTTTCTCATACTGCCTGCTGCAGCAGCTCTAATTTGAGTCTTTGCAGACCATCTACATGCACAAAAACCTATTGAACACACGCCAGGAAAGTGAGCATTCCAAAAAGCATAATAGGGCCTCTTTAAGCACTGATGATTACGTTAGCTAAGGATGTTGGTGTCTTATACAGCCCCAACCCCAAACTGGCACATACAGTGGGGCAAAAAGGTATTTAGTCAGCCACCAATTGTGCAAGTTCTCCCACTTAAAAAGATGATAGAGGCCTGTAATGTTCATCCTAGGTATACCTCAACTATGAGAGACAAAATGGGGGGAAAGAATCCAGGAAATCACATTGTAGGATTTTTAATGAATGAATTGGTAAATCCCAAGTGAAGGAGTTCAAGTATCTCGGGGTCTTGTTCTCGAGTGAGGGAACAATGGAGCGTGAGATGGGCCGGAGAATCGGAGCAGCGGGAGCGGTACTGCAGTCGCTTTACCGCACCGTTGTGACGAAAAGGGAGCTGAGCCAGAAGGCAAAGCTCTCTGTCTACCGGGCCATTTTCGTTCCTACCCTCACCTATGGTCATGAAGGATGGGTCATGACCGAAAGAACGAGATCGCGGATACAAGCGGCCGAGATGGGTTTTCTCCGCAGGGTGGCTGGTGTCTCCCTTAGGGATAAGGTGAGAAGTTCGGTCATCAGGGAGGGACTCGGAGTTGAGCCGCTCCTCCTTCGCGTCGAAAGGAGCCAGTTGAGGTGGTTCGGGCACCTAGTTAGGATGCCACCTGGGCGCCTCCCTAGGGAGGTGTTCCAGGCACGTCCAGCTGGGAAGAGACCAAGGGGTAGACCTAGGACCAGGTGGAGGGATTATATCTCTTCGCTGGCCTGGGAGCGCCTTGGGATCCCCCAGTCAGAGCTGGTTGATGTCGCCAGGGAAAAGAAAGTTTGGGGCTCTCTGCTGGAACTGCTACCCCCGCGACCCGACCACGGATAAGCGGGAGAAGATGGATGGATGGATGGAATTGGTAAATTCCTCGGTAAAATAAGTATTTGGTCACCTACAAACAAACAAGATTTCTGGCTCTCACAGACCTGTAACTTCTTCTTTAAGAGCCTCCTCTGTCCTCCACTTGTTAACTGTATTAATGGCACCTCTTTGAACTCGTTATCAGTATAAAAGACACCTGTCCACAACCTCAAACAGTCACACTCCAAACTCCACTATGGCCAAGACCAAAGAGCTGTCAAAGGACACCAGAAACACAATGGTAGACCTGCACCAGGCTGGGAAGACTGAATCTGCAATAGGTAAGCAGCTTGGTGTGAAGAAATCGACTGTGGGAGCAATTATTAGAAAATGGAAGACATACAAGACCACTGATAATCTCCCTCGATCTGGGGCTCCACGCAAGATCTCACCCCGTGGGGTCAAAATGATCACAAGAACGGTGAGCAAAAATCCCAGAACCACACGGGGGGACCTAGTCAATGACCTGCAGAGAGCTGGGACCAAAGTAACAAAGGCTACCATCAGTAACACACTACGCCGCCAGGGACTCAAATCCTGCAGTGCCAGACGTGTCCCCCTGCTTAAGCCAGTACATGTCCAGGCCCGTCTGAAGTTTGCTAGAGAGCATTTAGATGATCCAGAAGAGGATTGGGAGAATGTCATATGGTCAGATGAAACCAAAATAGAACTTTTTGGTAAAAACTCAACTAGACGTGTTTGGAGGAGAATGAATGCTGAGTTGCATCCAAAGAACACCATACCTACTGTGAAACATGGGGGTGGAAACATCATGCTTTAGGCCTGTTTTTCTGCAAAGGGACCAGGACGACTGATCCGTGTAAAGGAAAGAATGAATGGGGCCAGGTATCGTGAGATTTTGAGTGACAACCTCCTTCCATCAGCAAGGGCATTGAAGATGAAACGTGTCTGGGTCTTTCAGCATGACAATGATCCCAAACACACCGCCCGGGCAACGAAGGAGTGGCTTCGTAAGAAGCATTTCAAGGTCCTGGAGTGGCCTAGCCAGTCTCCAGATCTCAACCCCATAGACAATCTTTGGAGGGAGTTGAAAGTCTGTGTTGCCCAGCGACAGCCCCAAAACATCACTGCTCTAGAGGAGATCTGCATGGAGGAGATCTGCATGGAGGAATGGGCCAAAATACCAGCAACAGTGTGTGAAAACCTTGTACATACTTTTTTGCCCCACTGTATATCCCGGCCCCCCCACCCCCACGTGACAGAGTGAACTCTGTCTGTAGCCTCACTCTCACCTCGCAGCATGCTTTGGGACAAACTCCCCTCTTCACGACAGGAGCTATCCTAACTTTGTAAGCATGGTTATGTAATCAGCATCTCTCGTATGAAATTAAACAATTATAATTATAATAAACTCCAAAAAATGTGAATGCCATTTTATTTTGTAAACCTCTTTTCAGTTTGAAATCAGATGTTTATGAGCTGCTTGTTTTTTCTGAAATATAGAAAACTTTACAATCAAATGCACACCTGTACCATTTTTCAGACTAGACACTAAGTAATAAGTGAGTAGTAAGTGATCCCAAGTAAACAAATGATATATATAATGTCACCTTGAAGTTCTTTGCATCTCTGACCATATAACATTTATATGTCTTACTTTGTGTTTGCACAGAACTAAAGGTACACATTGTGTTCCATGACCATGAGGGACCCAAATTAAAGTGTTGCACATGTTCAGTAGGGCAGGTGGTTAGGTCAGGATGATGCAGACTTGCTGTTGGAGTTTAATAACTTACACTCCCCTCCACACTTTAAACCATGTGAAGAGGTGGGAGAACTACTCAGATATTGTACTCTAGTGAAATAAGCAGTAGTATTGTCATACTGATATTTTGTACAAACTGTAAAGTCCACTGAGACAAATGTAACATTTGTGATATTGGGCTATATAAATAAACATTGATTGATTGATAGTATAAGTTACAAGTAAAAGTGCAAAAGTATTAACATCGAAATATACTTAAAGTACCAAAAGTAAAAAGTACTTATGCAGACTGTTCCATTTCAGAATAATACATGATATGTTTTGATTATAATTATTGATGCATTAATATGTTATTAAATCTGGTAAAGGTGCAGCTTTTTATGTTTTTTATACATAAATATGTGTCCCCGGTGTGTAAGGAGACTCACAAAGTGTCAGAAAATAAAACTCTCTCTCTTTTCCTCCATACCCACATCTCTAAAAACGGGGGTACAACGGAACTGATCCAGATTTGATCATGACGACATTACTGAAATGTGAGCTGGCTTTGCGCCCTATCAGAAACGTTGCTATCAGAAACAATGTGCAACGTCTTTTGGAAGTAATGGTCTGTGTTTACATTAGCAAGCATCGCTAACACTCAGAGCTAACCTGTAGGCTACTGGAGAGAGTATGTGTAAAAAAGCAGGAAATAAAAAGGTACTCACCTTGTGGTAAACCATAGACTGTATACAGTGGCGGCCGGCCCATAGGGGCGCTAGGGGCGCGGCCCCACCTCTTCCCACATTAAATTAAAAAAAATATATATATTTTATATTTTTATTTTTAATGAACAAGGTAAATATCATACAATTGGTATCAGTAAAATGTATAATCTACAATAAAATCTCGTTTAAAATTGTGTTACGATGTCTAAAGTTACTGATAAGTCACATGTTTCCTGCCTGGCCTTGCCCATGGCATTAGTTTATCATTACCGGGCGGAGCCCCCGAGCCAAACAGCAGCAACCAGCACGTTGCAAAAGTCTCAATAGTAAACTGTGCCGCCGAAACATAATTTCAGCCAATCAGCGCCGTCAAATATTTTGGTCACGAGGGCGCTCACGTTGGCGCCCACGTTGCTTACATGACATGAGTTGTTTTTTAGACTCGTGAGTGACCAAGGTGACGCAGTATTTAGAATGGTGTGCAGGTGGAGTCGCCGGACCTCGGTCCGCACCCAATTCCGTGCAAGAGCTACTCTCCAATCCTTTCCAAAGGAGAAGTTTGGGAGATACATTGATACTTAAAGACCTTGGACCGCACCAACCCGATTTGTATATATCACAGCAAGCTCGTGAAAAAGACAAAACGTATCAACGAGGCTTCTCACATGGCTAGCTGGATGCAAACGATGCAAACAGGTAAATGCTATCTTTTGTTTCCCATGCTTGCTCTTCAAACAGCCGGGGACAGATACGATCTGTTCAGAAACTAGACAAAAGTTAAACAAGTACAAACCACAGACTGTCTGTGTCATGGAGAATACAGTCGCTGGTTTATTTATGTCTGTATATGCCGTTGTTGTGAGTGTGGACGGTCGGAGCATATAACGTTAGCTTAGCCAAGCTCCATTCAGAAAACAAGCATTCTAAAAGGTTTTTCGCCTGCCGTCTGTCTGCAGACTTGTCAAAGCATTAATTCATGGTTTTTACTAACCGGTATCAGTATGTTGTTACGTCGGCATCATTTAGAAACGTGTATTACAATTTAATCACGGTAAAATATGTTCATTTTGTTGTAGTTGTAGCTCCCGAGCCAGCGCGTCTTGTTTGAATGATGCGAGTAAACACAGCTGGCAGCCGCGGTGAAACTCGAGCGACTAGAGCGATGCGATAGGACCGTTTAGAGCGAAGCGAATATTCGCATCGCGTCCGGTCTGAACGCAGCATTAAAGCGAGCTCCGCGCTGCACTGGAAACGCGCCATTACATCACCAGAAGTCCTAATTTAAGGGATCATTTCTCCCAAAAAAAAATTGTTTACTCACTATATCAAAAGCCCCACCAAAAATATTTTCCACCAGCCGCCACTGACTGTATATATGTGGTAAACCCGCGAGAGAAAAAGCATTTGAGCTCCATACTGCTTAGGGCTGAACGATTTATCGATTTTAAATCGCGATTTGAAATGATGCAATTATCAAATCGCAAAGCCTGCGATTTTTTAAAACATTTAAAAAAAAACATTTTTAACCTATATATTTTTTTGTGTTCTTGTGTGTCAGTCATCCACACCAATCATACGTGCTGTGCTCCACATGTACCAGCCATTGTTAACCAATCAGAAGTGGCCCATGATAGAAGGTGATAGACAGATTGATCCAATCACCTGCCAAGTATTTTTGAAAGTGCCTGCCCTTTCCAAATGGCTTCCAATAGAGCTTTCCTAGATGGTTTGGTGAAACAAACCATCTGGGTCAGGTTAGTAATGCTCCATCACATGCTTCTATTACAGGGTGAATCTTAAACTGAAGCTTGACTTTAAAGCAACCCAACGGAAGTTTCATGTAAGTTTAGTTCTTTCACTCGTAGATCGGACTGCGGAGGTGCTAGAGACGGAAGCATGTTGATGCGACCTTCCTAGCCGGAGATATGGCCACATTTTACAATAAACTTCCGTTGGGTAGCTTAAAAACAAATATCGCAAATCGCAATCGCAATATTTGTCAGAAAAATCGCAATTAAATTATTTCCCAAAATCGTGCAGCCCTAATACTGCTCAGCCCCGGCCCATAGGACGATGCTCTGATGTCATCACCCTCGCACATTTGCCATATGTTTACAAAAAACGATATATATGTTAAAACTTTTCTCGGTCTTAATATAGACTATATTTAGGGTCGTATATGTGTTGACTTTACTTTAAAATAGCAGATCTCTGTGACCGGATATCGTTTTTTGGCTTAGTGAACGTGTGTCTGCTCCGATCAGGAGCTGCAGCACCACCCGGACTCCTCCGCTGCAGAGAGTCTGCAGCGGGGCCCCCAAACCTCCCGACCCGTCTTGTAACACGGAGCCCGTTTCTTAACACTAGAACCGCCAACGGGTACATTTTACCCGCAGCTGTTTTTTGATTGTATGTAACTTGTTTTCAATAACATATTAAAGTCTCCCAGTCCGTGACTTTTCCTGAAAGTGTGTTATGTATCACCCTCTGTTGTTAACAATTGTCAATATGAAGTCAGATTGAAAAAATCGGCAAAAAAATTACCATTTATAGTACCCATATCCGCCAGCGGGTAATATTTACCTCATAGAAAATGCAGCGTAAACATGACGTGTTGCTATAGCAACGACTTTTGTCTACTGCGGTTCCTTATAGATAGAGAGATAGATATATTGATAGAGAGAGAGATAGACAGATAGATAGTTATAGATAGTGTAACATCTTGGAGAATACAAGGTCTTGGATGACTGAGCTCACGTTGAGGACGTAATGCATGTGTGCAGGTTACGTGACTTGAATACAGATGGACACTCGGAATGAGAGAAGTAGTCCGAGTCATCTGTTTATGTAGACAATTATATGTCCATAGAACAGAACATTACAGATAGATTGATAGATAGTTATAGATAGAGAGATTTGTACCTAAACAAAACACAAGTCTAACACCAAGCGTTTTTAAATTAGCACTCTTAGCGATATTTTATACTTCCTGTTATCTGCACAAACTATATCATATGAAAAGCTGAGAGTCCACAGATTCTATTGGTATAAGTTTCATCCCTGTGCGATCAAAACTCACTGTTCTGTATGATAAATAAAATAACATTGTACCTTGAAAATCAATAGCGGGTACATTTTACCCGTTGGCGGTTTTAGGTATACAGCGACCTCTGGCGGTTCTAGTGTTCAACCATGCTAATTGTATGCTTAAGAGTTATGATCGGTCATAATATCACCGAATTTGGTGATGATTAAATCGTTTACAGTGAGTTAATAATTGAAGATGTAAATTAAATTCAGTTTATTTGTAGTACTTTCTATTTTTATTGTGTTATATGGTGGAATCAATGTGTGCATTTGATACAGATACATGAGCAGTTGCTTTAGGGCAGGGGTGGGGAACCTCCGGCCCCCGGGCTGTATACGGCCCGCGAGACAATTCGATACGGCCCTCGAGGTAACGGAACACACGCAAAAAAGAAAAGGAAAAAAAGAAATCTAGACCGCAAAAGAATTAAACAAGCGAGTACCTGTTTTTCCTGGCCAAGGTCAGGGTCCTTGAACACAACACAAGCCTAACGTGTCATCACATGCGATATGTCTTGTCCGACAGCAGTGTAGTTCTGACGGAGAGTACAAGAACGTCGCTCCGGGACTTCACAAATTGCAGTACCGATAAGGAGCCGCACACATGCTGCAGTTTTTGCATGGCTGTGTCTTTAGTTGTAAGCCCAGTGGCGATCTGTTCATCTGTCATACTGATCATACAGTCAATAACTTTGTTGTTATTAGCATCTGGTTAGCTAGCTATGCTAACGAATATAAGAAGCTTTTTCTACAACCAGTGAGGTAAAGGCACATCTTTATATGATCATTATAGTTATAAGAGAATAAAGTAAACAGGTATAAAATACTATATGACAGTAAAAAAAGGTTGTTATTAATAAACAAGAATACAGTTTGAAAGGGGAGTGATTTGTAAAATATCCAGAAAGAAAAATAAATCTGCTTCCAGTTCTGTTTCATATGGGTGTTGAGATGTATCCATAGATCTCCTAATGTTGCTCTCAAAGTGCACCAGATAGATGCTTTTAACTTCAACATTTAAAAACAAATCTTCCTGGGGGGGGCATGCCCCCAGACCCCCCTAGAGGAGGTTAGGTCCCCCCCCACACTTAAATCATGTTCACATGGATAGGAAACTAATTTGCACACATCTTGTGTCCATATCTTTCTGTTTTGGTGGTCACGCCACACCGTGCACATGCATGCATGCGCGAGTCATGGTAAGATACCTGGATTCAGAGGTTGCGTTTTCTTTGAACAGCATGAAAGAAAGGCCAAATGAATGGGCTGTGATTTTAGTATTTTTAAGCATAGGTCAATAATTTGTACGGCCCTCGGAGGATGTTGAAAACATTGAAATGGCCCCTGAGAGGAAAAAGGTTCCCCACCCCTGCTTTAGGGCCGTATAGCCCTTAAGGTCAAATAATGACGGCCCCTACACACGGCGGCGTGCGTTATCGCTTGCCGGCGGGGAGGTCTGAAACTCGACCAACAACCAATCACATGAATCTCCGCCCCAGACACCCAAGCACGCAGTTTGATTGGCTAGAGCTTGTACTGGCATATGATTCGATTTGCTGACGCCTCCGTCGAAGCGTCAAAAGTAGAACATTGCTCTACTTTTGCAGCGAGCACCGCGAGAGAAGCTACGCTTTGCTCCCACAATGCATTTTGGCGAATCGTGACGTCACCCCATTCAAAGTGAATGGGCAGAAGCGTTGAAGCGGCAACGCACGCCGCCGTGTGTAGGGGCCGTGGGGCTATACTGAACGGAACCGTGTGTACGTTACGTAACGTATCGTCCACACGGTTCCGTCGCGTTGAAGAGTGCCAGACACACAAGCACGCGGTTTGATTGGCTAGCGCTTGTACTGGCATATGATTTGATTGGCTGGCGCTTCCATCTACGTTTGAAAAGTTGAGCTTTTCTCAACTTTCAGCGCGAGCAACGGAGGCAAAGTGAAGCAACGGAACCACAATGCAGTTCGGCAAAGTGTGACGTCACCCCATTCAAAGTGAATGGGAAGCGTCTCCGTTGAAGCACGTGACGGAACCGTGTGGACGATACGTAAGGGCCAGGGCATTCTATCAAGGATATAGAATACCTTGGTTGAAGGATATAGAGACCCAGAACAATATCTGATTGGTTGCATTTATTTTCTAACACAAAACCACTCAAATGTGTAGTGCATGGACCGAGAAAGACAAACAAATCAGAGTAACACTGTAATATTACAGATCAACAACACAGATACGATTCTCATTTATTAATTGTATTGACATTTTATAAACATTTTATTAATATAATTAAATCGATTTTTTTGTTTGTTTTGGTTTTATCTGAGTGTTCCAGGGTATTCTCTAAATACCTTGAAGGCCCTGACGGTTCACCACTGGTAAAAGTACACCATTTATTTACCTCTGAATCGTAGTGTGGTAGAAGTACAAAGTAGCATAAAATGGAAATACTAAATTAAAGTGCATGTATCTCAAAATTGTACTTAAGTACAGTATTTGAGTTCATCTACTTAGCTACTTCCCACCTCTGACCATGTGAAGGGGGGAGTAATGGAGTGCAGGGCCGGATTGTAATTGGGCCAAAGTCTACGGCAGAGACCATAGACTGTATATATAGACCTGGGAGATGTAATTGGACACAGCGGCCAGGAGATGGCCATAGAGAGCTCCTGCTGAATGTCCCCACATGGTGGAGTAGAAATGTCCTTACGCTGCCTCTGAGGAGGAGAACTCTGTTGGCAGTGTGCTGTGGTGTGTGGGCCACTGCCCTTTAACTAAACTTTCAAACTGGAAATAATATATATTTTTCCAGACATCCAAATACAGCTCATAATACTTTAAATTAAATAAGTGACTTGAAGTGAACAGAATGAATGAATGTATTTTTCAGAGGTACTGAGACACCACCAGAGGAAATAGAAAGACATGTACTGTATTCTCTTGGGTTATAAAAAACATTCCTGGTTCAGCTAGCTAGAGCTACGGAACCCTGGAGGGTTCATAGAGAGAAAAATAAATAAAACTAGGCCAAGTTTTATTAATTTGTGCGCACGACAGGGGCGGACTGGCCATTGGGAATACGGGGTGTTTTCCCCGTATTCCCAATGTAATCCCGGTAGTGCCAGTCCGCTCCTGGCGCACAATATACTTTCTTATGGTTAGACACATCGAACTGCCCGATTATTACGCCATATTATTAGTTTTGTGTGTGTGTGGGCATTTGTTTTCAGAAGATAATTGAGATGATTTAGCACTAGCCTACATCGAGATTAAGATGAAACGAATTTCTTTCACTTGGGAATACACATATGGAGTTAGCCAGATGTGTGTAAATTACGGTTCATGGTAATTTGAAAACAAATGCCGTGTCAGACACACACACACACACACCCACACACAGGGCCGGACTGGGACAATAAGTCAGGCCGGGAATTATACACCCAGCCAGGCCACTACCAGTTTTTTGTGCCATTTTGCTGGATTTATTTGTCAATATGTACAGCGTTGCTGCCCATAGTGATAGCCCTCTAGTTTAAATCTACTACCCAAAAATAAACATATGGACATGGGTTACTATTTAAAAAAAATTGCAAATCTATTTAGGAACCTATTCATGTGAACATATTTTAAGTGGGGGTGGACCTCAAATCCTATAGGGGGGTCCGGGGGCATGCACGGACATGAATTCATAGATCAAGGCAGACTGGTTTACAGACTCTCCTGTTTTGCTAAATCTGGTGCTTAAACAAATAGCTCTACACCCCTGGCCGATATGTCCCTAAAATGAAGTCCGAGTTTGAAATAATTATATCTCAAATAATGTATGCACTGCCATTTCCCCACATAAACATAACAGTCTGCAATGAAATAGTTGTCTGCTGTGTGCTCCACTTCCTCCTTGGCGCACCGGTACATTTCTCAAAAAAAAAAAAAAAAAGTTGGGATAACGAGTTAGTATCTTTAGAAACGTTCTCGTGACCGTTATTACGTAATGGCAATAACGGGTTATTTATTATCCTGACTTTTTTTTTTCTCTCTCTGTTTTTTTTCTTTTCTTTTCATGTCCCTTTAGGGCAATAGTATGAAGCTGCAGCGTCGGAGACTGCAGTTTCAGGACCCTAGTTGTTTTGCAACACCGCCACCTAGCAAATTGGATGCCCACAAAAGTACAACCAGCGAGTACTGAGTCTCATACACAGCGAGTCTCTTTAGACATTGTAATGCTTGTTATTAACGATGTAAAAATGCATGAAAATATATTTTTCTTACAGAAATTAAATTATTATTATTAACAACACTTTGTTGTTAATATGTTTTTGTTTTTTAATAACAAATGTATTTTGTATGTTAGTTGTAAAAAGATAGTCTTTTATATGTCTTATCAAATTTGACATACAACGTAAATTAATATATGTATATATATACAGTATATATATACAGTATATATAAATATATATATATATATATATATTGTAGTATAATATATAATCTATTTATAATTGTAAATGTATATTGTATGTAGACATACATTTAGATGTATATTTTGTTAAAAGAAAACAAAAATGTTAATTTAGTTTTTGGGAGAAGGGGTGGGGTTAAATAAGTGTAAACTTCTTCCCACGTCTTTTCGGATGTGTAATTAGGTAGATCATTTGTTTATATATCATTTGTAAGTCAATAATATTTAGTTTATCAATTTGATACTGCTTACGTTTCTACAGTATCATAATTCTCTTGTTTCATTTCATTATTATATTACACGTTCAAAATCATTCGAAATAAATCAAATGAAATGTGTCTTTGAAGAGCTGCTTGATTACTCAAAAACAAAAACAACTGTTAGTGTGTTTCTGCACCTGGCTGCCAAAGATAAACATGCAGTTTGACCAGAGGCATTTCAGTGCAGAATACATTTTTATTTATTTAGAAGACGGGCACAATTTCCTTAACACGGACACGGAATGACCTCTGGAGTCCAGCATGTCTTTGAGTTCCTCTGACCCTTCCTCTGAAAGTGGAGAGGACACTGAGGATTCTTCACTGGGGTGAGGCGGGGTCTGTTGTTCCCTCAGCCACCAGAAAACAGCTGCAGTACACCGGGAAGCCCTCTTCGGAGTAAAAACCCTCCAAAATTCCTCGCCGTCCACTTCCCCGGTAGCCTGTGCCAAGGTCCTTATAAAGATGGTTGCATTGAAAGCACCCGGTTTCATTACACAAATAAACAAAAAGGCTAACAGTTGGTTTTGCAGCGAGTCGTCATAGGCTAACAGGTGACTGTTTCCCTGTAAGACTCACATTTAACACGTGTTGCTTGTATTGCTGTCCAATTCAATACACCAGAATAGTTGTTAACTTTAAACAAACAACACAATTCACATTACTCACACTCTTACTGTAATTAGTGATTAAATCAACAATTCATGTAGGACACCTAGTTGGGCTTGCCAAATCACGCTACAGTTTCATTAAACAAATAATCAAATATGCTAACAGTTTATTTTGCCGAAAGCTATAGCTAACGAATCATTGTTTTTAGTGCCTTTAATACGGTTAGAAGCTCATTGTCAGGATTATTATGTCATGTCACGTTTCTTTGTCTAGGTGTGGGTGTTTTTCCGTTCTCCTGGTCATGTTTTTCTCCCTGTATATTGTCTGGTCTCTTTTCCCTGTGTTTTCATGTCTGTCGTTAGTTTCCCTGGTGTGTCTAATTTCCTGATTGTTTTCACCTGTCACTCCTTGTGTGTCTCCTGTGCACATCAGTGTCAGCCCCGCCCCTGATTGTTCCCACCTGTGTCTAGTTACCCTGTGTTTAAATTCCCCTGTCTCCCAGTGTTCAGTGTCAGTTTGTATTGTCTCTTGCCATGGTCAGGTCTATGCTCTTTTGTGTTCAAGAATAGTTTTGTTCCTCACTACATGAGCGATTTTCCTTTTGGTCTCATTTTTTGTCATCTCATCCTGAGATTAGTTAGTGACCTTTTTTTTGGAAAAATAAAGTATCTTACCAGTACTTTACCTCTGTCTCCCTGTCTGCAATTGGGTCCAACATCCTAAGTGCCTGAGATTGTAACAGAATAAACTGACCAGAAATGGACCCAGCAGATGATCCTTTTGAGGTGGAACTACAACATTTTTCCTTTTATTTGGCTTGCTGCTATGATTGGTGGAAGGGAGCGTCCAGTGTTCTGCAGAGGGAGGCCGCTCTGGTAGAGGCGCACCGGTTGGCTATGGAGAAACCAGACTTTGTGAAATTCATACCTGGCTGGATGTTGAACTTCCTCTGGATGTGTGATTTCCAGCCTGCTGACTGCAGACGTCTCGGTGTGTTCCGTCTGGGGTCAACCAGTGCTTCTGCCCCAGTTCCTGCTCCTGTCCAGGAGTCGTTTTCTGGAACTCGTCTGGCTTTTGGAGGTCCACGGAGCCTTCAGGCGGCTTCTAAGAGAAGGAGGCGCAAAGCCAAGCTAGCAGCCATGCCTCCATGCTCCAGTACCGGCCCACGCAGCTTTGCGTCCATACTGGATTACCTGGCTTACATAGCCAGGGTCCAGGCTTCTGCTCCGGACCCAACAGCCATGGTTCCGGCTCCAGTGCCGGACCCAGCAGCCATGGTTCCGTGCTCCAGTACCATCCCACATAGCCATGGTACCGTGCTCCAGTACCACCCCACACAGCCATGGATCCGTGTTCCGGTTCCTTGCCCAGCAGCCATGGTTCCGGCTCCAGTGCCGGCCCCAGCAGCCATGATTCCTGCTCCAGAACCGGACCTTACAGCCATGTTTCCGGCTCCAAAACCGGCCCACACAGCCATGATCCAGGCTTCAGCTCCGGACCTTACAGCCATGTTTCCGGCTCCAGAACTGGATCTTACAGCCATGGTCCCTGCACCAGAGCTGGCCCATACAGCCATGGTTCCGGACCCAGTTCCAGCCATGGTTCCGGCTCAAGTACCGGCTCCAGCAGTCATTGTCCCGACTCCAGCTCCTCGTCACCTGTTGACTCATCGGCCGACGCCAGCTCCCCGAGTCCTGTCGGCATACCGGCCGACTCCAGCACTTCGTCTCCTGCTGGCTCTCCAGCCGACGCCAGTTCCCCGAGTCCTGTCGGCGTACCGGCCGACTCCAGCACCTCGTCTCCTGCTGGTTCCCCAGCCGAAGCCAGCTCCCCGAGTCTTGTCGGCGTACCGGCCGACTCCAGCACCTCGTCTCCTGTTGGCTCTCCAGCCAACGCCATCTCCCCGTGTCCTGTCGACGTACCGACCGACACAAGTCCCCTCTCAGGTCCCCTCTCAAGTCTCTTCTCCAGTTCCCTCTCCAGTTCCCTCTCGAATTCCCTCTCAGGTCCCCTCTCGAGTTCCCGCTCAGGTCCCCTCTCAAGTCCCCTCTCGAGTCCCCTCTCCAGTCCCCTCTCCAGTCACCTCTCCAGTTCCCTCTCAAGTCTCCTCTCCAGTTCATTCTCAAGTCACCTCTCGAGTTCCCTCTCGAGTCCCCTCTCGAGTTCCCTCTCAAGTCACCTCTGGAGTCTCTGATCAAGTTCCCTCTCGAGATTCCTCTCAAGTCAACTCTCAAGTTCCCTCTCGAGATTCCTCTCAAGTCAACTCTCAAGCCCTCTCTCGAGTTCCCACTCAAGTCCCTATTCAAGTGTCGTTGAAGTGCCTGCCAACTCTATGTCCTGTGCTGTTGGAGGCCCCGCTGACTACTCTCCTGCCGGGGGTCCTGCCAACCCTGTGTCCTGTGCCGTTGGAGGCCCCGCCGACTACTCTTCTGCCGGGGGTCCTGCCAGCCCTGTGTCCAGTGCCGTTGGAGGCCCCGCCGACTACTCTTCTGCCGGGGGTCCTGCCAACCCTATGTCCTGTGCCGTTGGAGGTCCCGCCGACTACTCTCCTGCCGGGGGTCCTGCCAACCCTGTGTCCTGTCCCGTTGGAGGCCCCGCCGACTACTCTTCTGCCGGGGGTCCTGCCAACCCTGTGTCCTGTGCCGTTGGAGGCCCCGCCGACTACTCTTCTGCCGGGGGGTCCTGCCAGCCCTGTGTCCTGTGCCGTTGGAGGCCCCGCCGACTACTCTTCTGCCGGGGGCCCTGCCAACCCCATGTCCTGTTTCGTTGGAGGCCTCGACATCACCTGTCTCGCCGGGGGTCCTGCTAACTCCTTGTCCTCTTCCGTGGGGGATCTTGCCGACACCTGTCCCACCGGCTCCGGTTCCTGTCCGGTCAACACCGGCTCCTGCCCGGTCCCCTAAGAGCTGTGGTCTTCGCCCCTCCTCAAACTCTGTCTTGCCCCCGGGCCGTCCGCCCGAGTTCCCCTTTTTGAACTCTGCCTTGCCCCCGGGCCGTCCGCCCGAGACCCCCTCCTCGAACTCTGCCTTGCCCCCGGGCCGTCCGCCCAAGTTCCCCTTTTTGAACTCTGCCTTGCCCCCGGGCCGTCCGCCCGAGACCCCATCCATGGTCTCTGCCTTGCCCCCTGGCCGTCCGCCCGAGACCCCTTCCTGGTCCTCTGCCGTGCCCTGGGCTGTCAGTCAAGGCCCGTCCTCCGGACCCCCTCCACCCACCCTGCTGGACCTTTTGGATTTTTTTTTTGTTTGTTTAGGGACGTCTAGTATCCGTCCCTTGAGGGGGTGGTTCTGTCAGGATTATTATGTCATGTCACGTGTCTATGTCTAGGTGTGGGTGTTTTTCCGTTCTCCTTGTCATGTTTTTCTCCCTGTATATTGTCTGGTCTCTTTTCCCTGTGTTTTCATGTCTGTCGTTAGTTTCCCTGGTGTGTCTAATTTCCTGATTGTTTTCACCTGTCACTCCTTGTGTGTCTCCTGTGCTCATCAGTGTCAGCCCCGCCCCTGATTGTTCCCACCTGGGTCTAGTTACCCTGTGTTTAAAATCCCCTGTCTCCCAGTGTTCAGTGTCAGTTCGTATTGTCTCTTTCCATGGTCAGGTCTATGCTCTTTTGTGCTCAAGAATAGTTGTGTTCCTCACTACGTGAGCGATTTTCCTTTTGGTCTCATTTTTTGTCATCTCATCCTGAGATTAGTTAGTGACCTTTTTTTTGTTCATCGTGTTTTTTTTGGAAAAATAAAGTATCTTACCAGTACTTTACCTCTGTCTCCCTGTCTGCAATTAGGTCCAACATCCTAAGTGCCTGAGATCGTAACAATCATAAGCTAACAGGTGATTGTTTGTATTGCCTTAAGACTATCATAGTTAACGTTAGCTAATCACACTTCGTTATTAATGTTAAACAAATAAAACTTTAAAAGCACTTCACATTACTCACACTGTGTGTGTTGTCGTTCATATTCATGTCTCCTACTCGCTAGGTGGCAGTGTCACGAAAAACTAGGGTCCCAGGAGTGCGGTCCTGAAACTGCAGTCTCCGACGCTGCAGCTTCATACTACTCCTTTAGGGGCTCCGTAAGTCAGTTAACAATTAATATGACATATCCATATTCATCCGTTTTATTTAGACGGTGTGGGTGCAAAACGTTTTCAATGACAGAAATTAATAACATGCTGTTTTATAATTGATAGGCCATTTTGCTTTTCTTCACAATGAATATGTAATACGTTTTCTTACATGTGTTATATCATGCAGGAAACAACAGGATTTTTAAATGTTTAATAATCTACATAAGGGTTTAATCCTTGAAGCATCATGGGGACCCAAGTTCCCATCAGCAAAAACACGTGGGTTTGCTATCCTGGCTCCAAAATGGTGGAATGAGCTCCCCATTGACATCAGGACAGCAGATAGCTTACACACCTTCCGGCGCAGACTGAAAACTCATCTCTTTCGACTCCACTTCGAGCGATAGAACTATTAACAAAGCACTTATATACTAATAAAGGGCTGGCTTACCTAAAGCCAGTTGAGTAGCACTTGAAATGTTTTTGCTCTATGAAACCTGATGTACTTATATGATTCTGTTTTCTTCAAGGTTGTATTTTGTTGGTCGAACGCACTTGTTGTAAGTCGCTTTGGATAAAAGCGTCAGCTAAATGCAATGTAATGTAATGGATCAATCTTGTGCTGAGCTGCTAACAGTATTAGTATTTAATTACTTGTTGAACAAACTGTAGAAGTGAAATGGAAAAAATTATTCACGAGCTGACATAAGAAAAAGCTTAACTAATCAAAAAGTGTCTATAGAGTATGTCCAGAAGCAGCAGGACGGGGTCAATAATCACGTCTCCGGTCTTTACGTATCTAGGACACGGATGATATCTGCCATAAACCAATAATACATGATGATGTAGATTTCACACATCAGCAATATCCTATAGAGTATAATCTGAAATAATCTGATCATAGAAACAATCACATAGTGGTCTTGTGTATCTATCGTTATATTTCATTAAAGCATGAAACATTTCCAAATTCCGTTGCACACAATGCACACATTTTGTATTTATGATTTGATGTCAACAGTTATTGCCCTTGATATTTATTTGTACTTATTTATCATATTATTGATAATACAAATGTTTGTCCGTTGTTGAAGGCATGGGTTACTTGCCAGTATTACAAAACCATGAACCCTTACATATAATTAATTGAAGCAAGCAGTTTGTTTGGCCTCCAGGTGTCAGGTTTGCTCATCGTATGGTTGGGTTTGTAGTCTTGTTAAAAATCAAGTATTAGGCTTGTGCTTACATTTTTATAGCAACACAATATAAACAGGGCTGTTTTGACAGCTCTCCTCTGAGTTCTGTATATTTCAGCTGGAGGCCCAGATGAAGATTACAACAACACAACAAAATCACATGAGGCTTGGACCCTGCTTCTTTGGATTTAATCACAGGGATAACCTTGTTCACCTCTCGTAATTGGGTGATCCTCATGCATTAGCCTCACCCTTGTTGCTGAGGCAACTGGGCAACCTTATAGGATGAAGTAAAGGGCTCTGACCACTGTGGAGAGCACAGGTCACTCCATATTTCTACATCAGGGGTGAGCTCACCTTGGGAATTCACGTCAAGCTGAGTCCTCTCTCTCTGTGTGTGTGTGTGTGTGTGTGTGTGTGTGTGTGTGTGTGTGTGTGTGTGTGTGTGTGTGTGTGTGTGTGTGTGTGTGTGTGTGTGTGTGTGTGTGTGTGTGTGTGTGTGTGTGTGTGTGTGTGTGTGTGTGTGTGTGTGTGTGTGTGTGTGTGTGTGTGTGTGTGTGTGTGTGTGTGTGTGTGTGTGTGTGTGTGTGTGTGTGTGTGTGTGTGTGTTGCAGACCCACACCTCTTCACACATGATGGAACAGGAGCTGACGGTCTGCAGGGGAAACATGGAGCTGCAGTTGTGTTGGTTTGGAAAAAGGCTTACTGATGAAAAGCTTGAGCCAGGGTATTTGAAAAGGGCAAATTGCACACGAGTGTGTCCGCCTACTATTTGATGAAACACACTTTTTGCTCTATATCTTTTTTAAAGACAATTTCAGGTTATAACAATTAGCCTAGTTGGTCAGACATTTGAGCTTTAAATAAGATGATGAAATGTAGCCTATATGGCGCATATTTTAATAAACCATAAGTGTTGGTGGGACCATAATAACTTATCTATACACAGATACAGGTGATTACTGTCTTACACCGTTTATGTTCATGTGTTTTAGGAACAAAATACACGGAAATCGTTTTTAACAGGTAACCTAGTTATATTTTTAGTTCACTGTTTTGTGAAATTGACTCCAAACTCCCAACATTGTACGTTAATCAGCTTTGCACGGTAGGCTACCGCTGCTAGCCAGAGGACAGGTGTAAGAAGCTGTTTCTACAACAAGGTGAAGGAAAGTCCTTTCCTGTCAGACTGAGTGGCTCAGATAACTACAGCTCAGTGAGGTAAAGGAAACTGAGTGTTTATATAGTTAACTTTAGTCTAAGTTATCTCAGTCGGTTTCAAACGGTTAGGTCACGATTTATGTAAACAATTATTTCCTAGGCACACCTTCATATGATCAATATAGTTATAAAACAATAAGAGAATAAATGAAAAACAGTTATGAAATAGTAAAACAGTAAAACAAGAATAGGCCTACAGTTTAAAAGGGGAGTGATTTGTAAAATATCCATAAAGAAAAAGAAAATCTGTTTACAGTTCTGTTTCATTTGGGTGTTGAGAGATGTATCCATAGATCTCTTCATTTTGCTCTCAAAGTGCACCAGATTGATGCTTTTAACTTTGATATTTTTAAAAGTATATTCTCACTCCAAGCTGAACTCAAAGGCTGGCAGTCCTGGGTGTACCTGCGAGTCAGTCAAGCTATAACATTTGAGCGGGAAAATAACGGATGTCAATAAAATGTTCCTGACAATATAAAAGCGGACTGTCACGATAAGCGTTCGCTAGAACTGTGTACGTAAAAAGGTTTTATTTTGAAGGACATCACCGGAACTCGTAATGATTATTAAGGTAAGGTGGTACTGCTTTTCTCTCTCTCTCTCTCTCTCTCTCCTCTCTCTCTCTCTCTCTCTCTCTCTCTCTCTCTCTCTCTCTCTCTCATCTCTCTCTCTCTCTCTCTCTCTCTCTCTCTCTCTTTCACACGCACTCACGCACACACACACACACACACACACACACACACACACACACACACACACACACACACACACACTCAGAGTTTTACTCGCTGGTGGAGCAGGGAGTAGCAGATGCAGCTGAGCGTTAAGAAGAGTAGTAGAAGAAGAAGAAGAAGAAGAGTGGTTACAGACCTCCAGTGTCCGCTGTGCTGATCCCACTCCACTGTCACCATCTCAGCTGGGTCAGGAGGATTCCCGCCGCTCTGTGGGACCGACCGGCTCCTCATATTTCCTCACCCCAAGTGTCCCTTACCTTCCGCGGCTGGCTCTGTGCTGGGCTCGGGGGGAGACACCTGCCAGACTGAGCCTGCGGCGGACAGAGTCACAGAGCCGGTGAAAGACACTCACAACCATGGAGCTCTCCAACACTTCCAGGAAACTTCCTCTGCTTGCACTCACCTTTCTGTGGGCGCTCTCAGGTCAGTGACAGCTCATTCCATAGCTCTCCTCCGCGTCAGAAGCACGAGACTGAATTACTGAGGGAATTGTGTTCCGTGACATTTTAGAGATAGAAATGACACACATTACAATTTTGTAACTTCCAGGTGGACAACAAAAAGTACAGTTGCTCCATTTTAAAACGAAATGAGACAAAGATAAATAAAACATTTATTAAAATATATTAATACCAATAAGAAGTTAAAGTCAGACTGTGCAATACAAAGATAAAATAAAATAAAGATATTTGTTTAAATATAAGAAGTCAAAGTAAAAGGATCAAAGGATTCAACAAATCTGACATTTTCCTTTGGTCTATCAGCAAATCAAAGCTGAAGTCTATCTGAGAGTGTTTTCAGACAGTCAGTATTCCTGTGATGAATGGTATTGAAATGATCTCGACATTATTCACCATGGCTTAATAACTAATGAGCAGATGACATCAGGCTGTGTTTCTGGGGGTTCTCTCTGTGTGTGCGCCGCAGGATGAAGCTGGACTTAAAGCTGGAACACCTGTTTGTTTTTCACAGGATTTGAAACAAGTGTGTTACACATGATTATGTCTTCCAGGGAATAATCCCTTTATAGCTGCTGTAACATTGGCTCAGCCGCACTCTCTCTAGCAATGTATTAAACTCCTACTGTGACTCGTATACAGGCAGCCTACTTTCCCCGTCAACTCTGATTAAAAAATTGGGGCACAGTACGGCTGTATGAGTATTTTGCAAATATTTTAAGGAATGAGTAGTTTTAAATGATTAATCGGGTAAAAAAGTGTTTTCTTGAGGGGAGCATTTTACAGAACAAGAATACTGTGGTTTTAAATCCTTGAGAGTTGTGCTTGGCTTTATGAGAGGCAGAAACTTGAAATCAAATAGTCTCAGTCAACAGGCTGCATAACTTGAGGTCATATAAAGCCACATGCCTCTGATCTGACAGAAACACATCCTTAAATAGCCACAACGGATTGCTGTAAATTCATATTCATCTGGTCTATCATTCCTCTTTAACAGAAACTTCATTTTTCATGGATGTCCAGATTTACGTCTCAAACATTGACTTGGATGTAGACTTCTCTCACAAACTGTCCTGCGTGCATATAGGTGGAACACATTGAGATATCCATTGAAGCTAAGCTGCTCCAGGTGAGTGTGTGTTAGTTCATTCAGCCTGTGAGACAGCAGGAGCTTCACATGTTGACTGCTCTCAGCTGAAGCCACTGTGTTCTAGCACTGTTGCCAAAACAATCACATGCGCTGACACGGGCAATCCCAGGCTGCCTGTTACTCAGAGGCAGGGCTGTTACCTGGGAAATGTTCCATTTACTAACATGCTTTAGACGACTTAAGGCATTTCAAGGACTTATTGCTAGTAATGTCTCCTACCTGAGGTTTAACAGCAGGCTGTGACTCATGTCAGACAGGACATCAGGACAATACAACCACAGTGCTGACCTTGACCTCAACATTTGACTGGCCATCAATCGCCCTGCAGGTGTGTCCTGAAAACACTCAGTGGTCAGACACAGGGAGGAAACAGCCATGAATAGCAGCCTGGCAACAGGAAAGCTCCCGATGGAGCCGAGTGCCTCAGAGCCGGAAGTGAGCGAACGTCCTCCAACAAACAAGACATGGTTGGTGTTTCAGTCTGAAGTCAGAGCAGTGGAGGAAGGAAGGAAAGAACAGGTTAGATGTTGACGTTAGACGAGAAAGAGCGGGATTTCGGTCAGATACCAAATAAAATATCTTCATGAAATTTAAAATGAAGACCTTACTGAAAAAACTGAAAGGTTGACTTTAATAAACAGATTTTTTAAATTAGGATATTTAAAAGCAATAACTTTAAGTTGAACCTACTATTTTTGTTAACATAATACATTTCATTGAGGTAGTTTGACTTTCTTACCTGTATACTACGTTTTTCAGAAGATTTTTGTTCTATATACAGTTTTAGTAATTATTGAAGTGGAATCACCATTTGATCATAAGCTTTGGAAGTGTGAGTAACTGCTGCATGTCCTAATCCTATACCACATGTAATGTTCTGGGGTTAGTTGGTGTGCCATGTTCACTGCTTTCTGAACGCATTTAGACCCATAGGCTGGAGAAAATGTGGAGGGGGTCTCAGAGACTTCATCATAGTTTTCTAAAGCTAAATGTGGTTGGCTCTATATCCCGTGAAACCATGTCTTTGTCATTATGCTACTAATCTCTAGTCCGTTTTATAACTATAAATAACCCTAACCCTAATTTTTGTATCTCATGTATTGCTCCTCTCTGGATGTTTATGTTTTGTTTTGTTGTATTCATTTTGACGAAATGTGAACAGTCACTCCAAACAGAGGAGCTGCCACTTATACATCAATCTAAGTTTGATTCTACTGGGGTCATGTAAATACCTTAACCTAATTATATTTCTTAATTAAAACCATATTCAGAGGATTAATGCTGTCATTAAAGGATGTGGAGCAGCGCAGTATTAGCTGCATATTTAAATTCCTGCTTTGACCTTTAAAAATCAAGTTAAGGCTATTTATCAGAGGTTTGCTCCAAATTCACACTTACTGCTATTTTGAAGTGTACACACACATTCATATTGAAATGTTTGAAAGAGGCATATGAGTAACATAGCTAGTAGCTTGTTACTTGGATATGTGTTGAACTGTTGTTGCCTCACTGAAAAAATGGATTCCTTGACTTTAATGTATGTATTTAAGTTTCACATAAATGTATTACGGTTAGTTGAAAGTATATAATATAAAAAAAATAAAGTTGAACCTAACGTTTTTTATTTAAACTTAATATGATTGTTTTCAAGTAACCTAATACAGTTATGTGAAATCTATTGACATTATACATTTCCACATGAATTAAAGTCAACGTTTCAGTGTTTTCAGTGCATTTCAAGCTGAATTATTTGGACTGTTGTTGAGACAAACAAGATGTTGTCAGGCCGACTTGGGCTGTAGGAATCTGGGATGTGCAGTTTTTAAAGTCTTGACCCGTAGACTGTTTAAAACATGGAGCTTGTCTACGTGACACCACCCATAGATGTATTAAGAGCTGTTGTGAAGCTCAATGTGGGTGTGTCCAGCCAACACCATCTCCTCAGTCCTGACTCTGCCTAACTCCCGGCTGGACAAAAAGTGGGCCAATAGGTGGAGCTGAGGCGGACAGGGTGACGCAACAGAGCAGACATGAGAGACCCACCTTTCAATCATAACGGCCACACCCTAATGATGCATAACTTTGAGCCTTATGATCATTTTTATTTGTGGTAAGAAAAATCACTGCTCTGTATAGTTTTCACAGATAGGGAAATAAGCTATAGAGATGTGTGTGTGTGTGTGTGTGTGTGTGTGTGTGTGTGTGTGTGTGTCTAACAATGCATTTCCATGAGCACGCATTTGTTGCAGCTTATCAGAGGCCAGTTGTTGGTGGCTCTGTGTGTAAGCCGTGCCTTATCTTCTGTACCATTACTCTTCTATTCTGAACACACCAGCTGGCAAAAGAACATCTTCATTCTTTTTCCAGGTGTGTCCCACAATGGACTTAACTTATTTAACAAGGTCAAACCATAAAAGCTTCAAAGGCTCCATTGGGACAGGATGGGGCTGGGGGGGGGGGGGGGTAGAAATCTGTGCTGCCACTGCTGATTTTTTGTGGCACTTCTCAGTGATTTGGAGTGAGGAACTAGAGGGTTGAAAGCATTATTTTTAGTATTGTTTTAACACGGGGCCATTTAGGGCCCTGATGCTCCCCCCATGCCTTAAAGCTTATCATTCTCACACTCTATATATGACAATATGACAACATTGGTTTGTTTCTGGTTTCACTCCCTATTGTTACCCTGACGACACTTATATCCCAAAATATAAAATATGTCCCCTGAGACTGGCAAAGGGAGGGCCATGGAACGCAGTTTGCCCAACCTACGACTATTGCCTTATCTCTAATTGCCTATTTCTTAGAATAATACCAAGTGGATGTGCAGCAAAGCCCCTTTCCACTTTAGCCGGGATTACAGCGGGCTGACGCTCCTCCTGATGTGTTCCCAGCAACTGGTGCAATTTTGATTTGAGGAAGGAGATTGAGGGATTTATCAGTTCCTACGTAATGACACAGAAATACATCAGTGTACTTTTCCTCCCCAGCGAGGCAGTTTGCTGTCCAATCGTCAGTCCGTGTAAATGTGCCAGTGCCTCATGTAATCCCATGAACATCCACTGACACTCTGTGCAGGGCCCAGGAGAGCAGGAACCTGCAGGAGATTAGTGCGGGTCCAACATCACAGCAATGGATAAAGGTCCAGAGCGAACAATCTTAACATGTTTCTCAATTTTTTTAAATACAATTCTTTAAAACAATACATTTATACGTTAGATCACGTTTCATTTAGCTGTTACTTTTATCCAATGCCATCCATGAAGATACAAACTCATAAAAGCAAGAGTCCTGCAGGTACATTAGCTCAGTGTCGATTCTAGAACAATTGTACTGGGGGCGAGCTGGGGCCTGTTATTTTATGAGGGGGGCACATTTAATGCGGGACAAACGAGACGAAGAGAGAGATCAAGATTTCAAAATGTTTAGTACAATATGAAGTTATAGTGCACAGAAACCCATACCATTTTCATTTGTCCCGCTCATGGTACGCAAAACCAAATGTACAATAATTGCCAACAAAACATGACTCTAGCAAAACACCATAGAGCGAAAAGGAGCAGGGAGAAGAATACAATCTTATGTGACCTGCCCCTTTCTAAAAAACTAAATAAATACAAATAGCATTAACAGCATTGTGATTTGTTGCAGCAACAGTAACAACATTGAAATGATACTATTGAAAACAAAACACATTCCTGTTAAATCCGGCTCAAATGACAGCACAGTATTTGCTTCAACACTATCACGGGTGGTACTATTATACACTCTTCTTGCTGTGGCCCCCCCACAGAACCATCCATGTTTTAGCTATCTACAGTAACCGCCAAACCACTGTATGGCAGTGCTAAGAAGTGGGAACAGTCACTTTAAACAGAGCCACCATGTACATCTTCACGTCATCTTAGTTTCTGATTGGGATGGGGGTCATGTAAACACCTTCATCTAATGGTAATACCTTAAAGTCATAATTACAGGATTAATGCTATGATTAAAGGATGTGGAGCAGCGTAGTATAAGCTGCATATTTAAAATGCTGCTTTGACCTCCAAAGATCATGTTCAGGCTAACTATTAGAGGGTCGCTCTACATTCACAGACTATTTTTAAATATACACACACATTCATATTTAAATGCGTATCCTCACAGCGAGAGCCGCCATTAGATGAGGAGGAGCTGTGTCTCTCAGCTGTGGGTTGTCCCCTGCTCTCTCCGATGTCCCTGCTCCATCCGTGGACGCAGGAGGAAGACGGCCTCCTCTCAGGGGTCATGAGAAAGCCTCTGGGCGACTTTCCCAACACTGGGCCCTGGCCTGGGGACTGTTAAAGGCACAGACACATGCTTACATCTTTCTCTTCCCTCTTTCTCTCTGTCGGTCCCTCCCCTCAAAAAAAGAAAAACCCAACACCCTACAGATATGGGCATAGTGGCTGTTTTTTCTACCCATTGATTGATGCCTGGTAAGTTGATAGAAATCTCCAGTGTACAGTAAAACATGCTATTGTGTATTGTTTTGCGTAGGGGTTACATAAACAGAGTGATTACCAGCTGATGTTTGCTTGAAGCAGGAAATAGTTTTCCTCAACAAGTTAATATATGGCTAATATATAAATAAATGCGTAGTATAGTATAAAGACATTATCATGGTTTCTGTAGGGTTTGCCCTCAGTCATAATAAAGGCATGTGCTGCTGGATTACACACACATGACAGCGTCAGCCTCATGCCGTCTTAATGCAGGGTTTGCTGTGGTGCTGCTGGAGCCAGGCTTAGACAGTTCACTGGTTAATGACTGTTTACAGCCAATAGAGCCGCAGGAAGATTATCAGCTGCTTTTCAGCCCGGTCGGGGCGCTCCGCTGTGTTCTCTCTCTCTTCACGTCAGACTGCTGATGTCAAAAAAATGGTTACCTTGAATAAAAACTGATAATAGGTCCCTGACTTGCTCCTCACTTCATCCCATAATATACTGTAGGATAAAGGTGACATCAGGATGTTCAGTTTGTTACTCCTTAACACATGTGGTATCCAGCAGATCAGCGGAGCAGTGGAAACAAGAGGAATGACAGCACTGCTGTCTTTAGTCATTGTGACCATACTAAACAACATGACTCATTAAATGTGCGAGCCAACAACTACATGGCTTTTGGGTAAAACAAGCCCATTTATACTCAAGAACTGCAAGGTCTGACACTGTCATGTAATGAACACAAAAGTATTTCATTTTTGGTCCAATAAAAGTGAAATAAAAAGTATTGATTGCATATTATCTGTGACAAATACCAATAGAATGATACATTTTCTAATTGGTGTTCTGTTGAACTGTCAGGTAGCAACCACACGTTTATTGTTCTACTTAGTTCATCATTCTTTTTCAATTTTCAACAAAAACAACACATTAATGTGCATTTAATGACATTCACCTAACATGCATAACATCTATTTAGCACAGGGTTTTGTTTCATGTCATTTATTCTGATCTCATTTTGACACTGGTCAAAATGAGCTTTAAAAGATTGAAACATAGTTACAGGGTTCATGTATTTAGAAATAAAAGCTTTGTTTACCATATAACCTATCCTCAGAAAGAGGGTGGAATATTCACTCTTTGTTGTGTAATTTTCAGTTGAAGAGCCGTGTCTGATATCTAATGGGTTTTGAAAGGGTCTCCTAAGGTCGAGTTTTGTAGAATCTTACCCAGCCACGGGGTCCACAGTTACTAAAGCCGGGGCTAGAGGAGCCCTGGTGTGGCTGAAGGCCTCCCAGCATCCCCAGTCAGCTGAGATGCTGCTGAGAGAAGGCGTCCTGCTTCTGGTGCCACTGACAGATGTTGCAGGCTGAGGTCAACAACAAGCGCAGCCACATATCCTTCTAAACCTGTCCTTCAGAAAAAAAAGTGAATAAAGCTGCTGACAGACGGGAATTGAGGGCATGAGCTTAGACAAGATAGGCTATGTTAAATGATTCTTACTTGGAGGTATTTAGGTGGGGGTGGGTTAGAGTCTGATGCCTTAACGACTTCAGGGACATAATCCTGGTTGTCTTCTTTAAGTGCTTGGGCAGCTCATAATCACACTCTGTAAACATGTATCCTGCTGCATTGTTTTGTTCCATGTCCACTCCTGCTTTCTTAAAGGAGCCGTTCCATCTGATCTTTGAGATATCATGGACTTAATCATAATTAGTGATAGCCGTTTGTCGTTTTAGCTGGCGCTGTTTGAGCCGGCTTAAATGAGAGGGGAGCTGAAGGTTCTGTACCCTGGTGTTTGCAATGAGAGAAAGAGACGGATACAATATTTGATAACAGATTTGGTACCATCTGAGCTTATTGTATTTGACCATTTTGGATGTTTTGATTTGTCATTTTTCACAATTGCACACAGACGAGGTGAATAACACACAGCAGAGTGCATAAGGATCAGATTTACTTTAGATGATACCATTATTTAAATACCCACAAGCTGCCCAGCGCTGATATTTAGCATCTACTCAGAACATCTGTGCTGATGCATTTTTCATGAAGCTTAATAACCCTAATTGCATCTTTCATAAAACATTTGAAGTACTTTTTATTAGTTAGTTAGTTTCAACAAAGTCATCGATGTGAGGAGATGATGTAAGCCTTTTATACTGGTTGGCGTGTCTCACAACTATATAGTGCATTGCTTCATGGATGCCACACTCAGAGCCATGTCGTTCTTCTGGCACCTGAGTGTTGAAATAAAATGTCTGTGACATTAGCAAAAGTGTAATTACAGTGACCAAATGAAATCCATACAGAGTAATCATGTATGAGATGACACTGGCAGCGAGCAGCTATGTGGAAAAAGTCATTATAGTCACACTATTAGGCAGGGGTCTTCAGGGCATCAGAACTGTTTCCTCAGTGAGGCAGAACGAGGGAAGAAGAGCCGTTATAAAGACAGGAGGGGACACAAGTAAGGTTTATGCCTTCTAGACGCTGCTGAGGGAGAAATCCCTCCCTGATGCTGATATCATTCATTAGCACCATGGCCTGCGCTCTCAGGAGGGATGTTTGATGGAGTGTTGAAACTCTATTTTAGGGGGGTTTGCAGCTTAGGAGGAGGTCCAATCGAAAGGTCAGTGGTTCCATCTCCAACCCCCCGCAGTCAACATGTGGTAGTGTCCTTAGGCAACACACTGAACCCCAAATTGCTCCCTATGGCATGGGCAACGGTGTGTGAATGTCAGCTTCCCTCAGAAGGCACCTTGTCTGGCTGCCTCTGCCTCCGTGTGAATGGGTGAATATTGAAAGCACCTAGAGGGGTCACAAAGAATGGAATAGCGTCCTTTTACCATTTCACTTGACTCTACTAAATCCTCCCTCGAATACTTAGTGATTTTCTACATTGAGTCATTGACCACAAGAAAATGAACCACAAAGAATAACAGCGGGTTCCTTGTATTTAGATTTTAATATTACTATCACCAATAATATTATTGTACACATTACATTACATTTAGCTGACACTTTATTCAAAGCGACTTACCATGTGCAATAAACCTTAACGATATAAACTCAAAGCAACGAGAAAAATGCTGATATATTCACTTATGTTCTGGTACATTAGTTTCAAATGGGCTCAGCTCTTCAAGTGCAATCTTTTGCAGATCCTTCCACCATTTGGGAGGCAGGATATCAAACAGGTGTGTTTTCCTTGATTGTTACCTTGGTCCCACTCGCAGTGAGCTGATTGGCTGATGTGCGTGAAGTGCAAATGCTGGAGTGTATGGTTTAACCTGGATTTAGGCAGTACATGTGAGAGAGGCACTGATGCAGCACTCTCTGTCTCAGTCTGTGAGAAGCAGGGCTCTGAGTGTGTGACTCTCTTAAGGTCAGTTTGATCAGAGGCCTGTTTAAGGGGAGTGAACCAGAGTTCTACCCCCTTCTCACACTGTGGATGACGCACAGCGGTCAATCGAGCACACCCCTACAACCATTTGTACAGTTTTTTGCATTACTGTGCTGACAATAGAAGCAGACGTGCATTCGGGAGGATGTTGGCCGTGCAGTATCATCAATTAGTGTCAGGATTTCTGAGATATGCCCTAATGCTCAGAAGGCATAGATTTGAAGGATTAGTCAAATTAAGATCTATTTCAAGCATTCAAAAGCTCAGCAAAACATTTGATATGTCTACATTTCACTCTCGAGAGAAGCATCAGGCATAAGTGCTAATATATTTGAGAAATAGTTTGACGTTCTGCTAAATACACATCGTTGTTTTCCTTGACAAAACATCATTAAACATGAGCATAGAAATTGTTTATAAAAAATGAATGAAAAGACACTTAAATATTTGGGCATACATCTCTTCTGACCCTTTGTGGCAGTGTTCCTGCACAAGGACATCCATCTCCCCTGGGTAGAAAGTCTGGATTCTTCTTTCCATCACCAAATCTCCAGAAGAGCATGGCACTCAAGAAGCACACTGGACTAAAAGTCGGTTTACTGTAATCCTCATCAATAGCTTAATAGCATAAGAGCTTTACTGAAAACATTCTGTAGTCCACTTCCAAATGCAGCAAAGGTCTTTCAACGACCTTCATGTGGCGCACCGTTAGCTGAAGAACATAGGCGACCAGGAAGTTAGCATCCAAGCACTCCCTCAACTAAAAGCAACAGGATTTTCCATTGGATTTTGGAATTTATAAATAATCTCTGTGGCAAACAAACATGTATGATCGTTACATGTTTTGTACAGCAGGATAATCTCCACATATTAACAGCACTTTCATAAAAGTTGCAATTGCAGAAGTAAAAGGCTAACGTAAGGCTATAAAGGAACTACAGCACGGTCACATGACTACACGTCAACACCGCTAAGCTAAAGGTGGCTAATGTTGTCACGATCTGTCTGTGTTGTTGTTTTGTCTTGTCTTTTTCTATCTTTGGGTTTCCTGTTTTATTTTGTAAATTGTTCACCCCCGTTTCCTGCCTGTTGCTTTCTGTCTGTTTTCCCTCCCTGATTACCCGATTGTGTTCACCTGGTGCCTCTGTGTTTTCTCCTCCCTCCTCACCTGTGTCTTGTTTGTGTGATTAGTCTTGTGTGTATTTAAGTTCTGTCTTTGTCGGTTCGTCTTTCGTTGTTGACTGTGTTCACCGGTGAGTGTTCTGTCCGTCCTAGTTCTATATTTCACTATCCTTGAAATAAAGGTATTATCAGTTTATCTGCATTTGGGTCCTGCTTCCTTCGCTCTACCGTGACAGAACGAACCGACCAAGAAATGGACCCAGCAGATGATCCATTTGAGGTGGAACTACAACATTTTTCCTTTTATTTGGCTTGCTGCTATGATTGGTGGAAGGGGGCGTCCAGTGTTCGGCAGAGGGAGGCCGCTCTGGTAGAGGCGCACCGGTTGGCTATGGAGAAACCAGACTTGGTGAAGTTCTTACCTGGCTGGATTTTGGACTTCCTCTGGGTGTGTGATTTCCAGCCTGCTGAATACAACCGTCTCTGTGTGTTCCGTCTGGAGTCAACCAGTGCTTCTGCCCCAGTTCCTGCTCCTGTCCAGGAGTCGTTTTCTGGAACTCGTCTGGCTTTTGGAGGTCCACGGAGCCTTAAGGCGGCTTCTAGGAGAAGGAGTCGCAAGTCCAGGCTAGCAGCCCGAGCCCCAAGAGCCATGATTCCGGTCCTAGTTCTGGCCCCAGCGGCCATGGTTCTGGCCCCAGCGGCCATGGTTCCAGACCCAGCTCTTGCCCCAGCTGCCATAGTCCCATCTCAAGTTCCTTCTCTAGTCCCTCCTCTGGTCCACTCTCTAGTCCCTTCCCAAGTCCTTTCTCAAGTCCCTCCTTTAGTCCCTTCTCAAATCCCAACTCTAGTCCCATCTCAAGTCCCCTCTCGAGTTCCCTCTCCAGTCCCTACTGAAGTGCCGTTGGAGGTTCTGGCTTCAGTACCGGCCCACACAGCAATGATCCAGGCTTCAGAACCGGACCTTACAGCCATGATTCCGGCTCCAGAGCCGGCCCATTCAGCCATGTTTCCGGCTCCAGAACCGGACCTTACAGCCATGATTCTGGCTTCAATTCCGACCCCCGCAGCCATGGTTCCGGCCCCAGCAGCCATGGTTCCGGCTTCAGTACCGTCCCCGGAAGCCATGGGCTCGACTCCAGTTTCGGCTACAGGGCTGGCTCCTCAGCCGACGCCAGCTCCCCGAGTCTTGTCGGCGTACCGGCCGACTCCAGCACCTCGTCTTCTGCTGGCTCCCCAGCCGACGCCAGCTCCCCGAGTCTTGTCGGCGTACCGGCCGACTCCAGCACCTCGTCTTCTGCTGGCTCCCCAGCCGACGCCAGCTCCCCGAGTCTTGTCGGTGTACCGGCCGACTCCAGCACCTGGTCTCCGGCTGGCTCCCCAGACGAAGCCAGCTCCTTGTCCTGTCCCGTTGGAGGTCCCGCCATCTACTCTCCTGCCGGGGGTCCTGCCAATCCTTTGTCCTGTGCCGTTGGAGGCCCCGCCGACTACTCTCCTGCCGGGGGTCCTGCCAACCCTTTGTCCTGTGCCGTTGGAGGGCCCGCCGACTACTCTCCTGCCGGGGGTCCTGCCAACCCTTTGTCCTGTGCTGTTGGAGGTCACGCCGTCTACTCTCCTGCCGGGGGTCCTGCCAATCCTATGTCCTGTGCCGTTGGAGGCCCCGCCGACTACTCTCCTGCCGGGGTCCTGCCAACCCTTTGTCCTGTGCTGTTGGAGGTCCCGCCGACTACTCTCCTGCCGGGGGTCCTGCCAACCCTTTGTCCTGTCTCGTTGGAGGTCCCGCCGTCTACTCTCCTGCTGGGGGTCCTGCCAATCCTTTGTCCTGTGCCGTTGGAGGCCCCGTCGACTACTCTCCTGCCGGGGGTCCTGCCAACCCTTTGTCCTGTGCTGTTGGAGGCCCCGCCGACTACTCTCCTGCCGGGGGTCCTGCCAACCCTTTGTCCTGTGCTGTTGGAGGCCCCGCCGTCTACTCTCCTGCCGGGGGTCCTGCCAATCCTATGTACTGTGCCGTTGGAGGCCCCGCCGACTGCTCTCCTGCTGGGGATCCTGCAAATCCCGTGTTCTCTTCCGTGGGGGATCCTGCCGAGGCCTGTCCCACCAGCTCCGACACCGGGTCCTGCCCGGTCTCTGGCACTGTCCCGTCAGCGCCTTCCTGCCCGGCCTCCGGAGCTCTCTGGTCTTCGCCCTCGAGCCCGGCCCCCTGACTCTTCCGGCCGCAGTCCTCGCCCTCATGCTCGGCCCCCTGACTTTTCCGGCCGCAGTCCTCGCCCTCATGCTCGGCCCCCTGAGTTCGCCCGCGGTGGCCTTTGCCCCTCCATAACCCCCATTTTGGACTCTGCCTTGCCCCCGGGCCGTCCGCCCGAGACCCCTTCCTGGTCCTCTGCCTTGCCCCCGGGCCGTCCGCCCGAGACCCCTTCCTGGTCCTCTGCCTTGCCCCCGGGCCGTCCGCCCGAGACCCCTTCCTGGTCCTCTGCCGTGCCCCTGGGCTGTCAACCCAAGCCCGTCCTCCAGACCCCCTCCACCCGCCCTGGTGGCTTAGTGATGCGTCCCTCCTCCGGACCCCCTCCACCCACCCTGCTTAAGGTTTTGGACTTTTTTTGTTTTGTTTTGGGACGTCTGGGATCCGTCCCTTGAGGGGGGGGGTACTGTCACGATCTGTCTGTGTTGTTGTTTTGTCTTGTCTTTTTCTATCTTTGGGTTTCCTGTTTTATTTTGTAAATTGTTCACCCCGGTTTCCTGCCTGTTGCTTTCTGTCGGTTTTCCCTCCCTGATTACCCGATTGTGTTCACCTGGTGCCTCTGTGTTTTCTCCTCCCTCCTCACCTGTGTCTTGTTTGTGTGATTAGTCTTGTGTGTATTTAAGTTCTGTCTTTGTCGGTTCGTCTTTCGTTGTTGACTGTGTTCACCGGTGAGTGTTCTGTCTGTCCTAGTTCTATATTTCACTATCCTTGAAATAAAGGTATTATCAGTTTATCTGCATTTGGGTCCTGCTTCCTTCGCTCTACCGTGACAAATGTTCTGTCGTCTCTTTTAGACACTTGTTAGCAACTGCCGATTTTGAGACACATAGAAGCTTCAGAAATTCACCAGTGGGGTATTCACTGACATATTGTATGTTACAGACCTTTTATTCTGGCCTCTAATCGAAAACTCTCTAATCCCGTTAACTTTGAAACAAGGAAGCCCAGAAGTGGTAAACTCATTTCCGGGTTTAGCACTCATTCCTGCACCCCTCTACTAGGTCAGTCCCACAGTCCAGGAGAGCAGTCCCATCTGCATTATCAATGACTGGACCAATAATCCAGCCACTTCAAAATCACACCTTAGATAGTAGAAGAAAAGAGAGAGTCACTGTCTCTAGATAACCAGCCAGACACCGCACACACCACGTCTCAGAGATCATCCCACATGATGTGAGATATGACTGAAACATTTCATAAAGGACGTAAATCATTTGCCCAACAGGAGAAGTAGCATTATTCCCCTGTTATTTCACTGTCTTGTGTCTGTGGTCCTCCAGAGAGCAAGCCCTCCTGTCACCTCAGCACTGACTGCATTAAACCCCCCCCCTCCCCGCACGAATAACATAACATGTGTTACTGTTTATTTTTTAAGAGATACAGATCTGTTGAGAATGTTTCATCCTTTTCATTCATAAAGTACATCTCCTTTTTCGTCCCTCTTCTTCTGCTCTTCTCTGCTCACAAACATCTCTCCGTGTCGTTCATCAACAATATTACATCCCCACCCGTTCCTTTTCTCTTTATCCTTTCTTCTAATCTTCATCTTCATCCTCCTCCTCCTCCTCCTCCTCCTCCTCCTATTCCATCCCATCTCTCCTGAGGGTTACAGCTCCAGCATCTCATCAGCATCAGAGTGTAGGGTCAGCCAGCAGGGTTAGAGCAGAGGGGCTTTGTACGTGTGTGTGTTTCCCCTCCTTTAGCCTTTCCCCCTCAGCCCTTAATACTTCATTGCCAGTTCAGATCATTTCTCCCTCCATCTCTCCTCTCCCTCTGTGGGAGGTGTGTGTAATTATAAGCTCTTATCTATTTTTCTGTCACACACAACTACACTCGTGGAGAGCTTAGTTAATGTCATCATCTCTGATAATAGCTCAGAGGTTCAGCCCCCCCACCCCTATTACCCCATCTTCACCACGCTCCAGCACATATAATTTAATTGCTATTTATTGAAAACATCTCCCACATTGCTCACCTCCCCTGGCTGATACCCCTCTCCCACAGACAGTTATTGGAGTGGATATGTTTCAATGTGCTGCTAATACAGGGATCCCTGCCAACAGGTTCATCATTGGATTTCTCTTTCTTCATGTTTAGTCCATGTGACAGCAGCCCTCAGAGGAAGCATGTGTGCCGTCGTCAGATGAAGTGCTTTCTGTCTATCAGTCACACAAACCACTGTATTAACACCCCTGTCATTTCCCCAACAAGTCCTACAAAGAAACCATTGGTCTGTTCCAAAGAAAACGTTACATATCAGTGAACTTTAATGCAAACTAATTATAATGTGACAATGATATGTTTAAGGTTTGGGAATACGATGTTTACAAGGTGGGCAAAGTTACAGAGCGTGTCAGCTGCATTGCTCTGTGTTCTAGACGTCATGTGTTCTGGCTCAGTATTGTGTGTAAAGCATAATGTCTCAATAGTGCAAGCGTTAAAAAGGAGATACACTTGAAATGTGAAATCAAGCCTGGGGTCATTCGACCAGTTTGAGCTGTTAGCTATGTTAAAGGTTGGAGTGATTCAAATAACTGCGTGTCAGAAGCAACATGAGACTGTGAAACATATCCTGTGCAGTAAAGCAGTTTCACTTTTTAGGTGTTTTAGGCTCAAAAACAACACAGAAGTTACAGTATATTGGTTGTGTTCAGGCCACCAGAAAGTGAGCCGGACGTTGAAGCAAATCTGCATAGTGGCCAATCGACGGCATTACAACTTCTGTGTCAGTCAGTCAGTCATCAGCCGATCTTTTCTTTTAATGAAATCAACTGCCCAGTAGGAAAACTTGTATAGCCCTTATCTAAATCATTATGGTCACAACATTTTAAAATGCATTAAAAGCCGAATGGAGTTATTTTCCCTCTCCATTCATCTGACTGAGCCGAGATCGGCTGTGATGCTGCGGACTGGAGGCGGGGCTTAAGCAAAACGCAAGCGTGCATGTTCTATATAGATACTGGTACGTTTGTTGGGAGTCAAGCCATTTGGCTTCATGCGCCACGTGAGCCCACCCCCCCACCTCTGCTCCATAGTCATATAAATCATTGCTATAGCCACTAGAATTCTTTGTCACTTGAGCACTTGCTGAAGGAGGACCCCTCCTGTTTCGCAGGCTCTTCACCACTAGCTGTAAAAATACCTTCTCAAAGCTTCCGCTGCTCAGGTCCAGCTGTCCTCGCATGAAACTATTGTTAATTGTGAAAGTCACTAAGGATCTGTGGCCCAAAGAAAAGGCTGGGTCAGTTTCCTTGAATGTCTGACGCAAGCTCTATTTTCTGACTCTGGAGCCAAAAACAATGTGATAATGGCTGAAATGTAGCAAGACAGGAAAGTACGAAGGAAATTCTAACTTAGATACAATGCTGTTATTGAATGCTACCCTCATCCTAAATGTCACTGTTGCCTTTGTTGTGTCCCCTCTATGACAGAAGAAACACATTACACCTCCATTCATTGCTCTTCTCATGTGTGTATGCACAGCACTATACTGTACTCTGAACTACAGTAGAACTGAGGCACAGAAAGCCCCCATAATCTCCCCTCACATGTGTTTGAAGAGGTGGAAGTCTCTCATCTGAATGCTAAACAGGATCCATAAGGATTAGGTCTTGGTTTGAGGCAGTGTAGCTTATTGCTGACTCTGTTTCAGGACCGGGAATTTGGAAAATATAGCCACTTTAACAACAAAGCGACAGATTTCTCTCATGTGGCACTCAGAGTCTCGCTAAGCCACTCCGATAAAGCTTCTTTTTTTTTCTTTTTTGAAAGCACCAACAGACCCAAAGCCCTTCAGTTGAGTATCATCATTGATGTTTTGAGTGTTCATTAGTAACTGCTCATTATGTTCACTGATTTCCTGAGGCCAACCATCCGTGAGAGTCCATTAACCCCGGACATTTAGAATAATTAGGCAAAGTGCAGATATTTTTACTCTGGATTGTTTGTGTGGATATACTGTATATAAAACGCCCTGAAGGAAATTGGTAAGAAAATGGACCTGGGAACTTTAATTGCTATACTCTGAATAACTGAAACGTTGACTTGGATGAAATGTATTATGTCACATAGCTGTATGAGGTTAGTTGAAAGCAATTATATTTCTGTAAGTTGAATATATCATTTTTTATTCAAACATAATTGTATTGCTTTCAACTAACCTAATACAGTTATGTTAAATCTGTTGACAACATAATACATTTAGTCAATGTTTCAATTTTCTCAGTGTAGGCAGCGGTGCAGATGTGAGTGAAAGAAAAGCTTATTGAAGGAGACAAACATTGGTGGTGGGGTCATGCTAGGAAGGATCCTCCACGCGTTCATACATGGCACAAAGGCCTTATTAAATGTCTTCCTCGTGTTGTCATATGGAATGAAAATCCTCATTTACAGTGTTTTTCATTTTTCCATCCCTCTTGGAGACCCTGCGATGCGCTGACTTCATTATCTCGTACTCTTGTCGTTTCCAGGATTCTCCCGTCAATTCCCCCGATGGGAAAACTTTAATCATGATGGCAGATCCATATATCTCCACCTCCATCCATCCGCGTGCTCACAAACACACTCGCTCATTCATTTCTATACTCACCCTCTGGGAAGGCAAACCTCGTCTGATCCGTAATCGCTCTCTTGAGTGCGCCCCCCCCCCACGCACCTCCACCGCATAACCGTCATCAAGAAAATAACTTTACAGATTCCGTTTAATAACAGCAACGGTATGCACAGAGCCCCCAGAGGAATACTAGCTCCTGTCTCATCTCGCCTCCTGACACTACCTGTCAGTGTGCGAGACGTCTCACAGCGGGGAGCAGGAGAACCATCAGACCCCCCCTCAACCGCCTATGCACTCATCTGTCTTTTACCTCCCCCCCTTGTTAAAAATAGACCCAAGCTGTCAAGTGCCAACCACAATTTGTTCTCTCTCTCCCCCACCCATTCCCTCCGTTACTCACTTTCTTCATATTCATAATTCCCTGGCTGAAATAGACTCCTCTGGTCATTACAAGTCATTTTCAATCTTTCTATCCGTTTCTCAATCACTGCTGGTGTTAGCTTGTCAAGGCAGTGTGCACAAACACGAAAAATACACTTTTAAAAGCAACATCTCTGACCCCGAATATCTGTACAAGATATATATATATATATATACATATATATATATACAAGGCAAGTTTATTTATATAGCAAGGCAAGGCAAGTTTATTTATATAGCACTTTTCAACACAAGGCAATTCAAAGTGCTTTACAAAAAATGAAAGAGATTAAGAAAATGGCATTTAAAATCAGTCATTAAAAAGAAAAGCTAATAAAATAAACATTAAAAGAAAAAATACATGGATAAAAGTTACAGTGCAGTCTAAGATATGAATAGTTCAATTATACAAGGCAACATAAGCCACTAAAAAAGCTTCAGAAGTCAGTGCTGTGGTCCAAAGTTGTGGAGCTGAAAGCATGATGTCATTCTTTCACCTTCTTGGTAAAAACAATATTGTGCTCTTCGGGAAGTTTTCTGCTAGTATTGCAAATGTGCCTTTGCTGAAACCAGTCTGAAAGTATTTGGTGTTTTTATGTGAACCTTAACTCACCTCAAATATAAACTCTCATCATCAGTGGATGCACAGCACGTGTGTACCATGAACTTTAATGACCTTAGTAAATGTGCTAAACTTAAAAAAGACAGGGATGAATACAAATGGGGGCATGGCAGGATAAACATGACAGAGCAAAACAAGCAAACACAAATAACACAACAACTGTGGATCTGCTGGTGGAGGGTGTGTATCAGCGAGGGTCCGAGGCAGTATATTGTGTACGGTTTTGTGTTCTTTAAGAAGGAAACAAATAAAGAAATATACAATAGATCATCAATGAAAATACTTTAAAGAGGTTCATGTGTCTTATCTTCAGCTTCAGTGTGTATATTTCATTGAGAGTGGATTGTAGTAAGTGTTTCTCCTCTGAAATACAAAGCTGACAATCAGAGTCAGGAAGGAGTGTCCGCTGCTTTCACAAGGACACGCAGTAGTTACTGTTGTCCTTCATCAAACTTTTTGTGTTTCCATTTCACTTCAGAAGTTATGTGATCAATTACTGCTACAAGCCAAATGCATCATGGGTGATAAGACTGTGCTGAGACCTCTGTTTAGTCCTTGTGTACACAAATACAAACTTAAAGGCTCACAAACACACAGAGAATATAAATGTTTGATTGTTATCACTAATGGATGGCTCATTCATCTTCCCTTCAGTGTGTGATGAATGGGCGGGTTCAGTAAATATGGAGTGCAAATGTGTGTCTGCATGTCTAGACAGATGAGTGTGACTGATATTTACTTGAGTGTTGTAATAAAAACATTTTGAAGCAGTTTCTTTGTCATTTCCATGCTATATTCTGTTAGCTTAATCAAGGACATTGCAGAATTAGCAGGAAATCCGTATTCAAGGGCACAAAGGGTCCATTGAATGAAAATCACCAACTACTTATGCAGCTGTTGCATATTTATGGTATTACTTATATAATAAGTTACAAATAACTGTAAATATGTAAAAACATTTTGAATAAATGTTGGGTTGAGAGTCATATAATTGGGAAAACAATTTCACAAAAGAAGCCGTTGACTAAATGAGAGTGGAGTGACACTGAGTGCACTCAGGTTGATTTGTCCCAGCCCTGTTAAAGGTCAACCAGAGCTGGGTTCTGTTCTGGGTCTTTCAATCAAAAGCACCCAAACAGCCATTAGCAGAAAGGTTACCAAAGTGCTCATCAATAGTGCCATGAGTACTGTGAACGCTAGCATGAGCTGAGTCAATGTCACATTAGCTGTGTGTTCTGAAGTAACTAAAAAAGGTTCATCCAGATGTAATGAAGTGGGGTTAATTGAGATACCTATCCAGTCAGTGTTTTACCTACAGTACATGTGTTGTGGAGACTTTCACTCGTCAACAATCTGGGGATGTACTAGTAGTATAGGCTAATAATAATAATAATAAAACTGGTCCGATGCAAACAGAGTCGTCTTGTTGGTTCTTTATTTGAAGCACTTTAAAGGTACATGTCTCACAGAGTACAGAGTAGTCTCCAGGAGTGCACCCAGAGGGAAATGTGTGTGTGTGTTGTATAGAGGACTTTGGCGGTCTTCCTGTAACTGTTGCTGTGCAGACAAAGAGAGATTCTGTCGACTGTTATCTTGCAATGCTCTTTTGAGGAACAATACACTGTACTGTTCAAATGTGACCTTGGCAGGAAGCATCTGGGTGAACAACAAGTCGAGCAATGAAAACTGGGTTACTGAGTACACTTTTCATCATATAAGCGTTGCATTTGGTTTTACCATATCAAGTAATATAAGAAATGACCACTACACATGTCAGGAGGTTCTGAAGACAGGAATACCTGCAAGAAGCTAATCATCTACTACTGTAAACAGGGGCAGCAGCAACACATATTTTAGAAACTGGAAATGAGCCTTAATCCAGGCTTGTTTCAAAGCCACCAGACTGCTCTGACAAAATGTCAGTTTTACCTCACATCATTTGGGAGTTACTGCTGCCTTGATCGATGATACGGCCCGGCTCATAGGCTGCAACAAAGATGGGAGACCAGACAAGTTGAGTGTAACAAAAAGCGTATTTATTTACGATATAACAAAAACCAAAGGACTTCAAAGAAACCTAAGCAAACGTGGAAGTCAGTTATCAGTAATGATTTGGTGTATGGGTGTGTATAACAATCGATGAGTTAGTTGGTGACATTGTGGTACTTTTTGATACAAACTTACAAAGTAGTACCCCATTCTGCTCCTCAAAACTGGGAGCATGTCTCTGTTTTTAGAAGGGATTGGGAAAATAGCATTATGTGTCTAAACTGCAGTGATGATTTACGATATTGGAGGAATATAAAACGTTTTTTACGAGGATTTACCTGGTCCTTTGCAAGAACCAAACAAAATAATTGTTTTAAGTCTGTAGCGTACGATTTGATGACGTTTCTCTGTTCCAACACAACACTTAGTTCAAGTTGATATTTTGCCTTAAACAAATGTTGCACCTCTAAGGTACACTACTGGGAAACCACAGAATATTAGGAAAGAAATCAAAAAGTAATGGACCCGCCCTTTAACAAGCACTCAGTGACAGCCCAGGGATGTGCACACTGAGATGGACCGTGACACCCAATACTTTTAGGAAAAAGCTTGGACTATATTGAAACTCTGGTTAGACCCTCCTTAATTTCGTTACACTGTGCTTGCATTTTGTAATGGCAATAAATTAATCTAATCTAATCTAATCTAAAATGACAGTAGATGTGATTTGGGGACAAGAAAAAGGTGAAACACAGAGGATGGTTCTGTTGGGTCTCTTGATCCAGCAAACGGTCTTACAGGTGGAGGTGAGTCGTTTTAAAGCTCAGTGCTGCACTTCAGAAACTATCTCCACTGAAGTCTACAGCTGCAGTTGCTCATGCATACATTGCTTTAAGTTGCACTTAGAAATCAACATTCTTCACAAACCTGTGTTACTATGTCCTGAATAACCCTTTGTGTTCCAAAGCTTTTAACCACATCTCATGGTGTTCCTTCGCTCAGTTGTCATGGAATGATTTATTGTTGTCATGTGACCTAAGTATGGAGTTTTAGTCCTCTGATATCTGGTTTTATACCAGGTTGGATGGTCAAAGATGATTTTTAACATTGGATGTGTGTGTCCTCCTGCATCTTCCTGACTCTTTGGTGATGACCTCTGACTTCTTCCATGTCAATGTTGTGACTGCTCTGTTGTTCCTGTTATTCAGCCTCCTGTTCAGGTTCATTCAAATATTTAGCTTTTCACACAAATCCTCCAAATGAAAGGACAAAATACAGTATGTCACAGAGAAGTTATTTCCTATCTGTTGCTACTATCAACAGGATGGCAGCCTTACATAGCTGTCACCTTGTAGGTGTAGATGGGACATAAAGGTGTGTGTTGTATCCTTCTGGCAACAACAGAAAGGGGGTCCTCACAACATAGTATTGGGTTATGGTCCTCACAATCATAGCAAAACATCAATGTGTACATTACATTATATGAAGACTTCTAAACTGTGATTGGGAAGCTATTCATACTCTCTTTCTTGACTGCACTGCTTTCTTTTCATATTTTGAGCAGACATGACTGACTAAACTCATTGAAAGCCTAAGCTCCAAAACCTATGCAGTAGGATTTTTTTTTTTTAAACGAAGGAATTAAAAATATGCTTCTCACTACAATCAACAACTTTTATTGAAGAAGGACTTTATAAACGTTTGGACCATTTTAAGCTAAGAGAGATATTCTTTAGAAGGTAGAAAGAATTTGGGTTTATTAAGATTGTTGGAGCTAGTTTCAAAAGCATCTTCTGAAGGTGAAATAACGGTCGAGCTGTTTTGACAGAAACCCAGTTGTAGTTTTATCTGAGCCGAAAGAAAGATGCTGCAGAAGCATCTCTGGGACGCTGAGAGCCAATGAGTGAGAGGGAAAAAGAGGACAGCGGATAATCAGAGAGGCTGAAAGAGAGGAAGGCAGACGACACAAAGACGATAAAGAACATGTTGTCGGGAGTCACGAGGTGGAGGGGAGGGCATGGGAGGAGGGAAAGGAAAGGCAGAAAGAAAGTGGAGGAGAGCAAATGAAGAGAGTGGCAGATAGAGCCAGATACTGAGCCGGAGATTTGGCTGCTTAATCGAGTGGGCGAGGATTAGAGCCGGATTATGGAGGGAATTGCGACATAGCAACAAATTAGCCTGGTAGCTTTAATCTGCTAGGCGGACAAGCCGAGTACTTGACCAGACAGCAGTGTGTGTGTGTGTGTGTGTGTGTGTGTGTTAAACCTAAGTAATGTGTCGACACAGTTCATGATGTCCGTTAAACAAAGTCTAAGGATGCACATTAAGAAAATGATCCGGTTCTCTCCTGCTGTGTTGATAGAAACAACACCTATTTAACCATTTTACGGTTTATCATTAATTATATTTTTGTTTATATACCTCATCTTTTGTGTTTCTTATTGTTTTTACTTTCTCTCAGAAATCAATACATAACAAATATAAGTTAGCAGTCATGCTGTGGTTTGTGAGTGAACGTTCTATCTGAGCAGTCTGATTCATCTACACAATAAAGAATATTGGCAGGCTAAAAAGATTTTTTAAGTTCACTGATATTTTTTTCGGAATGTTTCCCCTCTCAAATAGATGTGCCAAATCATTTAGGATCTCACATACCCAAAGCAGCCAACTTTTACTCGTTACTTTTCAACCATAGACTTCACTGTCCACATAAAGTTACACTAAATAAACTTTACACAGCAGACACTGTTAGACCAATAATCCTCACACACACACACATACCATGTATACATCACTTCAGGGGACATTACATTGACTTACATGCATTTCCTGGAGACTTATCCTAACCATAACCAACACATGCCTAACCCTAACCCTTACCCTTAACCTTACGGTACGTCCACACACAGCAGCTTTTAAAAAACTTGAAAATCTTGGAGCTGGGCGTGTCTGAAAGCTTGGGGATTTCGCGACCAACAACCAATCACATGAATCTCCCGCCCCCGACATACAAAGCAAAAAAACCCGGTTCTTCTCCACTATTTCTTTTAACATTTTGAACATTTATGAGATTAATGTCTATGGTGCTATTTTATGCTACATTCCATGCTGGCTAATGATACTGTCTATGCTTGCTAGCAACGAAGTAAACTAGCAACTGAGTAAACTGGATATAAACTCCCCAAACAGGCGAAAACCTACCAGTTTCACCCACTGCCTCTGCCACCTCCCTCCATGCCTGGTTACTCCGGTTTGTATCCCGGTAAGTAAATAGGGACTGGTCATAAAGAACCGGGTGATTTGCTACCGCAATAACTAACTTCTCCTCCATTTTTGTGGAATATAGAAATGAACTGCGGTCTGGCTCTCCCAGCTTGCACGCGGTTTGATTGGCTAGCACTTGAACTGTCAGATTTGCATAAACGGGATTTGATTGGCTGACGCTTCCAGCTCAGCTTCAAAAGTTGAACATTGCTCAACTTTGAAATCCTGGAAATCCTGGAAATCTTCGCTTCGCCCCCCCCACAATGCAGTTCGGCGACAAGCGAGGGAAAGTGACGTCATCCCCATTCAAAGTCAATGGGCGGAGACGCGCTGGAAGCAGTGGACAAATCGCCAAAAGCTGCTGTGTGTACGGGCCGTTACCCTAACCCTAACCCTAACCAAGTCTTCACCCTAAAATGAATGATTCCCCTCATGGAGACCTCCAATTTGTCCCCATAAGGGAGGCGAGTCCCCACACGTGACTGTGTAAACAGATTTAGGTCCCCACAAGTATAGTAATGCTAGGCCACACACACACACACACACACACACACACACACACACACACACACACACACACACACACACACACACTGATGCATGGCAACATGTTGACCATGAGCACAGTAGTAGTTAATGAGAACTCTTTAGTTCTCATGAACTAAGTACAGATCGGGTTCACACCGGAATAAGTCCCTGGGGAAGAATTAGGCAAATGAAGCCGCTGACGTCACTTCTTCTTCTTCTGTTTTGGGTTTACTGGCAGGCCGCAAACAACTTCACAGTGTATACTGCCACCCGAAGTCCCCGGCCGGAAGTCCCCGGAGCTGGGAGTCCCAGCAGCTTCTACTGAAGCCTTCCGAGTAAATTGCCAGAACGCCGACACCTCCTCATCTCCACCGCTCCCATGTTTTCTTTGTGTTGCCATAAATTAATCTCTCTGCGTTTGTGCGCTGGGCTAATGCTAATGCTAATAATGCTAATGCGAGGATAATAAAATGGCGCTTCACAAAACTTTTTGGGAGTTTTACGGGGCGTGGTTTGCAATCCGCCCAGCCAATCAGACATAGGAACCTTTTTTTCTCCCACGAAAGTACCTGCTCTCTAGCAAAGGGGGTAAAAAGGTTCTCATGAACTAATTTTAGTTCCAGATTTTTTTGGTGTGAACGCAACATTTTGGAACTATATCGGAACTAAAGTGGGAAAAGTACTGCGGTGTGAATGCGCCTATTGTGATGGAAACTTCTGAAGCAATGAAGACAGGACTCAGAGAGACTCGGGGAGAGCAGGAACTTTGATGGCAAACACTGATGGTTTATTATGGAGTTACGTCCGGAGGATTGACAAAGACATGTGCTGTGCCACGAGTTGACACACCAGATGCCAAACCAATTCTGAAGATCTCTACCCCAGACCAATGTATTCTGAGAGAATAATCAATATTGTGCATAACAAGATACAACCATAACACCTCTATGAGCTGACACAAACAGGCAGGAACATAGAACCATAACACCTCTATCAGCTGTGATATAATGAGCATATATCACGGCCTGAAGTGAGCTATTGCTTTTATAAAACGGTTACCAAGTGTGGCAATATGAAAGAAAAATACACACTCTAATTTAAATAGTTTTTATTAGTAAATAATGATGTTCAAAATAAAATAGTCCCTCCGTTGCCTTCTGCACGAAACATAGTGCGAGGTGGTTGCTATGCAACAACACTAACAGGTAGCGAACATATTAGACAGAGAGCGTTGATCCATTATTTGGCTATTTATTTACATTCATTTGTATGTTGCCGTTTATTGTGCACCCACTTAAAAACTGTCCAGCATCAGTAGAATGGCTTACGTGGTTACTTGTATAGGTTGAGGTTGTTCTAATCTAGGCTGTTGCTTGGCGTGGTCAGAATATTGCTCCGATTTCTCCGGTCCCCGAGATTTGGCTTCCACTAGCTCTGGAGAGAGCTTTCGCACCTGTGGCCATTAACGGTCATAATTTCTCTGCTTTGTTTCAAGACCCGCATCAGAAAGCTTTTGAATGGTGGTACTTTTCCAGTTGGTCTACCTGCTCTTCACGTAGCTCTGCATGTCGTCGTTTAGGTGCTTTCTTCTTCTGGAGAATGGCACTGCTCAATCCACTCCTCCATAGTAAGAAGACCCCCCCGGAGGTCGAAGTTAATCTTAAATGTTTCCATCTTATGCTTTGTAAGTTTGTTTCGTAACTGAAGAAATGGAAATATATAAAACTGACAAGTCAAATCAAGCAATCTGATTGGTCGATAGTGTTTTTGCGGACCTCTTTGATTACAGATTTGAAAACATTGTTGCTTGCTTTAAAAGTAGCTCAATTCATTATGTCAAACCTTGGAAAGTATCTAGATATCCCTGCCATAATGCCAAAGAAACTGCACACTGAATATGTTTTGCCGTTTGATGTCTATGTCTGGACCGCTGCGTAAAAAGAAGGGTTTCTGCCCCGTTACTTCTCCGCTGCTTTCTTGTTCCAGTTTGAAAAGCAAACTGCAGGCAGTTTGCTTTTCAGCCCAACGGTATACTGTTTTACTCAGACGCGGAGGGATACTGACTTGTTGTGAAAAGTAACTTACAATTCTACCCGTGGTATACGCTCAGTATATCACGGCTAAGAACCAATCAGATTGCTTGATTTGACTTGTCCGTTTTATAAAGAACCATAACACCTCTATCAGCTGACACCAACAGGCAAGAACATAGAACCATAACACCTCTATCAGCTGACGCCAACAGGCAGGAACATAGAACCATAACACCTCTATCAGCTGACGCCAACAGGCAGGAACATAGAATCATAACACCTCTATCAGCTGATCCAACAGGCAGGAACATAGAATCATAACACCTCTATCAGCTGACACCAACAGGCAGGAACATAGAACCATAACACCTCTATCAGCTGACGTCAACAGGCAGGAACATAGAATCATAACACCTCTATCAGCTGACGCCAACAGGCAGGAACATAGAACCATAACACCTCTATCAGCTGACGCCAACAGGCAGGAACATAGAACCATAACACCTCTATCAGCTGATCCAACAGGCAGGAACATAGAACCATAACACCTCTATCAGCTGACGCCAACAGGCAGGAACATAGAACCATAACACCTCTATCAGCTGACACCAACAGGCAGGAACATAGAACCATAACACCTCTATCAGCTGATCCAACAGGCAGGAACATAGAACCATAACACCTCTATCAGCTGACACCAACAGGCAGGAACATAGAACCATAACACCTCTATCAGCTGACGCCAACAGGCAGGAACATAGAACCATAACACCTATATCAGCTGACGCCAACAGGCAGGAACATAGAACCATAACACCTCTATCAGCTGACGCCAACAGGCAGGAACATAGAACCATAACACCTCTATCAGCTGACGCCAACAGGCAGGAACATAGAACCATAACACCTCTATCAGCTGACGCCAACAGGCAGGAACATAGAACCATAACACCTCTATCAGCTGACACCAACAGGCAGGAACATAGAACCATAACACCTCTATCAGCTGACGCCAACAGGCAGGAACATAGAACCATAACACCTCTATCAGCTGACGTCAACAGGCAGGAACATAGAACCATAACACCTCTATCAGCTGACGCCAACAGGCAGGAACATAGAACCATAACACCTCTATCAGCTGACACCAACAGGCAGGAACATAGAACCATAACACCTCTATCAGCTGACGCCAACAGGCAGGAACATAGAACCATAACACCTCTATCAGCTGACACCAACAGGCAGGAACATAGAACCATAACACCTCTATCAGCTGACGCCAACAGGCAGGAACATAGAACCATAACACCTCTATCAGCTGACGCCGACAGGCAGGAACATAGAATCATAACACCTCTATCAGCTGACGGCAACTGGCAGGAACATAGAATCATAACACCTCTATCAGCTGACGCCAACAGGCAGGAACATAGAACCATAACACCTCTATCAGCTGATCCAACAGGCAGGAACATAGAACCATAACACCTCTATCAGCTGACGCCAACAGGCAGGAACATAGAACCATAACACCTCTATCAGCTGACACCAACAGGCAGGAACATAGAACCATAACACCTCTATCAGCTGACACCAACAGGCAGGAACATAGAATCATAACACCTCTATCAGCTGACGCCAACAGGCAGGAACATAGAATCATAACACCTCTATCAGCTGACGCCAACAGGCAGGAACATAGAACCATAACACCTCTATCAGCTGACACCAACAGGCAGGAACATAGAAACCATAACACCTCTATCAGCTGACACCAACAGGCAGGAACATAGAACCATAACACCTCTATCAGCTGACACCAACAGGCAGGAACATAGAACCATAACACCTCTATCAGCTGATCCAACAGGCAGGAACATAGAACCATAACACCTCTATCAGCTGACACCAACAGGCAGGAACATAGAACCATAACACCTCTATCAGCTGACACCAACAGGCAGGAACATAGAACCATAACACCTCTATCAGCTGACGCCAACAGGCAGGAACATAGAACCATAACACCTCTATCAGCTGACACCAACAGGCAGGAACAGGGAGACAAAACCCTGAGAGCAGCCCAATGGTGCAGGCCTGTGCTCAGTGAGGGCAGAACAAACTGATAAAATGGGCCAAATTCATGGGCCCAGGAAAATATTTCCCCCAACAGACATGATGTGTTGAGGGCCTGCAGCAGTCTGTGTGGACTCAACACATGAGAGAGTGAGGGAGTGGCCACTCATCCACAGGTAGAGGTAGGCAGGGCTGTGGCAAGTAGATTGCTCTCATGTGTGTTCAAACACAAAGTGTGTATGTGTGTGTGTTTTTTTTTTCTCATGGTAATGAAGGTATTGCAAAATCTATGTTATTCCAGTTTGTCACGCCAGTGATGAAACCTGTATGCCCATCGACCCTTATTTACAATGCAATTGTGATTTAAAGGTGGGTTCAAATGCAATGATTCAATTAAAGATGTTACACACATAGCACCAGTATACTAGGATTCATAAACCGCTCTATTTATTCTGTTTTCCAATCCAAACACCTTTTTAATACACTATCACAGATCACAAGCAACTATAAAGTCACTGAAAAAAATGAAACTCGACTTTAATTAAATGTATTATGTCAACACATTTCACATAACTGTATTAGGTTAGTTGAAAGCTATAGTATGCAGTTCAATCTAATATTTTTAATTCAAACTTAAAATGTGTGCTTTCAACTAACCTTATATGTGAAATGTATTGACATAATACATTTGATTAAAGTCAACGTTTCAGTGCTCCTGTGTCGAGCGAGTTCATTTTAATTATCTTTACCGACTCCAAAGTAGTTTTTACTTAATTTAACTTAATTTGGGAATGAAAATGACCCTTTAAAGAAAGGTTTTTGAATCTATCTGTGAGCATGTAGCTGTAGATGCAGTGTGGCAGCAGGAGTTAGCAGGAGGATCTCAAGAGAAGCAGTTCCAGTCCTGTGAGCAGACAGCCTGCATGAAACCTGATCAGAGCAGGTAGGTCAGGCCCCATGAAGAGAGAGACAGTCCAGTGAGTCACCACACACACTGCAACGCTGACATGCCGCACACACATGCACAGCTCGCACCAACCCACACCTGAGTGTGTTGCACACTCTTTATGGGATAAACTCACACTGTTACACTGCAGCACATTTTCAATCAAGGAGGAGTGAAAGTCGCTTCACCTGAGCCTGGTTCTGCACCTCTGCAAATGAGGATAGGTGAGGTGCAGAGAAGCACAACATCTGAGTTATAACTTATTACAGATATGTGTGGGTGAGTGAGTGAGTGAGTGAGTGAGTGAGTGAGTGAGTGAGTGAGTGAGTGAGTGAGTGAGTGAGTGAGTGAGTGAGTGAGTGAGTGAGTGAGTGAGTGAGTGAGTGAGTGTGTGTGTGTGTGTGTGTGTGTGTGTGTGTGTGTGTGTGTGTGTGTGTGTGCAGGGGGGGATGGGCGGACAGTATGAAGACTTACATAAGAGCTCCTGCCCAGCCTACAGTAGCACCTTGCACCGCTCCTCTCTGTAATGGAGACGCCCGCAGCCCCGGAGCGGCGGTCTCGTGTCCATCTGAATCACGCTCCCTTCACTGGGACCTGGCGCCTTGTTTTCCCGCCTCAGCGCTGAGCGAGCATCGCTAACAGGCTGCAGGCATCATCTCTTATTAGTGCACATTCCACACACACTTCACCTAGGGGCATGTGTAGATGTTTTCTCAAGACAGTGCAACTTATTCACTGCTAGACAAATGCTTGTGTTTGTTTTCTGCTCTACTAACCCATTTGTCATGTTCTTTGGCGAGAATTTGGAAAGCTTCAGACACAATGAGAGCAGCTCTTTGTTCCTTCTGGCCGCAGGACATTCAGCCAGCCAATGTGAAGGTAGCTCTTCCCTGACTGCTGATACAGCATTCCAACTATCTGTTATTCTACGGACAAAAAGTTTATTATTATTATTCCGCCGACTTATTTTGCCGCGCTTCTTCTCCCACATTCCACAACGCAGAAACTCCGTTCGAACATCAAAACGTTCAGCTCGGTCGGAAATCAATGGCTATTACTTTTCTCATTCATAACTTTCATAATTCCAGAGATACATCCCATAATACATCCCATTTTAACCATTGAAGTCAATGGAGAAATTCTTCAGACTTCAACAAATCTTCATGCGACTTCAACTGCTAACTGCTCCTTCATACTTTCACTCAGAAACCTCATTCCAACTTTCAAATGTTACACATCTTTCTGACATTATTCTTGTAAAACAACTTTTAAATCTCATTATGACTTTTAGAGATATTAACATTTGTTTAGACCTTGTTTTAGAGGTTTTCTTCAGATTTTAACATTAACTAGAGTGCGTGATGTCACAGCTAGAGTGGAGGACAGCTTGAAATTTGTCTTCATATTTTTTTTTTAAACTGCCATAATTCCCAAACCCTACATTCCTGAGACATCATTGTTCATGACAAACGTAGGAAAACATCTCGTAGCTTGAAAAATGACAAATAATTAAGCAAAAATAATTAAACAAAATGCCTCTTGAGGGCATGAAGTGACAAAAACGTTCAACATTCCTCCATTGAAGCCCATTGTAATTTCAGGCTGATATTTCCTCACAGCAACAGACGCACACCTTTAGTTAAACTGCCAAAAAGGCCACATTATTAACCCGAAAGTACACAAAAATTACACTTCAGATACTCAACTTCCTTGACATGCTTCACGTTTTGAAATGTCACAGATATCTGTTACGGTTCTTCCACAAAACGTTCACATGTAAGAGGTTAATCTCTCATTCAGAACAATGGAAACCTGTGATCTCTACACACCTCGTTAGTTCAACTATAAACACCTGTGTCATGGAACACGATGATGTCATCGCTCCAACTGACATGCTCAGAGCAGCAGACTTCAGATAGCAGTGTGCTAACGGCCCGTCCACACAGCGGCGTGCGTTGAAGCTTCCAACGCTTCTGCCCATTCACTTTGAATGGGGTGTCACTTTTAGCCAAACTGCATTTTGGGAAGCGACGTGGAGCGTTGCTGGCGTTGCTGGCTTCAAAATTTGAGCAATGTTCAACTTTTGACGCCTCGATGGAGGCGTCAGCCAATCGAATCATATGCCAGTACAAGCTCTAGCCAATCAAACTGCATGCTTGTGTGTCTGGGGCGGGAGATTCATGTGATTGGTTGTTGGTCGAGTGTCAGACACGCCCGCCGGCAAGCGTCAATGGACGCCGCTGTGTGGACGGGCCGTAACAGTCCGGCCGTGAAGACATCTAGGACAGTTTTGAGATTTCTTCAAATGCCATTGCCATGGCAACACAATGCTCGCCATGAAACACGGTTTTCTCATAACTTCAGTGAAAATGCTCCAAACGCCCCAAAACTTCACAGGTTTGGTAACGATGCAGCCATCAACGCATCTAAGCGTATTATGGGGTGTCATCAAATGCCGTTGCCATGGCGACGGATCATTCACCATCAAGTTAGTTCAAAAGTTTGCAGTTCAAATATTCTGCTGCTTTTCCAAGCCTTTTTACTTTCTTTTCTTCTCTCATCACACATTCAAGCCCCCAGTGTTCATGTATCATTTCAATCTAAATTCTTCACTTTCTTCTTACACATTACATTTGAGCATAGCAGTTTAGCGTCAGCTTTTCAGCATAAAGCATTCCCACTAGCAATTTCTTCAGGAATTGCATTCTCTAGTTGAATTTGTATCTCTTTCGGTCAAACTAGAGAAATGGTCACTAAAATCTATGCTGAACATAAATATAATCAATCAATCAATCAATGTTTATTTATATAGCCCAATATCACAAATGTTACATTTGTCTCAGTGGACTTCACAGTGTGTACAGAATATCAGTATGACAATACCACACCCTCTGTCCTTAGACCCTCACATCGTACAAGGAAACACTTCCGGAGAAAACCCACAGTTTAAAGGGAAAAATGGGAGAAACCTCAGGGAGAGCAACAGAGGAGGGATCCCTCTCCCAGGACGGACAGACGTGCAATAGATGCCGTGTGTAAATTGAAAAGATAATACATTTGCAACATAGGTAGTCCAAATGTTTGGAAATGCATGTGTGTATAATAGGAAGATGAATCCACGAGGATATCCATCCAGGACCTATGATCCAGGACCACAGCCACGACTCAAGATCCAGGGCTCGCGATCCAGGACACAGGACCGCAGGATCATCCATGACTCCGGATCCCGGCGTATATAGACACCAAAAAGAAAGACATTTGGGGAAGCTGGGTTAATCGGAAAATGAGAGTACACAGGTATAGACAGAGAGAAGGAAGAAGTAAGATGTCCCCCGACAAACTAAGCCTATATCAGCAAAACTAGGGGCTGAATCTAATCAGCCCTAACTATAAGCTTTATCAAAAAGGAAGGTCTTAAGCGCACTCTTAAAAACGGATAGGGTGTCTGCCGCCCGAACACAAACTGGAAGCTGATTCCACAAATGTGGAGCTTGATAAGAAAAGGCTCTGGCTCCCATTAGGCGCATTCACACCGCAGTACTTTTCCCACAAAGGTTCATGAGAACTTAGTTCATGAGAACTCTTTTGTCGCGTTCACACCAAAAAGAGCCGGTACTAAAATTAGTTCATGAGAACCTTTTTACCCCCTTTTCAGTCCCTGCTATGCGGCTTTCACACCAGCGCTTTTCCCTTTCTAGCTCTGAGCTAGAGCTTTTCTGGTTCAGCTCCGGTTTCCCTTTTCTGCTCCCGCTCTGTTCACACCGCCCAGCACCCGACTGGTGCTGCCGCTGCTGCGTCATGACGTCACCGTTTACATCGCTGATTTGCTCCCCAACGGCATTACGGCGCTCACAACAACGGGGAACTGCGTCGGGTCGATGATCGTGTTGCTTTTAATCACACGAAGCCAGAATAAATTGAATAACGACTTCTCCAACCTTATACTTTGCTCCAGAGTGCCGTGGTTCATTGTTTATTCATGTGTTTCTGCAGCAGTGTTGGCTGCTCTTCCACGGGAGTTTATTCTCCTCCGTTAGCTCCCGGTTAGCTCACACTGCAGCGGCCACTCTAAAGTATTCACTGTCCGACTCACACAAGCAGCTGATACATATCCCCAGTTCCCCTTAGCCTAAGTGAATGTGTGTCAGTCTGAATTGACGCTGTTTGGTATCACAACGCTGTTATGAAAGTTTCTCTGGTATAAAATGGGTGATGTTAGCATAGCAACCGAAGCTAAACTGACTACTTGCTATTGCTATCCTATTGTGGCATAAACCGTTTTCTACAGGCACATTTATTTTACCGGCGTATTTTTATTATGATTCTACTTGTGATAGTTGGACACGACAACCTGTGCAGCCCATGTATTGATTCCATCCGATAGCTGCTATAATACAAAACAACACGTCTGCCTCTCTCCACAATGATCAATAACAGTGAACGGATGGTCAAAGTAAGGTACAAATAAACAGAATCACACGAAGCCTGGTTAGTGTTGCCTGACTTTATAAAGTGTGTTTATAAGCACTACTGCTTGTAGGCAGGCATGACAGTCGACCCATGTTCAGGGGAGGTGGGTTTAGTTTCCTGCACGCCTCGACGTAACCCCCAAAACACACCAGGAGCGTCTGCGTCGTGTTACGGCCGCGCCGCGGCGGTCGTAAGGATCGTGGCCACTCTAGTCAATGGGTGCTATTACACCACACGCGCCGCGTTACGGCTCAGACGCGTCCCAGAAGCGGCTCGGCGCAGCGCTTCTCTAAAATTAGGATGAATCCTATTTTTTGCCGCGGCGCAGCCGTAAGGTAAAGTCGGGCAGGCAGCCCCCCCCTCGCAGGAAGTGGAAAGGTGAGCATCCGGGCCAGGCAAATCCCCCACATATACTAATTTAGCAGACCCCACAAGTAGGAGAATACATGCCAGCGTTCTCCTCCGGTTTACAGGCACTGTAAATGATATATATATAGAATAATTATGATGATGAATGCATATTTTTTTACCACTAAAATACAGCAACACATCTTTGATTCATGTCGTTTATAACTGGAATATTACAATTATTATTAACTGTGTATGTAGTCTACAACACAACAACATAGGAAATAACAACAATAAACACGATTTAAACAGACACAAACATAAACCATTTAACTACGTATAGCCTACTTACTTGTAGAAGTACAAATGTCCAGGAAATATTCCAAAATCAACAACAACTGCGAGGCTGCACACACGACGCTCCGCTTCCGCAACGTTTTGAAACGCGTCTGGTGTGTGTTGTCGCAGGAGGAGGTCGCAGCGTGGCGCAGCCGCAACGTAACGCGGCGCAGACGCTCCTGGTGTGTTTTGGGGGTGAGAGAGACGTAAGCGACGCCACCTCTTAGCTCCGAAGCTCTTGCCTCTAGACCGACAATTTTTTGGAGCTGGAAGTGAACCGGATTCCGGAGCTAAGAGCCGGCGCCGCTGCGGTGTGAACAGGAAAAACCGGCGCTTTTCAGGCTCCAGCACCGAGCCGGAGCTGAAAAAGCGCTGGTGTGAAAGCTGCTGACTGAAGCCAGTCCCCAACTCCGGGGACTTCCGGCCGGGGACTTTGGGCGGCAGTATACGCCGTGAAGTGGTTTGTGGCCTGCCAGTAAATCCAAAGCAGAAGAAGAAGAAGTGACGTCAGCGGCTTCATTTGCCTAATCCACCCCCAGGGACTTATTCCGGTGTGAACGCGATCTATACTTAGTTCATGAGAACTAAAGAGTTCTCATGAACTAAGTTCTCATGAACCTTTGTGGGAAAAGTACTGCGGTGTGAATGCGCCTATTGTACTTTTAGAGACTCTAGGAACAACCAACAACCCTGCATTCTTGGAACGCAATACCCTAGTACAGGGGTCGGCAACAGGCGGACCGCGGAGCTATAATCAATACATTAATAGCGGTTTTTTTCGGCTCCTCCCGCTTTTTTAACGCTGATTTGGTTGACTTGTGTAATACGTGGAGAACCGAAGAGTTTTCGTTTTGGGGGTGGGTGGGGGGAGTCCGTCAGTCAGTCCGACTGACGGACAACTTCTCACTTAAAAAAAGAAGAACAAATCTAGACCGCAAAAATAATTAAACAAGCGAGTACCTGTTTTTCCTGGCCAAGGACAGGTTCCTTGAACACAACACGAGCGTAACGTGTCTTCACGTGGTATATGTCTCGTCTGAAAGGAGTGCTGACGGAGAGCACCGGAACGCCGCTCCAGCTCTTCAAATATTGCAATACCCATAAGGAGCCATACACATGCCGCAGTGTTTGCGTGGCTGTGTCTTTAGTTGTAAGCACAGTGGCGATCTGTTGTTATTAGCATCTGGTTAGCTAGCTATGCTAACGAATTTAAAGAGCTTTTCAACAACCAGGTGGAAGAGAGCTCTCTCCTGAGAGGCTCAAATAACCTCAGCTCAGTGAGGTTAAGGCACACCTTGATATGATCATTATAGTTATTAATGAGACTAAATGAAAAACAGGTATAAAATACTATATGACAGTAACAAAAAAGTTGTTAAAAATAACAAGAATAGAGTTTGAAAGGGGAGTGATTTGTAAAAATATCCAAAAAGAAAAATATGCTTACAGTTCTGTTTCATAGGGGTGTTGAGAGATGTATCCATAGATCTCTTCATTTTTCTCTCTAAGTGCACCAGATTGATGCTTTTAACTTCAATATTAAAAACAAAATCTTCCCGGGGGAGCATGCCCCCGGACCCCCCTAGAGGAGGTTAGGTCCCCCCCCCACTTAAATCATGTTCACATGGATAGGATACTAAATACATTTGGACACATCTTGTGTCCATATCTTTCTGTGTTGGTGGTCATGCCACACCGTGCACATGCATGCATACGTGAGTCATGGTGAGATATCTGGATTGGTTGCTTTTTCTTTGCACAGCATGAAAGAAAGGCCAAATGAATGGGCTGTGATTTTAGTTTTTTTAAGCAGAGGTTGAGTTCAATCATTTGTACGACCCTCGGAGGATGTTGTAAAAATTGAAAGGAAAAAGGTTCCCCACCCCTGCTGTAAATAATAATAAAAACCCTTGATTTATAACTTAACATCTCTGTCTCCTCTTGATCTGAGTATATTATAAAGAATAGCAGTTAACTGAAGCATTATAGCACAGGCCTTTGTCAGACGGTATATTACGCTGTTTTTTTCCTGCTTCGAATAGTTCTCTCTTTTTTCACCATACCTGTGTTTGCATCACTGTAACCAATGAGCACCTGCATGTGTGTATGAGAATGGCCCTGACACCATTTCAGCCCAGATTTAAACTCCTGGCAGGACAAGCTCCAGCTCAATTCTCACACTGAATTTAAAAAAAGTGAGTGAGGGACTGCAATATAAGAGGGAAAGAAAGAGAAACTTTAAAACGGTTCAATTGTTATGATGTTTAAAGACTGATATTGTTCTATAATCGGCTGAAACTGTTAACAAAGAAACAGGGAAACTCAAGCTGCTGCTACACTTTATTTTATTTATCTAAAATTAAGCACTTTTAAGATGCACAACATTTTATTTATTTTCTCTATTTTATTTGTAAATGCAGCCCGAGAGGAACATTACACATATCCACAGTATTTACTATATATCTGTATAGTTCAATGTTAATTGACAATAAATATTGTTGTTTTTTAATTGTACTCTCTTTATTTGATCGGCAGTCAGTTGTTGATTACATGCAGACGTTGATACAGCTGCAGGCTACTTCAATATATATCACACTAATTCATAAAGCAACTTAGACATTTTGATGTTCCGGACCTTTGCACGGGGAGATTTTCTCTAACTGGACCTCGTTGAATTTTAGTTGAAGACCCCTGCCCTAGTAGGACAGTAGGGTATAATGAGTTATTTAAGGTAAGATGGCGCCTGCCCATTAAGGGCTTTGTAGGCGAGAAGAATAATTTTAAATTCTATCCTGTGTTCTATAGGGAGCCAGTGTAAGGCAGCCAGAACAGGAGTAATGTGGTCCCTTTTCCTAACTCTGGTTAGTACACGAGCTGCAGCATTTTGAATCAGCTGAAGTGACTTAACTGACTTCTTGGTACACCCTGATAATAAGGAGTTACAATAATCCAGCCTTGAAGTAACAAATGCATGGACTAGTTTCTCTGCATCGTTTTGAGGCAAGATATGAGCCCTCATACTGTATATCTGACTGTATAGCAGCATTTCTTAACCTGAAAAAGTTATAACATGTATCTCTAAAGTGGTTGGCAATACAGTGCGTTTATCATGTTAATATTTGACAGCAGCAGCTGAGAAACATGGAGAACAACGTAGCATTCATGTTCTCAGAGTGAGAGACAGATTATTTTTTTAAATATCAATGACGGTAGTGTCAGAACAAGATTAAGGATGGCTAGCATTAATACTGAAGGTATGGATCCACCCTTTTTGAACAGGAAGAGATCGGACTAGAACTTTGGCATGTAGTTGACAAGTGACACAGGAACACAGGATTACAACTATTTTTATATTTCTGTGTACTGAGTGTACTGGCCATACTTAAAGGGGATAGTTTGAAAGGACAGGATACTATCTGCAGCCCGGCCTCTACCTCCTGTCCGTCCTCTCTGCTGATTTGTTTGTTTATCGGTTGAACAACATGACAGGGTAATCCCCCCCCCCCCCCCCTGGGACTCAGTGGGAAGATCAAGGGCAAACAACTGACTTCTGAGGCAGGAGCAGGATATCACTATCACCACTGCCCATCACATAATTACAGCCCTTCTCCCAGAGGATGCTCACTACTGTGGTGATATTGGGGGGGTATGAACCTCCCCAGTGGGGGATGTTTCCTCAGGACAGGGACGTCCTGCAGAGTGCTGCGTTCAGGGGTAGGAGAGTGTCTTGCATTATGCATGTGCCGTTAGTTCACAGGTTGTTGTTTTGGTGGCTACCTTAACCTCCTCTCCCTCTCTCCGTGTTTACTCTCTCTGCACTTGGTTTCACTGCGTCAGGGAAATGGGTTTGAGAAGACCCAGTGGGTTCCATTAACGTGTCCTGTCTCCAGAGTGGTGAGGGCCCCAGTTTGAGGAGGACTCAGAGTGGACCCGCCTGATATGACAGAGCCGGCTCTCACTATGAGGCCACTCAGAGAATGAGAGGCAGAGAGTGGCCCGCTCTGGAGCCCATGCATTATTTCACACAGCCAGTGGCAGCTCAGCACACAGACACAAATGCCAACAGACGCCAGGGTGTCAGCAAGAGGTGTGCATGTGTGTTTGTGTTTGTGTGTGTGTGTGTGTGTGTGTGTGTGTGTGTGTGTGTGTGTTTGTGTTCTGTCTTAATGCCTTTGCTACTGTGGATGCTCAGCATACAGTTTTATTCCCCACCCGAATATATATATATATATATATATGGTCAGGTTGAGTGGAATTGTAAGACTAGCAGACTTGTCCTTCAAAAGGCCTTCAAAAGGCAAAGCAATAACTGTTTCGGAACGGTTGGTGATAAAAAGCTGTTTGTTGTAAATGCTCTTTAAATGACCTTGATATCGCATTGGTCTATTAAAGCCTCATTACCTGGAAGAGTTGCTCATTCATTTTAAATGAGAATAAGATGCATCATTACGTTGTGGCTGCTCCTGATTAACCCAACAATTGAGGAGGGAAGAGTATTGATGGAGGCTGCTTTGATGGGTAACTGAAACAGTTTGACTTCAACGGTTCACACTCTTCTCTCTCATTGATGGTGTTTCTCTCTCATTGAGTTGGTTATTTGTGTTAATGAATTGCGTCATCTTTAAAAAATATTGACCAAAGTCTTAATAATAACTATTGGTTACACCACCTATTCATTTAATTACTTTTGGTCTCACCTTGTAGGCCGTTGCTGGGTGATAGACTTTAAGGGGCCTATTAAGCTTTTTTAGGTTCTCCCTTTCCTGTACTGTGTTCTATAGGGTTTTTGCTAAAATCCCTGTGTTACCTCCAGAGGGAATTTTTCGTTACAACCTTTTCTTACAATATTGAATTGAAGTAGTGGATGGATATAAACATTTATTCACATTTACTGTTGTTACTTATTTATGAGGAAGAATTGTTGCCACATTTAGATATACTTGGGTAGTTTACCTACATCTGTTCCTTACCACCATGACTATTTTGCTATTACTACACCACTTTACTATAAGCTTATCTTTTGCTTAAATGAAAAGAAAGATGCATTTAAAAACATGGTTGACTTGGACACATGATAACATGCTAACACACATGTTCACACAGTTGTCACATGAACTTTAGTCTTCAGTTCCGTCACCCCTGTCTCCCTTGGTGTAACATTCAGATACCTTCAGCATCACAACGCTGCAATTTCTCTTTTCCTCCCCCAATTCAATCTAAAACCTGCTGATAAAGACGCATATGTATATATGACATAGAAAGAGTGAGTGAAGAGAGGACCGGATTGGAGATAGAGGAAATAGAACTCAAATCACAGACAGGAGAAGGGGGGGGGGGTCTTCTCTCTACTGTTGGTGATTATGCAGGAAAGGTTGTGTGGTGTGTGTGTGTGTGTGTGTGCTCGCCTGAATGTGTTATTTGTCCACGCCTGACTCTATGTGTGTGTTTGCACGTTACATTCTAGCCTACTTCCTCTTTCCCCTCCTGACACACCACTTCCCGTCACAGCGGCCTGGCGCTCCCAGATAAGGCCTTCCAGAACATTCCTCCTTCCTGTCGTCCCTCTCCCCTCCATCCAGCACCAATTCCAGCCCGCGGCGATCAATCCCGCCGATAACGGTTAGCCACCAAAATAAATAAATACATTCTGTCTTCTCTACATCTCAATACAAAAGGCTGTGAGTGGAAAACAGCCTCTATTGTAGCAGAAGGGTGGAGGAAAAAACAACCTGGGGAGGATGTTGCTGGTGTGGAGACCTCAGCTGTGAAGAAAACCACATATCAATATTTTGTTGCCAATTTGGGTGATTAGGAATCAGGTGCAGGAATGCATATGCTGCGTTCCATTTACATTGGAAGTCGGAGGACGGAACTGAGAGTGTGTCACATTCGAGATGACTGCGTTCTAGTAGCACAAGTTGGAAAAACATGGCCGCCTGCAGGAAAGTTTGTTTGCCTTGTTTACAGTTTTAGCAGTCACCTTGGGTTGGCAGCCATTGTTAGCAATACTGGTTGATAACTACACTTTGTTTTGTATTTTGGGAAGTCAAACATCGTAGCAACATATCCACAGATAGTAGATGAGCAGTACACTATGTACAGTTGATTTAATATGAAACCAATAATACTGAAGAGCTCAAAATGTTATATTATCAAAGTGCTCTCTTAATGTTCATATGAGGAGACTCCATTTTGAATGATAATCTGGGGTACGGCAAGGTATTTTTCCAAGTACGAATTCCGACAATGTTCTAGTTGAAATTTCCGACTAAGACTTCCAAGTTCAAATGGAACGCAGCTTTATGCACTGGTTGTGAGTTTGTCTTCAGAGGAAAAGGGATTGTTGTGGGCCGGTGTGACAGGGACACCACGCCCATTCCTCCTGCAACCGGATCCCTGCTGGGTACGGGCCGGAGGGGGTCGGAAATCATGCGGAGAGTGTGTGTGACTTGTCTCCCGTTCCTGCTCATGTCCATGAGTGTACAGGTGCCTGGAAATCGGAGATAGACCCCATTGTCCATTGTCGTGAGGGATTCTGGGTAGCAGAGCAGACTGTGGTGAATACAAAGGCTCGATTTAGACACAGGCTTTACCTGGAAAATAAAAGTATCCAGGTCTTTACTCCGGCTCCAGCACTCAAACAGCAGCTGCTTCTAAAAGTCTCTCTAACAGAGAAGTGTTACTGTGTGATGCCTGCTCCTTTACAGAGAGTGGGAAGATTATGTAGCAGATTACTGAAATGGATAGGGGGGTGTTTGGTTCACTTTGCTCATTTCTTGTATGTAGCATAACACTGTGAGCCAATCAAATCCTTGCCAATCATTTATCTTAAAGGAAATGTTATTTCATTCATTATTCTTTTCACAAATGTGTGAAAGAGCTTGTTAATGAGCGTGAAACAGATGTTATGGAACTGGATTTCAGCAGCAATTTGATTCTTTTCAGAGTAGAATAAGTACAGAATGTTGGTGTTTCTTGAATATATATCAAGATCTTCATTACATCTCATGAGGGCCTATTTATGAACATTTTTGGTATCCAAGGCAACATGCTACAAGGCAAGGCAAGGCAAGGCAAGTTTATTTATATAGCACTTTTCAACACAAGGCAATTCAAAGTGCTTTACAAAAAATGAAAGACATTAAGAAAATGGCATTTAAAATCAGTCATTAAAAAGAAAAGCTAATAAAATAAACATTAAAATAAAAAATATATGGATAAAAGTTACAGTGCTGTCAATTAAACATTAAAAGAAAAAAGTACATGGATAAAAGTTACAGTGCAGTCTAAGATATGAATAGTTCAATTAAAAGCAGCGACAAAAAGAAAAGTCTTCAGCCTGGATTTAAAAGTAGTCAGAGTTGCAGCGGACCTGCAGGTTTCTGGGAGTTTGTTCCAGATATTTGGAGCATAATAACTGAACGCTGCTTTACCATGTTTAGTTCTGACTCTGGGGACAGAAAGCTGACCAGTCCCTGAAGACCTGAGAGATCTGGATGGTTCATAATTTAGCAGGAGGTCAGAAATGTATTTTGGGCCTAAACCATTCAGTGCTTTATAAACCAGCAGCAGTATTTTGAAATCTATTCTTTGACACACAGGAAGCCAGTGTAAAGACTTCAGAACTGGAGTGATGTGATCCACTTTCTTAGTGTTAGTGAGGACTCGAGCAGCAGCGTTCTGAATTAGCTGCAGCTTCCTAATAGATTTTTTAGTGAGACCTGTGAAGACACCATTACAGTAGTCGAGTCTACTGAAGATAAAAGCATGGACAAGTTTTTCCAAATCCTGCTGTGACATTAGTCTTTTAATCCTAGATATATTCTTTAGGTGATAGTAGGCTGATTTAGTAACAGTTTTAATGTGACTGTTGAAACTCAGGTCAGAGTCCATGACTACACCTAGATTTCTGGCTTTATCTGTTGTTTTGAACATTGCACACTGAAGCTCAGCGCTAACTTTTATACGTTCTGCCTTGGCTCCAAAAACTATTACCCTCAGTTTTATCTTTGTTTAATTGGAGAAAAGTTCTGACACATCCAGTCATTGATTTGTTCAATGCACTTACTCAGTGTTTGAATTGGAGCATAGTCTCCTGGTGAAATTGTTACGTAAATTTGTGTGTCATCTGCATAGCTATGGTAACTTATTTTGTTGTTCTTCATTATCTGAGCCAGTGGTAGCATGTAGATGTTAAAGAGAAGAGGCCCCAAGATGGAGCCTTGAGGAACCCCACATGTCATATTTGTCAACTCAGATGTGTATTTACCTATAGAAACAAAGTTGTTTCTGTCCTTTAAGTAGGATTCAAACCAATTTAGAACTGTTTCCGAAAGTCCCACCCAGTTCTCCAGTCGGTCTAGTAATATGCTGTGGTCAACAGTGTCAAACGCAGCACTGAGATCTAATAATACTAACACTGAAGTTCTGCCACTGTCTGTGTTTAAGTGGATGTCATTAAAGACCTTTACAAGAGCAGTCTCAGTGCTGTGGTTTGGACGAAAGCCTGACTGGAACACATCAAAACAGTTATTTAAATGCAAGAAATTACTCAACTGTTGAAAAACAACTTTTTCAATGATTTTACCTAGAAATGGGAGGTTTGATATGGGCCTGTAATTGTTCATTACTGAAGCATCTAGATTATTCTTTTTTAAGAGCGGTTTAATGACTGCAGTTTTCAGGTAACCTCTCTTCACATTCACCTCTTTACTCAGCGTCTCACATTGTTTATGTCTGTAATAAATCAGCGAGAATAGAGAAAGTTAGCTGCAGGTAGTGAGAGAGGAACTGTGAGTGATTAGTGCACAATTGGTTATAAATATTCAAGTTTTGGTCTGAGTGCTGGAGGTGGCAGATCGTTTACACAAACATTAGGACAGCTCCTAATGTTGATGTGATTCAATAATGAATTCAAATGTAACTGTTTGTAGTGTCTAGTTTACAGCTTATTGGGGTGTCAAACTGATAGCTTTGGATGGATAATACCAACACAGTCTCACTCCCTGATAGTCCAATAGCGACGCTTGGTCAGGTTCCTTTGGCGTGCAGTTGTGACGCACCGAGTCTCCTTCAGCTTCATAAACGGACGCAAAGAGCTTTCAACTGATTTCAACGTATTCCCATCGGCGGCAGTGTTTGACACTCAGGGAAGCACCGCATCCGTCCATGTCGGCGGCAGTTAAAGGCAATATGAGCGTCCATTCCCATTGGATAATGGAGAATTTTACACCCGGATATAAGTATTCTCCTTACTGTCGATTGATTTTACAGTGATATCTGCACTACTCATCAACTCAAAAACACCAGATTATCCTTGTTAATTACACAACATTGATTGGTTTAAATTGTGTACAATGCTTTTGTATTTTCCCCCTTCGATTCGGAGAAACAAATATTTTTTCGGAGTTTAGGATGGCAGAAGACACTACTCTACCCAGAATCCTCAGCTATTGTTTGGGACTACACCATGTGCTTTGCTTGACAAACCCCGTGATTAGTCCTCAAGCTCTGTGATTGGATGTTGGAGTGGCAGTGCGCCAAGGTTACGTCGAGCGTCAAACAGCACTTTGAAACGGAATGAAGCCCATTGACGGCACACTATTCAAAACAGGACTCGAACCTGTCCACCCCCCCACCCCCAGAACTACACATGGTGGCTATATGTGTGTTTCGCAACATGTTCTATGTCCCAAAGGACCCTGACCAAGCGTCGCTATTGGACTATCAGGGAGTGAGATGGTGTTGATAATACATGAACCCTGGTAATTTTTCAGAGAAAGACATTCCAAACATACTGTATGTGCAGAGTCTGATGTCATGATCCCCTGCAGCCGATAATGCTGATGAATATGTGTTGTTCCTGATGAATAAATGCACAGAGTAAAGTAAAGATGTCCTCTATTGATATTTAGTTTATCTTCTGTGACATGTCTCCATGCTTTAAAGCTCACCTATTATGCTATATTTGAAAAATATATTATAGGGCCATATCTATGCAAAACATGTTTCTGAAGTGTTTTTCTCAAAATACCAAACAGATCACCCATTGTAGCATGCCTCATACCCCTCTATTTCAGCCCTGTTACTAAAGTGCTGATCCTGGGTCTGGCCCTTTAAATAGAGTGGTGAAGTCACGCCCATCTACTTCCGGTCCACGGGACCTTATTTGGGAAAAATAATGTATTGAAGTCAATGGAGAGAGAAAACGTATCTTTCAATCCCGTTTGAATTGTGCCATGAATTACACATATGATGTTTATCAATCTTAAAAAATAATTTCCATGTCAAAAAAGTCACAGTTTGTCGTAAAACTGTTGAAATATAAGACTATGAAAAATACGCAACTAGAAAGACTACAAATCCCAGAGTCGCATAAGTGATGTCACAATTGTTTTCCTCCACTAAGAGATAGCTAAGATCAGCGCCATATAGATCTAATCTATCTATATGGCGCTGGCTAAGATAAGATAACTTTAACAAGATGCCTGTGTGCTTAGTACCAGGTTGTTATCATACCAGCAATGGGTCTTGCTCGTTCTTTCGCTTCCCGTCTGATGAAAGGACCAGGAGTGGCTGGATCAAGTTAACTACCTAGCACGTTAGTTAGCATTACAGCCTTGTCATTTTTATTAGCCTTAACATGAAGTAACATTAAGTAACCCAAAATGTTAAACAGTAAGAGTAGTAGTCATATTTCGTAAACCCTTTGAAGAGTACTGTCACACCGGTGTGATCATTCTATAATACACAATTAAGCCCGGGAGAGAAATGCTAACGCTACATTAGCATCGGCGATATTTTCTACTTCATGCTATCTGCACAAATGGTTGACATTAAACATTAAAAAGACCAGGCAGTTCAGAGAGAATCAAAGGAAGGCAGGCAGCTTTGCATGACATTCTTCTGGACGTGTTTCATTGTGGTGATAGTGAGGGTAGTCAATCGTTTTGTTGACAAGACAGTAGTGACGGCCATCTTGGTGACGTGTGTTGTTCTGCGAGACCAGAGATTTAGTTAATTGAGCGTTTCACACAAACAAATGTGTTACTTCACAGTTTTACGACACATTTTTTTTTTTTTTACTTGCAAAATTATCTTTTAAATTGACAAACATCATATGTGTAATTCATGGCACAATTCAAACGGGATCGAAAGATAATCTTTCTCTCTCCATTGACTTCAATACATAACTTTTTCGAAATAAGGTCCCATGGAGGTCCACAGGAAGGGGAGGGACTTCGCCACTCTATGTAACCGAGCTGCTGCTGGCCACACCCCTTTGTAGCTGCTGCTGGCCACGCCCCTTTGAAGCTGCTGCTGGCCACGCCCCTTTGGAGCATCTACATGTAAGCAGTGATCTTTGTGAAGAGAAGGTTGTCTACCAGCAGAAACTCATCTAAACGCTGCTGTGATTAAACGCCATATTATGTTCTAAACCACATCAAGCATTATTTCTGAAACAGATATGTATAAAATAGATCAAAAAGTGCATTTTGCATAATAGGTGACCTTTAACCTGTTAAGCCCCACAAGTGTAATAACAAAGGCTTTGAATTAGCCCTGAGCGAAAAAATGCTAACACAATTAGCATAGAACTCAAGGTAAAATACCCTTATTATTTATCGGATCTGCACAAATAATTAGCAAGCTGAGATTCCACAGATTCCAGACATATAGGTATCATCACTGAGCGATCAGAACTCGCGACAGGGGAAGCAAAAACAGACATCACAACACGTAGCTTCACGGAGGAAACGCGGAGATATTCTTACCTCAGCTGTTGTTCTGATCAAAAGTTGTGTTCAATGGCATCAAAACGATAAAAACGCTGCTGAAGGTTAATCCAATGGTTAATCCAATTTTCCTCCCGGGAAAAGATTGTCCCACTCTTGACCTAACAATCAACATCGGCACCTCAGTTGTTTCCCCGACTCAGACTGCAAGGAATCTGGGTGTGACCCTAGATAACAACCTGTCCTTCACTGCAAACATCGCTGCTACAACCCGTTGCTGCAGATACACGCTTTACAACATCAGGAAGATACGTCCCCAGCTGACTCAGAAAGCGACTCAGGTTCTGGTCCAGGCTCTCGTCATCTCACGCCTAGACTACTGCAACTCCCTCCTGGCTGGTCTACCTGCATGTGCCATCCGACCTCTGCAGCTCATCCAGAATGCAGCGGCTCGTCTGGTCTTCAACCTTCCTAAATTCTCCCACACCACTCCGCTCCTCCGCTCCCTTCACTGGCTTCCGGTAACTGCTAGAATCCACTTCAAGACACTGGTACTTGCCTACCATGCTGCGAATGGATCTGGCCCTTCCTACATCCAGGACATGGTTAAACCGTACACCCCAGCGCGTGCACTATGCTCTGCATCAGCCAAACGACTCGTTGCGCCCTCGCTGCGAAGGGGACCCAAGTTCCCATCAGCAAAAACACGTGGGTTTGCTGTCCTGGCTCCAACATGGTGGAATGAGCTCCCCATTGACATCAGGACGGCAGATAGCTTGCACATCTTCCGGCGCAAACTGAAAACTCATCTCTTTCGACTCCACTTCGAGCGTTAGAACTATTAACGAAGCACTTTTATACTAATAAAGGACTGGCTTATCTAAAGCCAGTTGAGTAGCACTTGAAATGTTTGGCTCTATGAAACCTGATGTACTTATATGATTCTGTTTTCTTCAAGGTTGTGTCTTCCTGGTCGAATGTACTTATTGTAAGTCGCTTTGGATAAAAGCGTCAGCTAAATGCAATGTAATGTAATGTGTCTGTGTCACTTTTAAATGATTACTGATAATCCATCTTCATATTTACTAGTTTGAGCCTAGGTTTCAGTTTTCAGTTTTCAGAGCTTTCGACGGCTGCGCGTCACACTCACTCCTCAATGGTAACTTGTGTGTGTATGTGGAACTTCCCCTTCGATTCTATTGGCTCTAACGGTTCAAAAGAGATGTCAATCACCAAAATCGACCAATGGGTTCCAGAGAAACGGCAAATCCACCCAAATCCACCCAAATGACCCCAAAGGTGGGTTTATTTTGGCTAAACCTCTCTAAAAAGGTCAAATGTCACTTGTTTTGCATCAATCTTGATACAGGGTACTTATTATATGTTATAGTTTGGATTCCTAAAGCTTTTAGTCTACTATCCCAGGGGTTCCCAATCCCTCCCAAGGTGTTACTGCCGGGCCGCGAAATAGCTGTGAGTTTATCGTAATATTTGCAGAATTATAAATATATAAAATTATATTTATCATAATGTTTTTTTCAATAAGTGTTTAATTTTCACACCTATACCAGTCATATTATTTCATCCAGTAGCCTAGGTAAACTTCCACCAGAAAACAGTTGAAAATTGCTTTTATGGTGTTCCGAGGGATTCGGCAGCTCAGCAGGTCTCAGCCTCTCGTTCGCACGAGCAGTGGCGGCGCCAGAGTATTTTTGTTGGGTAATCTATGGTAGGGCTAACCCATACAGTGGTGGGGCTCAAGTCAGTGTTTGTAATGTAATTACATACACGCTATATCGCACCCCTTGACAGTGAAACGCCACGCGTGAGGCTTTTATTAGCTTTTATTAGTCTCCTTTTATCTGCTAAATTACATCGAGAGCAACAGGTGTGAGTTAAACAATACAATAGCCTATTCTGCTAATTCCACGTTGTTACAACATGCTACGCAGCGGAAGAAACAAGAAAAGTTGGCATATAGAATTGACACGGAGAGGGAGAGAGAGAGAGAAAGAGGGAAAGAGAGAGGGAGAGAGAGAGAGACACAGGTAAACAGAGAGAGACAGACACAGCACACAACAGGTGGCTTGTGTCTCTATTGTCATACAAAACACTTTTTCAAATTACCCATTATTACAAAATATATTCAAAACTCACTATTGACGTTCTCAAAGCAGCACGATCCGCCGGTTGTTGTGATTGGAAGCGAAAATGTAAATGACACGCTGGACATCCAGTGCCTTACTCCTCTGCTTATTGATAGCCAGCAGGCCCAGGTTGCTGTTCCGTGCATCACCACTGCTATTTCTTAGATAATTCTTGATGCAACGGAGACAGGAAAAGCTGCGTTCGCAGCCAGCAGAGGTCACAGGCAGAGTCAGGGAAATGCATATGAGTCTGTGTAAATCCGTAAAGGCATCCTTGTAGGGTCGCATTAAAGCCAGAAATTCCGCTGTGTCCTTCAGTTCATGTCCCTGTTGTTTCTTTCTTTCCAGTAGGCGCTTAACCTGGTGTAGCTCTGGGGTCAGGTTCTCTTCCGTCACTCCATAGAACTTGGCCATGGGTTGCAGACATTTATTGTCTAAGAAGGATGCATGTTTGGGGCTGAGTGCAGAGACTCCGGATAGGACACCACCGGCCTCGGTTGAGAAACGTCTTCTCATTTCAACCACAAGTCTGTCAATTACCGGGTAGAAACACTCTGTGCGCAGCGCATCTAGGGATGTAGCTGGTGTGCGTTCGATTTGGGCTTCCACAACAAACTCCTGTAGATTTCGAGGAGGGTGTGCCTGTCTCCTTTTGGGTGTCTCGTTGTGATTTACATTGGCTTTGGTGCACAGGTCGCTTGCTCTGTCCCGAATTTCCCTCCATGACTCCTCTGCACGTCTGTCTGTCAGTGTCGCTATGACCGAATCAGCCAAGTCCATTGCGGAGGACAGCTCAAGGCTGGGAGATTGGAGCTGGTCAGACATGAATTTTGTGACACGGGAAAGATCCTCGAAAAGCGTAAGAAGCAAGACAAACTGCTCATCAATTAGTCCACTCACCGCTCTGGCCTCCGTTTTCCTCCGCGCATTGGGCTGAGACATGATCTCTGTAAATGTTGCCTTTACTGCAGGCAGTGATTTGCGGATAGCCACCAGCGCTGTATATTGACATGACCAGCGTGTTTCCGGTTCTTAAGTTTAACTGGTTGTGAAGTTGGCTCCATTTATCTCTGTTTCTTGATGAAAATATCATGGGCGACTGAGTTGGCGAAGAAGTTGTACAGCATTTGTACAGTTTCAAAAAAGTAGGCTGCTGCTTCAACGTTGCGGACCACATCAACCAACACGAGGTTTAATCTGTATGCATGGCAGTGGATATACAAAGCATTTGGCACCTCCTTTTTAAACTTCTGCTGTACTCCGTTCTTGCATCCCAACATGACAGCAGCCCCATCGTAACACTGTCCAACACACATGTGTGGGTCGATGTTGCATTGGCTGAGCGTCTGTTTGATGGTACTGAGGAGCGAGTCGGCGTCCAGGCCCTCTGTGCGTCTGAAGTGCAGGAATTCTTCACGCACTTGTTCTCCTTTTATATAACGTACAACGATAGACAGTTGCTCGCTTTTACTGACATCTTTGGTTTCGTCAACCATTAGGGCGAAACATTCAGCTTCCCTAATTTCTGCACTTATTTCACTTCGGACCATATCTGCCATTATCTGGAAAATCTCGTTTTGGAGGTTTTGATGTGTATATTTAGCATTTTGAGGATTGTCGTTCAGTTTCATTGCTACAGTCACGTCAAATTCACCAATTAAGTGTAGCAGCTCTCGGAAGTTTCCCCTGTTAACCGAGTTCTCCTCACCCTCCTGCTCCCGGTGACCTCGCTGTGCAATGTCTTGACATGCAGTATAACGTAAGGACATCACCACAGCCTTCATGTACTCACGGGTTTCTTTCACTAGTTTTAAATGACCTGCATCAATCATGTTTCCCAGTCTTGAGCCATCTTTCATTGTCTGTTTAAATTCAGCCCATGCCTCCATGGCAAACCTGTGTGCTGCACTCCCGTTGTGTTTTTTGAAAGCACCTGTTGCATTTTTCCAGTTTTTAAATCCATTGGCAGGCTCGGAATGGAATCGCTTCCCAGCACCCAAAAAATGACGTCAGGCAAAGCAAAACACTGAGTCAGTTTCAACTGAATATTCGACCCAGCTTTATGTGTCAAACCAGGCCCAATTAAAAGACCGTTGCTGGCTTCCAATCCGTCTTGACGGATAATTTTTTCAAATTGGACGTTTTGGTCCATTTCCGGGTCCTTGGCTAATGTCGCTAGCAGCCTCAGGTCCTTGGCTGATGTCGCTAACGTTAGCGGCTTCCTGCTCGACATTTTTCATCATCTTCGCCACCTCTGGCCTCTCCCATCGGGTCCCCGCTGGCTGGCATCCTCTTCAGGTGGGTCGTGTGACTCTGGCACCTGTTCGATTTGTACCTCAATGCGAGGGCGTTTAAGAACAAATCTATCCATCCGAAATATACAATTAATCCTAGAAGTTGTGCTGTCTGTACAATTTACTCGGCGCGAGTTTGGGGACTTTTCACTGTGAACGTGACATATCAGTAATGCATGTAGATCTATTCAAATTGCATTCGGATGCATTTTGATCTGACCGCGGCCGCGCTGATATTATAACGCGAGAGAATGTCCACACCTTTAGTGTATACAACTCCCTCACTACTCAGACTATTCCTTGCACCCCTCTAGCATAAGCCCGAATGGTCTCAACCATATTGCGTCAGTAACGTGCACTTGTTGTTACAGCAGGATCAGTTTGTGTGTTGTGGACACGACCGGTAGATTTTCGCAATCCGTGTTCTCAACATGCTTAATTTAAGGCAAGGCAAGGCAAGGCAAGGCAAGGCAAGGCAAGGCAAGGCAAGGCAAGTTTATTTATATAGCACTTTTCAACACAAGGCAATTCAAAGTGCTTTACAAAAAATGAAAGAGATTAAGAAAATGACCATAATTTTTCATGGTCGTGCTAAGGTAGGGCTAAGCCATTTCTTGGTATGGCTGTAGCCTACCCCAGCCATACCCTGGCGCCGCCACTGCGCACGAGAAAGTTACCGGTGTGCCAAGAGGAGCGCACAGGAGATGACTGTTTCATTGCAGACTGTTATGTTTATGTGGGGAAATGGCAGTGCATACATTATTTGAGATATATTTCAAACTCGGACTTCATTTTAAGGACATGTCGGCCAGGGGTGTAGAGCTATTTGTTTAAGCACCGGATTGGCAAAACAGGAGAGTCTGTAAACCAGTCTGCCTTGATCTACTGTATGAATTCATGTCCGGGACTCTCACGGTATCTGCTGCCCGCAGTTGTTTTATAGAAGGAAAACCTCCTTCCCTTCATGAAATGGCTGCAGCATCAGGAGGCAGCGGGACGTGTAACTCCACCTCTGAGAAGTGCAGCACCAGCGCACCGAGAGCTGTGCCTTTTTACGCACCGCCTTCACTGTGTTTACCTTCATCAGAACAGCTTAAGAGTGACTGCAGGCTGCTATGTGTTAACCACACACACACACACACACACACACACACACACACACACACACACACACACACACACACACACACACACACACACACACACACACACACACACAACACACACACACACACACACACCTCTACACACATCGAACTGCCCGATTATTCCCCCTATTACTCGTTTTATGAAGGAGATGTCCGGTCACCAAGGCGCATGATGTGTGTGTGTGTAGTGCTCTGCTCAGCTCAGCTCTGTGTGTGTGTTCGGTGTGTTTGTGTCTGTCCGACAACGGCATTTGTTTTCAAATGACCATGAACAGTAATTTACACACATCTGGCTAACTCCATATATGTGGGTGTTCCCAAAATAAATGAGTTTAATCTTAATCTCGATGTAGTGCTAAATGCTGTCGGGGTGCACCGGAACGAACGTCACTATCATAATATCTTCTGAAAACAAAAGCCAGTGACACACACACACACACACACACTTTAAAATAAAACAATATTGATTCTGACTTTTCTACATCCAACTCACAGGTGTATCATTGCTTTGAGAAAAAAGATTATTAATTTACCCCTTTTAGAAGTGAAGTTATGGTAATTTGTTCTGGGAATGTCATTTTCGAGCCTGAGGGGGTTTAACAGGTCAATGTTCAAAAAGCTCATTATTTTTCTCATACTGCCTGTGCTGCAGCACCTCTTTTCACCCTCTGTCTGAAACCAGAGCCCAGTGATTGGTGTGATTCATCAATCACTTACCCCTAATTTCCACCGGGTCCGTCTGCGTTGTGTTACGGCCGCGTTTTGCTGCGCCGCAGCGTTCGCAAAGATCGAAGCCACTCTAGTCAATGGGTGCTATTCCACCACACGCGGCGCGTTACGGCTCAGAAGCGTCCCAAAATTAGGATGAATCCTATTTTTGACGCGACACAGCCGTAAGGTAATGTCAGGCAGGCAGGAAGTGGAACGGTCAGAGCATATATAGCATATATACACACAAACTAATTTTGCAGACCCTATCCCTCCGTAGTCTTTCAAGTAGGAGGAGAAATGCCAGCGTTCACAGGCACTGTGTAAATTATATATATATAGAATTATGTTGATGAATGCATTTTTTTACCACTAAAATACAGCAACACATCTTTGATTCATGTCGTTTATAACTGGAATATTATTATTATTATTATTATTATTATTATTATTATTAACTGTGTCTGTACAAAGTAGCCTGTCCAGGAAATATGCCCAAATCAACAAAAACTGCGAGCCGGCAGGCAAGACGCTCCGCTTCTGAAATGCTTCAATTTTAAATCACAGTTGAGCTTCTAACCCTTTGTGTCAAAGTCTGACCTTAGATCAGGGCTGAACAATTAATTTGTATCAAAATGGCAATATATTTATTACAGGCGGAATGTGTTTCAAAATAGCTGCTGAGATGCCCTGGGACACACGTCCATTTCTAGTGACTTAAAATACAAAACGTTGCTACAGATCCTAAAAAGATCCCCCACCATAATAATGTAAGTATATTTTTGAATGACTATGAGTTTCTGTGCCATAAAAACACACTTAACACTAGAACCGCCAGGGGTCGCCGTATACCTAAAACCACCAACGGGTAAAATGTACCTGCTATTAGAATGCATTGATTTTCAAGGTACAATGTTATTTTATTTATCATACTAGAACACAGGGTTAACTGTGAGTTTTGATCGCACATTGATGACACTTATACCAATAGAATCTGTGGACTCTCAGCTTTCATATGATATCTAGTGGGCAGATAGCATGAAGTATAAAATATCGCTAAAAGTGTCTCTCTATCTATAACTAACAATCGATCGATCTATACATATCTCTCTCTCTCTCTCTCTCTCTCTCTCTATCTATCTATCTATCTATCTATCTATCTATCTATCTATCTATCTATCTATCTATCTATCTATCTATCTATCTATCTATCTATCTATCTATCTATCTATCTCTCTATCTATAAGGAACCGCAGTAAACAACAGGCGTTGCTATAGCAACAGGTCATGTTTATGTTTTCGCGCGAGATCAATAGCGCGAAAATCACTGCATTTTCTATAAGGTAAATATTACCCGCTGGCGCTAATGGGTATAAATGGCCATTCTTTGGGCCATTTTTTCAATCTGACTTCATATTGGCATTTTTTAACAAAAGAGAGTGCTACTGTACATAACACAATTTCAGGAAAAGTCACGGACTGGGAGACTTGAATATTTTATTGAAAAAAAGTTACATACAATCAAGAAACAGCTGCAGGTCAAATGTACCCGTTGGCAGTTCTAGTGTTAAGAAGGTGTATAGCAAAATGCTAAGCTACGATTAAATTCCACTCCCGACAATAGTATTTTCTGATGCCTTTGCACATACTGTACTCTACACTGTAAAAAAAAAATTGTAAAAAAGAAAAATTGTACAAAAACGGCGACGGGGGCGCCAGAAAATGTCCGTTAAAAAAAGGAAAAAAACGTACCTTACCACCATATTTTTCTCTTAACATATATTATTTGTTAGAATATAGAATCATACACCTCTAGAAAACAGAATAATTATCTTTAAAAAATGATAAAGAAAATCTAAAATACAGAAAATTACTTTTATTATTATGAGCTAGTAGGGCATAGACAAATGTCTCCTATATAACCCACAGTCTATGGCTGTTACTTGTGGGTTATGCAGAGTTCCTGTTAGCCGGTAATTACCGGACTATGACCGGTAAAATATGCTGAAGACCGGTAAATCTAAATCTCTCCGGTCAAAATAATTTCCGTTTAGCGCAATACCGCATCAGTTGTGCAACTTGCGCCACTTATGTGACAGACAAAAGAGTATGTGACAGACAAGAATAGTCAATTATAATGTCTAACACTTAATATGGAGAAATAGATGTCCTGTATGGGTGCGTTGATCTGTTGGTAATGCCTAGGGGTTCCGGTGGGCATGTAAACAAATGCATAATGCTGCGCTATACTTTGCGGCCTCACCCGGTTGCATAGTGACGCTTATTGTTTAGGTGTCTTTTAATAAGCAGGTAGTCCTATCATTAACTAGAACTAGTCAGATCTGATCGATATGGACATAAACGCGAGTAAAGTCTAACTGGAGAGAGAGATCAGCTGCTGCTGACGAGTCGACACGCAGCTCTGCATAATCCAACACATCCTCACTCCCAGGTCGGCCTATGTTGACTTTATGTCAAGTCCCCTGTCGGCTTTTTCCAACGCAAGGGGGGGGGGCCTTAGCGTCCATTTTCAACGCAAGGGGGGGGCCCTTAGCGTCCATTTTCAGCTTTCCGGGATGTCCATATGCTTCTATGGACGCTCATGGAAGCACGGCGTTCGTTTGTGTCGACTGCCCTTAAAGGCAATGTGAGCGTCCATTCCCATTGGATAACGGAGAATTGTACACCCGGAAGTAAGTATCCCCTTACTGTCGATTGATTTTACAGTGATATCTGCACTACTCATCGACTAAAAAACACCAGATTATCCTTGTTAATTACACAACATTGATTGGTTTAAATTGTGTGCAATGCTTTTGTATTTTCCCCTAGCATCATTGTATATCTGTATTGTGCTCTGGTAGGAATTGGCACCCAACATGTTAATAACAGTCAACTTTATTTTGTTGTATTTAACTCTATGGTTTTACACAGTTTTTATAACCTGAAATTCACATATTTAACAATTCAATCCTCAAAAAGTAATACAAGTCAAAATATGTTAAAAATGTAGTTGTTTTACTATAATAGGATAGTCAATACCTGTGATTTTTCAGTTTATCAATGTAAAGTAGTGGTTAAATTAAGCAACATTACAAAAATATTTCTTTCTTTACTCATATATTTTCTTGCAATTATATATTTTTTAAATGAGTATTAACAGTATTTCTTATGTATTTGACAGTGATATAGCCATAACAAAAGTATGTTTTTGTAAAATTACAGAAAATTCAGCTAATTTTGCCAACAGAAAATCATTTATTTTTACGGTTAGTTTTGTTAGTTTTAAAAACAGCTAAAAAACAGATAAATAATGTATTCCATTTCTACAGCTTTTTTTGTAAAAATTAGGGCTGTCAAGTTAACGCGTTAACGCAAAAAAGATTAACGCCACTAATTATTTTAACGCGATTAACGCATGTGTATCTTTTGTCCTCGGCCGCCCCGTAGTTTCAGAGCGCATCGAGTTTAAAATACCATCTACAAGCTGATGCTCACAGCCCTTCTCCTGCCGTCCGCTTGCGGCAGACCACACTTCCACGCTCACCGGCAGGCACCGACTGGCCATCGGGAGGGTGTGTGTATGTGTGGCGCGAGCGAGCGAGAACGCGCACACCTTACGTGTATTGTTGTTGTTAGCATCTGGTGCTAGCTAGCTGCGCTAAAGGATATAAGAAGCTGTTTCAATGAAAACAGAGGAGTGTAGTGATCAGACATTTCGCCGACAACTGCGCCGAGCACTTGACTTTATGCAGGAAGCCAGACAGTGGGACATTGTACGAAAAGTCAGCACACTCAGCACGGATAGTGCGCACAACATGATTGCAGCGTCCAGGCAGCTCCCGTTCTAGCCTTGAGTTGCACATAAGTCCAACGATCCATCACAGGGTCCACACACACACACACACACACACACACACACACACACACACACACACACACACACACACACACACACTTTGTATTATTGTATGAGAGAGGTTCCAGGTTGAATTGAGGCGAATATTTGTAATGTTCAGAGGTTGCTGTGTTTAATATTCATGAGAATATTTGTCATTGTTCAAATGATAATAAACATTTGCATAAAGCATATTTGTCCACTCATATGTTGATAAGAGTATTAAAAACTTGAAAAATATTCCTCTAAGGTACATTTAGAACAGACAAAAAATGTGTGATTAATTCGCGATTAATCGCGATTAACTATGGACAATCATGCGATTAATCGCGATTAAATATTTTAATCGACTGATAGTCCTAGTTAAAATACATCACACATTTCAATAAACCTTTTATTCTTGTAATTTTAATATGATTTCCTGTAATTATGAAATACAATAAAAAACTGTACATTTTTGGGGGAAAAACTGTTGCTGCACTTCTTTTTTTTTCAGTGTAGTTAAATTCCTGGTTAGTGGTGATATAGGGAACAAGGGTACAGGCTGAGGTGCAGCCCTTTTTCCTGTGGCATAGATTATAGCAATCAAATGTTTTCAGACTCCATGCCAGCAGCTCTATGATTCACTGTTGATCCGACAGTGTGTCCACCACGGTTTCTTAAACTTGCTGTATTACATTAAATGGTAGTGACAAAATCTGTGTCTCTTCGATGGTGGTCGCACTGTCTACCATAAAACTCATTTCATCTCCTCTCATGTGATCTTATTAAAGCTAGTCTCCTGATGACGGACTGACAGCTGGCTTGATGATTGAAACGCTTTACAACAGAGCAGCTAATATTTCTCATCGTCAGTTTGATTTCCGTCAGTGACATGTTTACTCTCAGTCACTTTTTATTTATAGCTGGTAGCAAGGTTTCATTATAACATGTGGTGGATGTCAAACATAGCCTGTATGCCTGACTCCCTGTCCGTCTGCTGCTACCACCCCTCCACCCAGCACCAGATGTGTGTGTGTCTTCAGGGAGCCTTACCTTTAGCACTGCCTTTGAACACTGATACGATTAGCAGTGCTGAGGCTTAGCACCTCGCTGCTCCGCCATCCAACCCAATCAGCTGTGAGTGCAGCTGAGACGAGATGAAGAGCTCCCACACCTCTGTCCACATGCTTTTATGTTGTATCTACCAACACAGTCTCACTCCCTGATAGTCCAATAGCGACGCTTGGTCAGGGTCCTTTAGTATGAAGGTAGATATGGTGCAAAATGTGAGAGCTTGTAAAACCTGATGTAAGCAATTGCAGACAACAAATCTGAGATAGTGTGCATACATTTACACTTGTATAAAATATCCACGCATCTGTGAACCAAATTTGAAGTCCATTACAACTGCAACTTGGTTATTACAACCTCTCAAATCAGTCATTACAACTTGACGAATCTGCTCTGTGGCAGTATACATCGACGAATCTGCGGCCTTGACTTTTGCTACACTTCTTGCGATGAATGTGTCGCTAAAGTAATTTTCACCTGTAGATGTGGGGGGAGGGAGGAGGGAGGAGGGTTGGAGCGAAGGGGCGGAGCTATCAATGGAAACGGAAATGGAACAAAACCACGCCAGACTATCCAAAACTGGAATCGAACGCCCCCCCAGTACACATGCTGGCTATTGTGTTTCGCAAAATGTTCTATGGGACGTCTCTACTGATGAATGAAAAACTTGGGTCGCAGGTTCCTCAACAGTGCATTACAAGACATCTATCAATATGTGTGTATACCTCCACCATTAAACTGTCAAATTCTGCACATTTCTTATACTATCTACATACATAAGAGTATAATTCATATGTATAATATCATTTAAAATAAGTGCTTCAACATAGTTAACATTGCAGGAAAGCAATATATTAGACGTTAAATACTTTGTCAGGCTTAATATTTATCTGTAGATCGATACCCCCAAAGCTTTTTTCTTATTTGAAAGAAGACCTTACTCTAAAGTATTATTTAATGTTTAAATAAAGGTTAATTCGTTTTTCTGTTTTGCACATCCTCCTATTAATATCTTTGTACATTCTGCACTAAACTGTTTTATTGTAGAGATCACTTATAGTATCGTCTTGATTTTTTATATTCTATATTTCTATCGTAGACGTATTGTGTGAAGAGAAATTGAAGATGTTGTTTAATTGCTGATATATTTATGATCCAGTTTTTCCAAAGGTCTTCTCATCAGGGCTCTATAAATAAAGACCTACGGCAGATCTGTAATATGTAATGCAGCCGAACCGTGTATTACAATGCCGTTATGTGATGACTTTCAAAGAGAAAAGCAAAAACACTCGGAATAAAGTATTATTTTCTTTTTGATATGGCATGAACACCATATCCCTACATGCATTGCGGCTAAAACATCCAATCAGCGAGCTTAAACCATAGCTGAGGATCTTGGGTAATCAGTTCAGTGGCAGTGTATCGCAATGACGCTCGAAATGTCCCTTATAGGCCTACGTCTGTTTCCGGTTATTTTTATTTTGAAATTCAGTTCCTGACGGACGCTAAAAAAGCCCGAGATTATGGAATAAAACAAATAAATAAAAACAAGGATAATGGTGTGTTATTGGTGAGTAAATAACACTGTGTTATTTTGAAAAGAATAACAAATTAGAAGGAAAAAAAGATTTTAAAAAATACAGATTTCAGTATTCTGAGGCTCTGAGCCCCATTTATTTTCCTCACAGACGACAAAAAAAGTCCGACATTATACGATTTCAAATAAAATCGTGGCTTGATATTGAGTAAGAACATGTTTTTATGAACCACACAGCTTCCGGTCTTCCAAGACCCGAACGGACAAAAAGACGTGCTGCAGGCACGAAACATACTACCAATAGAAATACATTGCTTTGAAAATCGTTCTGTGTGACACGAAGAAAAGGGGAAAATCGTGTTGATGAACACGAATCAATAGATTAAATGTCGTGACTATAACATGAAATGCAGTGAGACTGGGTTGGGGGAAAACAGGGCCTCTGGAATACGTTAAAAGTATGGAAGGTTAAATATATGAATGGCAGTGCAGGACATTCACACATTATGCATGCATTTAAACACATGTATTGATATATCAATGTTTTAAAGATTTTATAATTTTTGAAAACGACCTAGCTAGGGTGCTACAATGAAATCACATTAAATACACATTAAATGCAACAGTGCTGGGATGTGTGGGGATGTCCATTCATTGTGAGCAGCAAGAGGATATATCCCACAAAGTGTTGAGATGTACTGATATAGAGGTCACTTTTGTGAAAATTATTATTAGTGTGATAATGTGTGCTTCATGTGAGTGATGGGGGCTGTAGTGAGATCATTATATTCTCTCCAGTAAAGGCAATAATTACAGCATAAATATAGGCTCTCTCCCAGGGGTTCATCCCATTACTGTTTTCACAAACTCCTGTGACTGACCCAGCCCCCTGCATGCCACACCAACTAAATGCAACCATATCATTATGTGGCACAATTGCTATTATTATAATACATTTTCCATACATTATGCCAGGAGCACTCATTATGACGCCCTGAACTCAGTCACTGAAGGACAAACTGTGTTTGACTCTTGACTTCAAACAGTCAACACAGATAAGCTTTATGTTTATTGACCAAATGATTTGTGACAACCACAAAATCCACTGCACACACTGATGACGTCAGTAACTGTAAAGCCTGATCTACTGTTTCAGGACAGGAAAAGTCATGTATTATCCTGAAACATTTGGGAATTGTCTAACTATAAAATGCTTCAATCATTTACTTGAGTAACAGTAGCAGTGCCTCACTGCATTTATATTTTGCAGCATTTTCTGTATTTTGTAGCTTTCACACAAGTACCTTAAATGTACTGCAATATATATTGCAATGTTCATTAAACCTACTTTGCAGTCACTATCAATGAAGTCAAATAAACACTGTTTGCCTTGAGTTGAGAATACTTTTGAGTTTCAAGACGGGTTTCCTGTTTTGCTCACAGACTGAATGTGTCTGTTTCATTCATTAACTGTCACTTCCAAAGACACAGTTGCATTGATATGACAATAAACAACACATGTATCCCAGTCTTTAATAAGACTTAACAAGTTGGCAATAATAACACAGGCTATTCCTTAAAAAATATATTTGAAATCAAGTTATTCATTACAGTGCCCTGTGCCCAGAGAGTTGACACTGAGCAGCACTGTAGATTCAGCTTTATCAGAGACTCTCTGAGTTCTCCATCTATAGCTCTGTGATAGCTTGTCATGAGTTCTGCCTCTCCTTTGCTCTCTCTCTGTCTCTTGAGACTCATACTTAACAAATATCCCACCGCACTTATTTCATAGCTTCCTCTTTAGGTGGTTTTTACTTTTGTTCCTATTATCACAGTTAGTGTACATTTACTGCGGACAAAAAAGGGACATTTTCCATAGTACTGAGGCTGGAGGGGATATCAGAGACCAAAGTAAAATAAGCACTTCCTCTGGGGACTGTGAACTTTGCTGTCACTTCCTCGCCTCTGAGAGCTCTTTTGTTTGTTTTTGATGCCCCCACGCCCACACGCTCTCTGTGGAATCATAAGCTCGCTAATTAGGATATGCAACGTCTTCTCAGAGAAGGAAAGACAGGATGTTATCAGAGGATGCAGAGGGCGCCATAGTGCGGTTTGGTGACGTGATAGATGTACAGTTTAGCAACTAAATGTTTATCAGCAGTGTACCACTCTGTTTATGCCAATGCCTTGTTTAGGGAAGTCATGCAGATTGTAGGATGCACATCCAAAACTCTTCAACAGGTTGATGATGACAAGGCAAAAAGTCAGAGGAAAACAAAAGAACTGTGCGCTGTGCTGATATCACAGCAGATGTACTGTCACAGACCTTCATCAGCCGCCGTCAGAATATTGTTTTTTAGAACGTTTTATCATAAACTACAATGAGCCAATCACATATTTCTATGTAGCAATAACTATTTCAATATTATAATAGGTTGATTTTGAAAAAAAGGAGTGATTTCTGTCATTTCAAATCAGCCTTTTATATATTTTGGATATTAACATTCAGTTAAACTTCATTTGGCTGACGCTAATGCTATCCTGCAAAGAGCAACTTACATGAGAAGAATGTTACTTCTCATTATGTTTTCTTTAAGTATGAAGCCAAAGCAAGCACAGCTTCTTAGCTCAGCAGAGTTTAGCTTAGAGACTGGAAGCTAGGGTAAAGTGCTAACTGCAGGAACTGCTCCATCCAAAGCAACAGTCCCTCACTTGCAGTGTGTGTGTGTGTGTGTGTGTGTGTGTGTGTGTGTGTGTGTGTGTGTGTGTGTGTGTGTGTGTCATATTTAATCTACCACACTTCCTGAGAACATCATTTAATCCAGCCCTTGCTCTGTGTCATTTCACAACTCGTGACTGCTTTTGTACCATTAACGATGTAATGCAGAAAATACACTGGCGTGTGTTTCTGTAGGCCTATTGCTGGCAAAAAGCCTCCCGAGAGAGAAAGTTTCCCCCTCATTCTTCCTTCATTAGCATTTGAGGTTAAATTAGCATGTTAAGTTGTCTGACATCTTATATTAGCATTGCTACACGGCAGACAGCCTCTCCCTCCTGATCCTATACGTTATCAGACTCTGTGTCAAAACAAGATGAATGCCTCTGACTCCCTTATCTGTGATTCCAAGCTCCATCCTCCTCTCCTTCCTGCCTTTTCAAGGGTGAGCAACACTAGGTTCTCAGTTATGGAGAAACCTGTTTAAAAAGTTACATCCTAAAAGATATGTAACCTCAAAAAGCACAAAGAAAAGACCTGGAGCTAGTTCTAATACGAGGAAGCTTTCAGAAGTGAGATGAACTGTGAGAAAAAAGCCAATGAAGATGTTAGAACCATATGTGACAGCGTCTCTGCTGCTCATTCACTCAGAGGATCAGGCAGGTGGATTAGTTACACACTTTGATAAAAACATCCAAACATCAACATCTGCTCCTGCTAGTTCTGAGAGAGAGGAGGCGGGCCCAATGCAGCGTGTGCATTGCATCATGGGAGGACCAAATGGCGTTATGATGGCCGTCGTCCACTCCCTCAGTGCCAGGAAGACTACTTTCATCTTCCACAAACCAAGGTCTTCTTTTCCGTCTTGAAAGTGTAGTGCTCCACAGCCTGCAGGCTTGCTTCAAGTCCTCTGCCTCTCTGAGATTGTTCCCGATGAAAGCATTTTGTCAGATTATAGGTTGAGTTAAAATGATCGTTAATGTGATTATCACCGTACCTAATCAGTTTTACCTCGGCCTGGCTTTATGTCGGCTCAGAGCTCTGCGCTCAACCGGCAGCAGCAGCAATGCATTATGGATCAAGCGTGATCCCGGGACAACACAGCAACTAAACACACATACACAACACATGCTACATTATAGAAACACACTGCATTTATCCATTTATCCCTCGTTACTCATCCCCAGCAGAATATCATCTCACCTGGCTTCACATAACTGCCTGTCAACCATGCCAGCACATCTCTGTAATGGCATCCACTGACACACACACTCACACGCACAAACACACACACACACACACACACACACACACACACACACACACACACACACAATCAGCCACTGGAGACAGCACATCTCTGTAATGGCATCCACTGACACACACACTCACACGCACAAACACACACACACACACACACACACACACACACACCCACACACACACACCCACACACACACACACACACACACACACACACACACACACACACACACACACACACACACACACACACACACACACACACAATCAGCCACTGGAGACAGCACATCTCTGCCCATCTTTTCTGACCCAGCAGAGTCACGTCAGACCAAAATGATTCCTGTCTTTTGATTAAAGTGGAGACATCATACCCAGATCCCTGAAGAATGGCAGTTGGGTTTACATGTCAAACCCCTTGTGTGCGTGTGCGTGTGCGTGTGTGTGTGTGTGTGTGTGTGTATGTGTGTGTGTGTGTGTGTGTGTGTGTGTATGTGTGTGTGTGTGTGTGTGTGTGTGTGTGTGTGTGTGTGTGTGTGTGTGTGTGTGTGGTGTGTGGGGGGGGGGGGGGGGTTTAACATGCTCTATGGTTTGAAACTAAAAGTCATATCCAGCCTCTTCTCACTGTTTTGTCCTTTCTGTGTTCTGCTGCCCAGATTTTGAATAGTTGTAAGAAATGCTGCCTTATCAAAATGACCTTGATGCTGCAGGAGGTCCCACATGGAGGTCACAGGTCACATAAAGGCCAAACCATCAATGAGTTGTTACTCTTGCTTTATTATGTGCTGTGTAGCATCCAATTCATCCGTGGAACATGTAGGCTTGTTCGACCATGTAGTAGACAAACATCCCAGCATGCATTTACAGTGGCGTTTCTATATGTACAGAAGTGGTGGGGCACAAAAAACTTAGATGTCTATATATAAGCTTCTGCAGTGACGTGCAGTGAGGTTCATGGCTGGTGAGGCACTGGCACCGACTCTTCAGGTTTACAAATATTATATTTTGACCTAAATCAAAATATAATATTATTTTCAAAAGCTTTTTTTGTCTGATGCTTCAATTAATTTTAAACAGACAGTTCAACAGAAGGATACCCTAAAAATGTAATTTGATCATTTACATATTGAATTGTTCTCTCTTAGTAAGATCCCATTTTCAATAAAATTGTGGTCTTACCTTGACTTGAAGATGAAGTCCATTTGCCTATCCTTCTGGACAAAAATCTTTATTACTTTTTTGTAAAAGTCCTCCTTATGTTCTTGTAGTTTCAAAAGTCTATCATAAATCTAATCTAATCTAATATAGATTTATGATTCGAAAATTATAAAAGTAGGGTAGACATGTGGATATTATCCGGCTGAACAAAACGTACATTTATCTAACAGGTACGTTTCCCACAGATCTTATTTGGAGCTATTTTCTAAAATCCTATGGAGAAATCTCATTGCTTTTTTGTGGAGGGAAGCCATGCGCAGCTTACTTCCTGGTTTTAAAACGCGTCACTGCAGCTCTCTCGTCTCCTCTTCACACACCACACTTTTCGCGGCACACGTACTTACAGCCAATCAGCTCTGAATGATGTGAGATGACGTATGGTGGGGATGGCAGCTCAGTGCCCCTATGGTCATTATTTTTTTACCACACACATTAAATAGGAAAATATTCTTAGCATGCGCAGTGTAGTTTTTACAGTCACCGTTCACGTAGACAGTGAGAGGGAGGGGCATGATCGGGTTTTGTCCCACATGGCTCTAAACAGCTCAATAGGCACACACTGTAGACACTAATTAGAAGAACACAGACTAAAACAGTAATGTACAGACGAATCAGATGATTAAACTTGATCTTAAAATATATTTAATATATTTTTTTATGTATTTTTTGCATTTTTTGGTAATCATTATTTGTAATACTTTCTGCTGACACTAGGTGGGGCTGTGCCCCACCTGCCCATAATGACCAGTCGCCACTGTGCATTTAACATCAACCAGCCAATGGTTCTGGAATGTAGCTTGACTTTCAATTATTGTTCTACAACCAATCTTGTGTTATCACATCGACATGCGATCTATTTCAGGTTAGAGATGAATTGGCTGGACACTAATTTTGAATATGTAGTAAATGTAGCTACATTGCTCCAAAGCCATGTCCATGTCCTCCATGAGTCATGACTTTGCCACTGATGTCAGCATAGAGTTTAAACATTCATCATTTGTTTTAAGTAACAGCATGTCTCAGATCAGATTATAATATATATTTTTTCAAAAATAAGACAAGATAAAACGTTATTGATCCACAGAGGATAATCGAGATGTTAAGGCAGCAACAGGAATATGTTTGAAACACAGGAGCACAGGTAAGAGTTCACACAAGGATGCATCTGAAGTCAAAATCGAAGGAAATGTATTCATCACAAGGATGCGAGTTTGTGTACTATGAATTGAGTTTAATTAATCCACCTTCAATCTGCGTGTTATTCATTTTCATTACTGATGTAAATAGGCAACAAAAAACCCATACAGGTCATACAACTGTATTTATTCTTGGAACAGGGAACTTACATTAATGACGTGTATTCGTCATGGGTTTAGAATTTGTCAGTGAGTCAGGATTCAAATGTGGGAGTACTCAGTGTGTTAAAGGCTGCTAGTGATTCAGTGTGGGTTACTTCCTGTCTGACCCGACTGCTGGACTTCACTTTAACACTACCTACCAAGAAAACACACTAATCATGGACATCACAGCTATCAGCCAGCACAGCTTTTTCCTCCCTGCCATGGTCCACACAATGCAGAGGAAGTGTGTGTGTGTGTGTGTGTGTGTGTGTGTGTGTGTGTGTGTGTGTGTGTGTGTGTGTGTGTGTGTGAAGTGTGTGTGTGTGTGTGTGTGTGTGTGTGTGTGTGTGTGTGTGTGTGTGTGTGTGTGTGTGTGTGTGTGTGTGTGTGTGTGTGTGTGTGTGTGTGTGTGTGTGTGTTGTGTGTGTGTGTGTGTGTGTGTGTGTTGTGTGTGTGTGTGTGTGTGTGTGTGCGTGTGCGTGTGTGTGCTTAGGGCAGTGATGCTGCCTCTAATTTGTTGTACATGATGTGGTTTTTGTTTTGTTTTTGGATTGTCCGGTCCCACGTTGTATCATCGGAATCAGAACAAAGTTACCATTGCGTTAGAGCCATCGCTGGCTAATTTAAATAAGCTGGGTTTGAGATGAGGTGCCATTGTTTCTGTCAGCTGATAAGACTGATCTGTTGGATGTGTGCTCTCTCAATTGACTTTCTCAGTAATTCTGTCTCCAGAAGTTCTCATGGTGTCTGGATCAGATGGACGGCAGCTCCAATTAACCAAAGTCTTTGTTCTTGCTAAAGGCTCAGCTGCTATCAGAAACCCGTGCATCACTCTGGTGCCTGAACTCTGCTGCATCAGGATATGAGAACAGAGATAGCACAAAGTATTATAGAACTGTCTTTCTCAGCCATTGAGCATGTCTGTTGGCCAGGAACCATGTCAACAGTTTAGTATGATGTGTGATTATGTTAACATAGCCATGCATGCATAGTGCATGCTGCTGTTAGAAATATAGTTTGTTTGTATACTCTTCTCTTTTGGGATAGTCATTTGGCCTGCTTACCACCAGTACTAACAGTTGTAGCAGCTATGTCTGTTACACACAGCTAATGGAAGCAAACAAGACTAATGACTCTGTGTCATACTTAAAAAATCTCAAAGTCATTAGGATGAATCATCTCAAAGCTTGACTATCTGCACATAATTGGTGCCAATCCATCTGTTGATTGTATTGCATTGTATTATGAGTGGCACGGTGTATAATATCACACCAGTTAACGAACTCTGGTATAGCCGATTAGACTCAGGACATTTAACAAGAAAATATGTTCGCAAATAAATATATCGCTCAGATGATCTCTTACTTTGTTGTTTCAGCGCTGTGGCCCAGTTGACAGGGTGTAACGGATGGACCCAAATGCAGCACACAGGCACTTGAAAATACCTTTATTCGAGGCCTGGTCCAGGCAGTTCAAGAAGGCAACTCATGCAGCACACATTAATGTCAAGGACAGCAGGACCTTCACCCATTGAAGGAAACAGTCAAATAACACAGATATTCATGTTCTAATCATTGTAAATGATTCATTCAGATAGTAAAGCACAAGACTCATTTCAATGTGTGTGTGCATTGTAGGTATAAACTACAAAATGTAAAAAAACTAAACGTGTGCATTTTAGTTTTAACTATAAAGCTACAAACACACACTGCTGACCCTTGTGGCCTCACAGTCCTTGTTTCCCCAATCAAGCAGATGCCCCCCCCCCCCCCTCTCTCAGTGTATCCAGCTGATGAGTGGCTGGTTCTGCAGCTCAAGGACAAGATGACACACTCTCCTCTCCTCGAGTGCCAGCGCTGTGTCTCTGCTTTAATTATACTGCAGAGAACGACTATATCACAGTTATCAGATGATGAGCTCTGCCTCGCTCTCTGGCCCTCAGCCCTCTGTGAACGAGGAGCTGAGTGTGTGTGTGTGTGTGTGTGTGTGTGTGTGTGTGTGTGTGTGTGTGTGTGTGTGTGTGTGTGTGTGTGTGTGTGTGTGTGTGTGTGTGTGTGTGTGTGTGTGTGTGTGTGTGTGTCAATAGTAAGAGTCAGAAAACACATTAGAGTGATATTCTCACTTTAATGAGATTACATTTGCATTGTTTGTTTTGTGAGGAGAGTATATTTGTGAGGGAAGAATAAAATAGATGGCACTGAATTATTTTCAAGCAGACATCAAGGGTGAAACTGCATTTAATGATGTCTACCACCATATAGTAAACCCCTTTGTGAGGTGTTCTATGCTGTGCTATTAGATATTCACACACTGTATGCACATGTTTCCACGTGTGTGGTGAAGGTTGAGAGTAAAGGCGTATTCTGTGTGTGTTAGCGGTGAATGTGTGATGTTAGGTCTGATTCAATAATTCAGTGCTCAATATAAAATGGTTTTCTGTTATCATGAAAGTTTAACTCATGAACAGCATATAAAATAACAACTCTACATTATAAATTACGAGTGCTTGGACAGGTGGGCTGTAAAACAAGCCTAAAGTACAATTGTGAGCTGGACAGTTAAATCAAAATGTGAACGATGTGCGCTTAACAGGCACGAACACCATGTACGTTTTTGTAGTAATAAAGTGGTGCAGGAATGAGTCCTAAACCCTCATATGAGTTAGCATTTTAGCACGTCCAAGCTACATTGTCTGAGTCAATACACTGAAAAAACTGCAACACTGATGTTACGTTCCGGCTCGTGGAAAGTGGAAAGTAACAAAGAACCAGTTGGAAATTGGTAAATTGGAAGTTGTTTATTGAGGGAGCTCAACAGAATTGGCAACAAGCAGCCACAATCAACTTGACTTTAATTAAGTGTTATATTTCATCAAATTTCACATTACCGTGTTAGGTAAGTTGAAAGAAATAATATTAAGATGAACTTAATATTTTTTATTTAAATAAATAACATGTTATTTAATATTATTGCTGTCAACCTAATACATAGTGAAATCTGGTGACGTAATACCTTTAATTAAAGTCAGCGTTTCAGTTCTTCAGTGTAGTACCTCCGTCTCAAACTGTATTTCTGAGACTATGGACATTCCCAAGCTTCTGTGACACATCACAGAATGGTTGGTAGGCAAACATGAAACTGCTTTATTCAGACCTTTATCTAAATATTAACCGCGTGGCTTTTATTTGATCCTACTCCGGAGTGAGTTGGAGCTTCCTCTTTGATGACGGATAAACCTCCAATCCTCAGTGAGATCTGGTGAGGTGGGATAAGCCGTCCCATGAGTTGGTTCAGTTTATCTCCATGAGAGGGTGAAGCTTCACGCTCCACCCAGCCTCCGGAGAGAGGACTGTCCTCCATGGGGACATCTCTGTGACACTGAACTACTTCTCACTGCAGATCATCCAGATGTCATCCTCTCCTCTCTTCGATCGCTCTTGTTCTCATCCTGTCATCTCTTTGGTCTCCTTTTAATTGGCTGCTTTCTTTCTTTCTCCCAAATCGACAGCATTTAAAATTAAGATGCAGGAAGAAACGTTGCTATATCTTACCTATAACATTCTGCTTTTCCATTTATTCCCCCCCCCCCTCCTTTTTAACAGTTTACTTAAAGGGGCTGATAAAGCTCTGAGAGGAAGCGAGCGACCCACTCCACCCATCTTTTAGCATGAAAGATGTGAGTTGAGGTCGAGCTGATCAAATGCTGCTTGGCTGCTGCTTTATCTACACCGAGGCCTGTAGGAATAAACAGGCTCACTCTGAAGTGTTTCCTGTAATTAGGTGATTGGCACATACAGACACACACACCGAACTTTGTTTATCAAGGGAAAGAAGTGGCTCTGTGGTGCGTCTAGTTCTTGGAATGCCATCCAACCCATGTGTACAATAAACACAAATTACTTAGAACGATACAAAAGTTTCATCAGATTTTTTCAGCACTGATGTATGGCCAAAAGTTTGACATTCCTCAACTACTTTATACATATACACACACATTCAACTGCGCTAATCAAAACACTGAAACTTAACATTGATGGAGTTTAATGGAGCCCTATTCTGCTTTTTGGCGTTTTCCCTCTCCTGTAGTGTGTTCATAGGTTTGTGTGAAAACCTTTATAGGACTCTAAAAAGGCTAAAGGCTTTGATTGCTACCATAACATAGTGACATCACTATGTAACACTCGCGTCTTTATTTGGCTAGGGCTCAAACACATTGTACGTGCTAAGGGGCGGGACATGTCTAAGCTGTTGACCAATCACAACAGAGCCGGCCAGCTAACCAATCAGAGCAGACTGGGCTCTGGTTTCAGACAGAGGGTGAAAAGAGGTGCTGCAGCACAGGCAGTGTGAGAACAATAAAGAGCTGTTTGAACGTTAAAGAGTGGACACATGTCACAGTAGAGGAACAGTAATGAGCATCATAGGGTCCCTTTACATAATGTGTGGCTGTGCTTTCTGAAGAAACAGCTTGGTTTTACTTCCGTTGATTATATTGTCCCTCGATTACTACCAGGAAATGCATTGTGCTCATTTTGAGTGTGTGTGTGTTGTGTGACTTGTTTGTGTGTAATATCCTGTTATGTTACATGTTAAAAGAATCTAACTGGCTTTCATAAAGGAGGAAACACACCGACAGTGAAACCAGACACCACATTCTTTCATTATTCATTCAGTGTGTTGTTCTTATTGTAACCTCGTTATTACTTCCAACGCAATGTCCAATCGAAATGAGCTAATGACAGACCTGGTCAGGATTGATGGTTGTCACAGTATCACAACACTCGTTATGTCTTGGGAGTTTTCAGGAGCTTGGTAGTAGAGCAGACTAGAAATTCTGAATATTATATTAGAGTTTTGTTGACTGTTGCCATGACATTAATATGAAACAAGTTAGTAAGCAGTGCTGTAAGCCTGTTATCCTTTATCCACCTCCCTATGAACATTAAGTCCTGTGCACACCCTCCACCTATGAAGGCAGGCAGATGAATGAACACCTTGTTAAAGCAGACTTAGTGAAATGCCCTCATTACCTCAGTGAGACCCTGTGACCTCATTACTCCCCTCATTCTCTCCAACCTGAACCAACCGGTTCCCATCAGCCTTCCATCAGTCAGCATGGAATATTTAAAGCCAATCGCCATGAAGCCTGCAGAGTGGATTTCAGAGCTGCCACAGAGATTTATCCTCACTGACCAAATGAAGATAGGAGAGTGAACGTTATGAGTGTGATTCACGTAGCCTGCTTCCTTTCTCTATTCATCCCTCCCTCCTCCATCTCTACATAGGCCCATTCATCTTTCCTTTGGTGTGGGGCACTCTCATCAGTATCAGGGAGGATTTCTGTCAGGAAATCTTCTTAAAGCAGCACTTGGCGTGGACAAACATGCACCCATCTGATCAGGCTAAAGCATGAAGAGCATCTACTCTAATGAGGAGAGGGAGTATTTTGCCCATTTCATAAAAAAGCGCTACAAGTAAAAGAACGCTGCAAATAAAAAAAATGACAGTGTTTTTTACTTGCACTTTTTCGTTTATGCAGCACTTTTTTTAAACACTGAGCATGTGTTGTCAAATTGGGAAAGATGTTTCTTCATTTGCATGTGTTTGGGCACTTTTGTGTTTTTAAATTTGCATCGTTTTTTAAAGTGCATGCGTTTCTCCTGTTGCTAGTGTTTAGGGCCGTTGCACTTTTCTGCACACTGCAGGCCACACTGCAGCCTGTGAACCTCTCATGGCCCTCTCACAGAGATACTTGATGGACATTTTTGGGGAATATGCTTACTTGCTTTCTTGACATATTCTCTATCCGTCTGTTCTGTTAAATATGAAGCTTTAGCCAGGAGGCGGCTTAGCACAAAGAAAGAGAGCAGGTCAAGTTATAGTCCGCCCCATAACCCCTATAAAACCACAACTGATTAATCTAACAAGATATCAGATGTCAGAGAGCGGGTTTTATTACTCCCCCTGCTTCCCCTCTTATGCTAAGCTAAGCTCATGGCTGCTGGCTGTAGCCTCATATCTTTTTTTGTTGTACATTTTTATTTATCGTGTTATCTCATTAAGCAGATGCACTCTGTTCAGAGTATAAAATCATATGTCTACGTGCAGTATAAGCAAACGAAACAAGAAAAAAACTCTAATACGCTTACATATTTTCTTGTAGACATATACATTATTTACATGAGCAGCCTTATATTTAGCAGGTCAGCATAACTGAAAACAATCAGCATACACTGGAGAAAAGGTCAACATGCCTGGTGCTTTAGCCCCAATAATAATAATTACATTTGGTTCTTTTGTTTTAGTTTTTGCAATATTTGCTATGTGTTTTTTTTTTTTAATATGTTGTATGTTATCCTTTCCGTAGTGCACACTTGGCTCACATTACAGTTTTGTATAAGATGGCTCCTCAGACGTACAGCCGGCTTACTGCATCATCACAGAGCCGCTCCACACTGACTCACTGCCTTTATGTTTAAGCCTCTTTGTGTCATCTCTACACGTCCACTGATCCAACTCTCCATCCATCAGCCAACACCTAGACAAGAGGTCTGCGTCTCACTGCAGAGCTTCTTAGGGTCTGAAGAGTGATTGACAGCATGAATCTCCTCTCTGTCTCCTGTCCTTCTTTCTCCTCCTTTCCCCCGCTGTTTTTCATCTCCATGCTCACCTCCATCTATGTCTTAATGACTTCATTACTATGACTCATTCCCAGAGGAGAATAGCCTACACATCATGTCTCCCTCATCACCGTCAGCTCCATCAGTTTCCACGGTGACATAGAAACTGATACAGATCTCTTACCTGTTATTTGGCTCTAATTTCAGCTGTGCCATTAAAGCTTCAATTAGAAATAATATTCATTTAAATTAATTGAGTCTCACAGATGTATATTTGTAACCTGCATGGCGAAAAGGGGACACCTGTGCCCCCCAAACAATGCATTGTTAGGAATGGTTTTCTATCTCCTGTTGTAGTGCAGTGGAGGGATACTACAGTCTGCATGGTTGGCATGCGGCTACTTTATAATCACTATTTTTGGAGTGCAGTGAAGTTGATGATGAGTGTTTGTGCTGTGGATGTCATTAGCTAGATTATATTTTTTTTGCAGTGAGATTCACAAATATCATGTCTATCACACTCGTTAACACATGCACACACAACAGTTGCATCAATACATGCTTTTTCTTATGTACACACACCTGCCACATATCTACATGCTTTTTGATGAACACACACACACACTTTTAGATGGCACAACATCGATTCAAGTACATATTTAATCAATTGCCGTGGGTGTGCGTGTGAGAGTGTGTGTGTGTGTGTATGTGTGTGTGTGTGTGTGTGTGTGTGTGTGTGTGTGTGTGTGTGTGTGTGTGTGTGTGTGTGTGTGTGTGTGTGTGTGTGTGTGTGTGTGTGTGTGTGTGTGTGTGTGTGTGTGTGTGTGTGTGTGTGTGTGTGTGTGTGTGTGTGTGTGTGTGTGAATGAACACAGTTTTGCTGACTGGGGACACGTTAACCACTTGGTGGGTCTGGGTCTCTGCTGCCCCCCTCTGGTCATACAGACACACTACATGTTCCTGTGACTGGAACCTGAAGCTCATTTGACCTGTCTGTCAGGCTCAGCTGGATCCACAATCTGCTTCTTTGGAATTCATTGAGCCCTCTTCGACATTTATCTCGATCAGAATTGTTGTGACAGTTGCTCCATTTTAGAATTAAATAAATCAAAGATTAATTAAAAAAAAGGAGTGCTATTTTCCCAGATAAACTGTTTTCTTTCTTTTTTTTTGCTCTCATGTTGACGTCACATATCTACATCATATGAAGTCCCATATAATTCCCTCAGCTCAAATATTTTTTAGATGAAAATTGGGAAGCTCTGATCCTGACAGAGTGACCTCTTGTGGAGTATTTCTCATCACAAACGTTATTGTAATAGACATGTATTGAAGATCGGACCTGCATGGATACACTCTTAACTTTGGTTGGTAGGGACAGCATTTGTTGTGATTTGTAGGATGACGCTCAGACTATGATTATACTTTCCTTCTTGAGATATGACGGTCTCATTGTGAACTCTGACAATGAGCTTTATCCTCTGCATGTTTTAATTTATTTAGGATATTCTGGTTTTCAATGCTGGACACTCAATGCTTGGTAAACAATTGTCTTTAAACATCGAAGCTGTTTTTACCGCATGTCAGATCTCCTCACCACAGTCCATTATTATAGGATATATGATCAGATCCTAACTTCCCTCTCTCCCTCCCAGGTGTGTGGGCCCAGATCCAGATGCCCCAGTCCAGTATGGATGTGATCCAGGGTCAGATGGTGGTTCTGACGGCCAAATACAGCAGGAGCTCCGGCAGTGACCTGAGCCTCAACACCATCATCTGGAACTTCCAGACACCTGACACCACCCAGCTGGTAAGGAGGGACACCCTACATTACATCATGGAAAACACTTAAGAGATATTTGTATATCTTATCTTCAAAAATTCCCAATTTAGGGTCAGTCAAGTACATCTTATCTTTTTATATCTTGCTCCATAAGAAATATGCTACAGTACACAGGCTTCAGGAGTATTGGATTACATGTAACAGTATAATCTAATCAGGATAAAAAAGGTAACTGTATTCCCTTAAAGTTACATAAATAACAGATTAATCAGATTACTGCTACATTTAAAACAATTGGGAATTACTTTTTAGGTTTTACAGTGTTAGTAAAACCTAAAAAGATCATATAGTGTTTGTTGTAAAGGATCAGATGTTGTCTCTTCTCTGTCAGCTGTTCTGTTCTGTAGGATAATACTTTAAGTGTGAATCTATACTTCTACTGCCTGAATCTGCTTTATGCTTTTCACTTTCTTTGCTTCATTTGTTCTGTTTTTAATTCAGCAGGTGAACCTGAACATGTTCATTAAATAGTGTGTGTGAGCTTAACTGTGTGTGTTAAACTAAAATGGAGCATTTCCTGTCAGCTCAGATTTTATTTCTGCTTTTTCAAACTGTAGTTTGTGCTCATGTGTTTCAGTGTTGCTGAATGGCTGCTGCCTGGATGAATGAAAGGCAGCTTTTCTTATAATATCTGAGCAGAGGACACGTTTTGATACTAAATATCTTGGTTTCTTCTTTGATAAGGTCATATTGTTCTGTTGTTTCTTTACTTTTATATTTAGATATTTAGATTTTGTTAGTGATTACATTTCTTATTAGGTAACTAGTTTTTGTGATGGGTTACTTTTGTAAAGAAACCCCCCTAACCCTGACAGTACTGCAGTATGTGCAGCCTAGCAGGGGAGTCTCTCGCTCTGAGGTGGAAATATCTGTGATGACAGTTATGAAGGATGTTTGCATGTTCCCATGTTTTTAATCTGGCAAAGCTCTTCCTTCGTAAACCTTTAGAAACTAATCCAGGACAATAACTACCTGAAGGCGATATACTGTTTGTTCATACTGTACAAACATTATTATTTCTTTACTGCTTTAATGCACTTCTCTGTAGATGAACGTGTGTTCCCATATTATATTATTTATGAAATCATTGTTGTGGTGGAACAGGAAATCAAGCAGGGAGGGGTTGCATAACAAGCGCAACCCTATGAAGGGCCGTGTCTCTCAATGGGAGAGACAGGCCGGCAGCAACACACAACAAAGAATTTCCGAAACTAAACGAAGTGTTTTTATTTATTTATAAAAATTATAACTACAATCCGAAAAAACAGGGGAAGCCTGGCTTCCCTTGATCTCCAGGTGAAAACGCCACTGCTGTTAACTAACTAATGCTAACATAACTGTTGGCTAGAAGTACACAGCTTAATCAACCATATTTAATTGGCCTTTGTCCTCTCAGCCTGAAATATCAATCACTTCAATAAATGGTAAAACTAAAAAGGAAAGATGCTGGCTCAATTTCGGTTTAGTTAGCTTGTTAGCTTATTGCAGCTGTGCATGTTGCTAGCGGGTTGCTAGGCCACCTCACGAGCTGCGCCAGGTGATGTAAACAAGGACACCTCGATAGACCAGACCGTCTCAGTTTGTAGACTGCTCGGTCCAGCCTACTGCTGCGGTGCCGTTTCTCTATAAATCCATGCTGAATTGGACCTTCTGTTTCGTTCTTCTTCTTTAATGGCGACTTCCAAACAGAGTAGAGGAGAATTATCACCACCTACTGTATCACTGCAGCATTGTTCTTTGTTACTTCCGTTTCATTACAATGACTTCCGTTTCATTACAATGACTTCCATTACAGCAAGAATCCCCCTCACACACATAGTTAGGGTTGCCAACTTCCAGAAATGGAAAAACGAGACACAGGCATGTGTCCCACGCACGCGAGCCCGCGAAGATTTTCGGGTTTCTGGCGGATTTAGTTACTTTTTTTTGTTACTTTATTTCGGTTTTAGGGTTAGGGTTATGTTATTTAATTCTTTTGGTGGAGCCAGCCCCCTGGGGTTCGAGGGGTCAAAGCCCCCCAAAACCCTCAAAATGCATAGAAAACTATGCATACCTATAACACAATACAAACACAATGGTCTTACAGCTGCATTAGGCTACTACATCACATTGTACATCAGCATGTTCAAATCGGATAGGTGGGCACTAGGGACATCTGGGCACCTCGATGTACAATTGGCTATTTTGTCCAAAATGTTAAAAAATAAATATTTGAAAAATGATATTAAGTAATGCAAAGTATACATGATGTGAACATGATTAGACTTAATGTTATCCTTCAACCAACCATTTCCCCAGCATTTTCCCATCAATCAGCTCACACACACACACACACACACACACACACACACACACACACACACACACACACACACACACACACACACACACACACACACGCAGAAGACCCGAGACAGATCTCCACTCACGGGCTTTACCCAACTGTGTTTTTCTTCCACTGTTTGTTGTAAGACACAAGTCTTTTCTTTTTAGAAGGGCCCAGAACCACATCCTCTCTCTCTTCTCCTCTTTCATCATAACCTCCTCCACCGGCAGTGCTCATTTTCCCACACGACCACACAAACAGTGATGCCGCGCCCGCGGCCCACCGGAGAAAATCTCACACACACACACGTGCGAGCATTGTGCCTGCCCTGTCAACTGAGCGGTCCTAGTGTCCTTCTCATACAGCACACAAACACACAGGCACGCAGCCAGACACGCTGCATTGCGCGCAAACAGAAACATATTTTTTATTTTTCCCTTTACACGGGAATCCGGGACAAACAAAGTCCCGTACGGGACACGCCCCTTTTGGCTCAAATACGGGGCGTCCCGGCTAATACGGGACGGTTGACAACCCTACACATAGTTGAAACACATGCATATTCCCTACTGAGAACCTTTCAGTAAAATGTTTTCAGTTGCGTGTGTGTGAGGTTAATTTTCAGTTGTGAATGTGAGAGGATTTCAATAGTGTGTGTGGTTGGTTAATTTTCAGTTGTGTGTGTGTGAGGTGTTCAGTAGTGAATGTGAGAGTATTTCAGTAGTGTGTGTGCAAGGCCATATGTTTTCAGTAGTGTGTGTGCGAGGTTAGTTTGAATTTTGGCCTACATGGCCCCTCATACAACCCCCCCCCAAACCGGCATTGTGTTTTTACTCATTACCTAGAGACCTGGCCGGGGCTTAGTTTACAGATCGGCCCAGGTCAGATTACTGGGCTGTACAGATGGACGACCCAAAAGAGGATCAAATCCAAAAGGAATCATGGGAAAAGAGAACTCCCAGAGCTGGAAAAGTCACAGTTGATAAAGTGAAGCTTTGTTTCATGCGACTGCCATCCAGTACCTCAGATTTACTCTCATTTGTAGCCAGAATGATGAATGAGAAGGACAAACTCAAAGCTGTGTGTGTGTGTGTGTGTGTGTGTGTGTGTGTGTGTGTGTGTGTGTGTGTGTGTGTGTGTGTGTGTGTGTGTGTGTGTGTGTGTGTGTGTGTGTGTGTGTGTGTGTGTGTGTGTGTGTGTGTGTGTGTGTGTGTGTGTGTGTGTGTGTGTGTGTGTGTGTGTGTGTTTGTGTGTGTATGTGATGCACAGCCCTCCCCATGGTGTGTGAGGTCGTATCTGCTGACAAACTATTAAGATAGTTTAACACTGAACAACTTGTTCTCTTTTTTTACAATGTTTGTATTCTCCAGGATCTTGTGGTCCAGTAATAGGGTCCTGCAGTCATATGTCTTACATGTTACAGTATTGGCACACACTGACTCCTATAGAGCGCTGTTGGCATATCAGGTTGTTAAATCCATATGCAATCACACTCTGAACCACTGTCAAAAAAACAGACTGCCTCTACCTGTGATCCATATGCCTGAAGCTACACTTATGTCAGCTGTCCAATAAGTGCTGTTTTTATTCGCCCCTACTTAAATGGTAAGGCTGGCAATATAATTTATGCAATATAATTTACTTTTGTTACTGCCAACAAAACAAACAGTGTGTTGGTCCATCCCTAAATACAATCTGCCTTCACTGTCAATCAGCTACAAGACCACTGGTTCCAAATGAAGATGTGAATCTTATAAACTAGCCAAGATATGCATGTGTACATCATGCAATAAACATTTGCTGGAAGCTAAACCGTTTCTTGCAAACATTTCTCTGGAAATAATCCACATTTGGATTTTAGGGCAGCAGGGTGGTGATGTAGAAGAAGATATACTTTATTCATATCAGTTTTTACTCTGTTAGTATATACTATTGGTGCTATTTGTGTAATACAAACATGGCAAACATGTTTTGGCCTGTACTTGGACTTAAACCAGTGACTGGTGACCATCCAGTTGCCAAGCCACTGAGCCACTGTGTGTGGTACAGAATAAAGTACTGCATCACCTAGTGCAGCGGGGGGGCTTATTGAAGTGTGTTTATATGTGAAGATGGTAGGCTTTGAGCATAGACTGTATATATACATAGGAGTTCAACCTATCCCGTTTTTCTCCCATGGGACAAACTGAAAGTTCCCCTGATGGCTGAAGCCTCTTCCATTTCTTGTTATTTTCCATCTGACCCTGGTTCTCTGTTCTCGTGTCCAGATCATCTCCTACACCAAAGGCTCCATCAGCGTGGGCAGCCCCCAGTTTAAGGGCCGCGTTGGGTTCAGCTCCAGCATGCCCTCAGAAAACCTGTCTCTGTACATCAACGACACGCAGGAGTCCGACTCAGGACGCTATGTCTGCCAGGTCATCATCCCCGGCGACCCCGGCAGCACCGCCCAGCTCACTCTGGACGTGAAGGGTAGGACAAATCCTTAATATAAATATACTTCTTACACTGAAAACTGGACCTATGTTGTGAGATGTAAGAAAGTAATCACTGTGTGATCCTGTTCTCAGTGCCCCCGGCGGTCCCTAAGTGCTCTGTGTCGGGGAAGCCGGTGCTGAAGGGGAACGTGACCCTGAGCTGCTCCTCCAGCTCCGGGAAGCCCCTCCCTCTGTACCGCTGGAAGAAGACCAGCCCCACCTCCCAGGTCTTCTTCTCCCCCATGCTCAGTAAGTGTCACACTAACTTATTATTGAGATTTATGAACCTGCTCCTGTCGCTGCAGCTGAGCAAGGGTAGACTTCAGACATGAAGATCAAGGAGTACGTTTGGGCTTTAAAGAGTGTGTGTAAAATGTTCATGTGATTAAAATGATGAATACATTCAGGTGGAATAAGCAACAGGTTTTGTTTTGATCCACTTGTTGTTTAATATATTATATAATATTAAAATGAGTTGGATAAAACTACGTAATAATAAATTAGATACTAAGAAAGGATATGTTTGCAGTTCAGAGGGTGTGAACTGGTGGAGTAATGGGAAGGGGCCTACACTGCTGATTGGGCTCCTTTAATCCACATGACTCTCAGCTTTCCAGACACACACAATGTATGCAATGTAGGAGACTGTCAGGTCCCCACAGTGCGGTGACGGGTCAAATTATAGGTGAAAATAACACATTTGAACTGCATGTAAACAAGCACTTAACTTATACCTGACTATCCATAGAACACATTTGAACTCAGATGTCTCCTCTCAGGTTCAGCGCTTTTCTCATGGTGGCCATATTCTATGACGTGCGCTCTGTTTTAATTGGAAACCATTTAAAGAAGAAGCCGGTGCTCAGAAAGTGGCGCTGTGTGGACACACAACATGCTTTACCTGAGCCTACAACAGCTGACAGTACCATTCCATTCTGAAGAGTTGAAGGAAAGTTAGGAACCCCTTTTGTCTTGTCTGTGGTTAGTTAGGATGACAAAGTAACCAACACTTAGAATTAAAGATGAACTTCCATCTAAATGGTTGTGAATAATACAGCAAAGCATCTTCATATTGTTCTAATGTGTCAAAGCCATGGATGCTTCTGCAGTGTGATTCTGTTCTGTCTGGTGTGTGCATGTGGGTTTATGTGCATGTCTTAATACACATGAGTAATGTGTATGCAACCTGGCTGTAGTCCTCCGTGTTCTCTGCTTGTAGTGGCCAAAACAAACAGTTTGTCTTATAACTCCATATTTCAAAGGTTCTTTTTGTTGGCCACATGTAGAACTTGGGAAGCAGTGTCAGAAGCGCAGTAAAAGCGTCAGACGCGCAGTAACAAATCCACTGGACCTTTTGGTTGCTCTTGGACGTTTTATTTCCAGAAAAAACTAAACTAAATACGAAAACAATATCCCCTTTTTTAACGTAAACTTAAACAGCAGATCCTAATAATCTGTCTTTACTAAAACAAAGGCTGTGTGTCAATGACGGTATTGCTGCTGCCCTCCCGTCACACACCGCACCTCCAATTTAAGGTTTTAGCCCCCCCGTCACCTGAGCAAAGCGCACCTCCCACTGAAACAGAAACATTTATTAATAACGGTTCCAAATAAATCAAAACAAAATCAACTTAACTGTTTCAGACGAGAAGACCGGCACTCTGAAGCTGAGCAACCTGAACAGCAACATGTCAGGGAAGTACGAGTGCAGCGCCAGCAACTCCGCCGGCTCCGAGAGCTGCTCCATCAACCTGGACATCGTCACCTGTACGTAGCACCCAGCACCGGATGACAGTTCTTTAGCTAATGTTTGTTTACTTGTAATGTGACCATTTTGATTTGACACACTCCTTTGAGTTTAACAAAGAGAACGTTCACAAAAACAATATGAATGCTATGTAGACATAATTACTGTGTTTCCCATCATTCTTCCTGTAGCCACTAATGTGGGGATGATTGTTGGCGCCACAGTGGGCTCAGTGGTCGGCTTCATCTTCCTCCTCCTCATCTGCCTGGTTTTCCAGGTGAAGAGGCGGAGAGACAACGAGGACGACATGGCTAACGAGATCAAGTGAGTTGGTGTGGCGAGCCTTTATCAGTGTCCATGTATACATCTACAGGAGGAGTAATATAAGGGACACACGTACACTCTGTGGCTGCGGTCAAATCCTCTCCTCTGTCTTTCACTAATCACTAATCCTTAACATCAGTGAAAAATGTCATGGGGTCAAGGAAAGATGTGAAGGAGAAGTCTTCAGCACACTATCAGAATTCCTTTATTTGTCCCGCAACAGGGACATTTACAACAGCAAGAGTATTAAGTCAAAAGAGTAGACTTACATATTATATGAAAAGATATGCACACGTTATGAATAATAAATAAACACATTAAGTCAAATCAAATAACAGATAAGGACCAAACTTAAGAAACACCATCAAACTCAGTCCATATTTTGAATTCTGACTTCATTTGATGATTTCATAACAGTAATACGGATAAATAAGACAAAGACAAATAAGAACTTTAGCAAGATTTGGAATAAGATATAAAGCTCTGTAAATTACATGATCTATGTTTGTTGGTCACTATCGGTTGTTCTATGATCGGCCTATTTGGTTTGCCACTTTATATGTTGGCGCTGCAAGGAATTGTGGGACAGCATTATGTGTAGTGCTGAGCTAAATGAGACAATGAAGAAGCATTAATTCCTCTCCTATCATGTAGAGAAACAGCTCTTATCATGGCTGACACCAAGTGACTTCTGGGTAATGTTACTCAGTTAGGAACCCTTCCGAGACTAAAACACTATTTGACAGTAATCTGAAACAGGAAGTTGACGTTGTGTCATGTCCCCCCCCCGCAGGGAGGACGCTCAGGCTCCTAAGCGTGTGTCCTGGGCTAAGAGTGGCATGGGGTCAGATATCATCTCTAAGAACGGGACCCTGTCCTCCATCGGCTCCAGCCCCCACCACCAAGAGCCCCCCCACCACCACAACAACCACCACCACCTGCAGCAATACCCGCAGCGCCCCCCCTCAGACACCGCCTCCATCATCACGGCCACGGGCAGCATGGCCGGGTACCGCCCCTCCCGCCACCACGGCGCCTCCACCCCCACCCCCACCCACTACAGCTACAACAACAACAGCACCCTGCCGCGGGTGGGGGCCCTCCCCTCGGAGGCCAGCACCAACGGCAGCTCCCTCCCCAGGCCAGAGCGCTACGGCCAGCTGCCCCAGGCCCAAGTGCTCCCACAGACCTACAGCCAGCCTCAGCACCTCCAGGCTGCCCCCGCCCCCGCCCCCCCACCGCTGCCCACCTCCACGGTCACTGCCTCCAACATCGCCCGCATGGGAGGGGTGCCCATCATGGTGCCTGCACAGAACCAGGCCGGATCTCTGGTGTAAACCTACAGCGCTGACACAAACTGTCCTGCCCCCCCACACACTGTGGAGAGGGTCAGCTGCAGATATGTTGAAGGGGAACTCTACGCCTAGCGTTAGCAGGAACACAGGATGGAGAGCTCCACTCCACTTCCTGCTTGACTGTCAGACACAAACTGTTTTACTTATACGTTAGTCTTTTATATTCTTTATGCACCGTATACATTTCAAACTGTATACTGTAGAAATGATTTTCATACATTTGTCAAGTATCCACTTTTCTACTTTATCAATGCATATCTAACATTTCATTTGTTTCTTTGTTTCATATTTTTTAAACGTTGTATTGTAATTTTTCTCCTGCCACACAAGAATGAAGCACATGGATAATGACCGGGGGGGGGTCTCACAGATGAATATATAATAATGAAGAAGAGGGCTAAGCAGGTCAGCTGTGTCCATTATCTTCATATGAACACAACCTAAAGAAGGGACTGTCAAGACACAATAGATGTTAGCACAATATATCAGACAGAGGAGTGAATGTCCGAGCCAGGGAGGGGCTGGGTGTACAATATGAAGATGTGTATTAATGAGTGTGTTGCTGCAGCAGCAGGACGTTATACATGATTCAAGTTTGGCATTGCAAAATATTTGTAATCCTTTTTTTGGCTTTACTTCTGTCGGTGGTTCAGATTATAAAATGCTTTCAGACTGAATTCTTTAAACACAGATTAGCAAAAGCCTCTTAGAATATTGAGCAGTATTTAGAAATGCAGTTTGGTGACTTTGCTGAAACACGAGTCCAAACTTTGAATAATTTAAAGTTGCCAGCTAAATTGAAATTGTAAATATGATATTTATTTTCTTACAGCATAGCATAGTGTTGGCCTGTAGGCCTATAGGAAATATAACACAGGTCCCATGTCTGCCTGCACCACTGGATACCGAACCAAAGATGAACAGGATGGAACGCTTCATAGTTACATGTTTCTCTCTTTTCTTTCTAATTCAAGTCAGTTGGAAAAAAACGGATTTGTTTCCAAGTTACAGTAACAGGAAGCTGACACAAGTCTTTCCAAATCAAGATCACTATTGTCCACGTGTTGTTCGGGAAGGTGTCTATAGTGCTCTGATACTGTTTCCTTTCATGAGAAACACCTCCTTTAAGTTTGGGGCTTTGAAGCAACTTCCAGAATATGATCAAATAAATGGCGGCTTAATACTGCTACTGCTAGTTTCCATTTCAAATAAGAAATATCGTTTCCATCTGTAGCTCATGAACACACTACATGACACAGAGGCACTGTGCTCAGTGAGTGATCATTAAGATTATGAACTTATTATAAATGTTAGCTTTTAAATGTATAATATCTTTATGCAGAGTCAGTATAAATCAAAATGGCTAAAGTCTTAATAATAAATAATGCGCAAAATCAATACATCTATAAAACGTAAGACAGAAGAAAAAAGTGTTAATCATGTTTTTTCTCTCCACCTTGAAGTCACAAAAATGCCTATTGCGATATAATTTGAATTATTTAAAGAAAGGAAAAACAGATATATGTATAATGATCATACTATCCATTGTGCTGTGTTGTCATTACACTGGAGCATGTGTGAGCAGAGGATGTACGTGATGATGTTGAAGAGTCACATCATGTGTTTCACTGAAGCCTGACGGGTCAGTGAGCTGCCAGGAAGCTTCGGAAGTTATTGTTTTTTGTATTGTTTTTACTACATTAAAGCCAAATGACAAGAGTTCATGTGGGAAGTGGTAAGGAAATCATTTATAGAGCTACATTGTTGTGAATGGCAGTGTACATTATGAACATACAAATGTATTCAAGACAAGCCTTTATTTTGATACAGTGATGTATAAGAGCACAGAGCTCGCTGTCAGTGAGTTCCACCATGATGGATTGTTCTGGAGGCCAGACGCTCGTCATGTAGGCAGTAGGCCTGACTTGTGGACCTCCATGTACAGTGTGCACTTGTATACTCCATATTTATGTTTATGGAAAAGCTTTGTAAAACATTTTCAATTAAAAGAGAAATGATCACTTGTGTGTGTGTGTATGAGTGTATTGTAGCCATACGAGAGCATCACATTCATCTTCTCAGCAGAAACAGTCACATTTAATAACCGCTGTCTGCATCTGCCCTCTACTGGCCATAGTAAGCCAGTACAGGGTAAAACATATTTCCACTACCACCTTTCAGAAATGTGTATATCTGACTATAACATTTATTTCCTAATATACATTATAATGGATCTAGAAGTACAAAAATAAGCCTTTAGAAGCATTTAAATGGACTTAATATATTTCACAATCCCGGAGGTCATCCTGAGATATAATGTAGGACTTTTTTTGCAATACAGTGCAATAATCACTTTGTTATAAATGTCCCAACATTTTTAGCCATAGCTTTGTACATATTTTCTTTAACTAATCCTTTCTTTCCTATATTTGATAAGTGAGCTTATTATTTATGATGGCATGCCTTTTATCCGCTGTTATCCCAGTTTGCTGTAACACTTGTAACAACTCCGATTCTGCCACCAGTCTCTCTATCAGCGACACAAGAAGCCAAAAGAAATACCCTTATGCTAAAGTACACATACATTTCAAACTCAACCCTTTCTCTGCATATTGTTGTCTTAAGGCAACAGACACACATTGTAACATTTGAAGTCTTGTTTCAGGGGTCAGATCAAGCAGAGCCACAAGTAACAAACTGCCAGAGAAGGTTAAACAAATCTGATAATTGAACAACTTTAAATCAAGATTAAAATAGACAAGCATTCAAATCATCCTTTAAGAAGCATCATTGATGGTTTAAATATATCTATATATTTGTATTAAACACTCCAACACTATGATTTTTGTTTTGTTTCTTCAAGTGCAATTGGTTACTGATAAGAGATGTGTTATGATGCTAACCCTGACCTGATGGAGTTGTGGTTCTCTCCTGCTCAGAGCAGTGACAGATGCACCAATCACAATTGAGAGGAAGTTCTGTAGCATTTTTTGCAAGTGTGTGCTGAAAGTTAGAAATACTGACCCATGAAGATGTATGTATTTTGTATTCAAACGTACAAAAAATATGGTGCTAAGGATTTCAAGTATCCATACTTGAAATCCTTACATATTATGTAAATGTGAAGCATCCAGTGCACACACTGAGAATGGACTTCACTGACAGCGAGGTCCATTCCACACCAACTCTGCTTTTGGGGTTTTCCCTCTCCTGTAGTGTGTCACAGGTTTTAGTGCATGTAAATAGTCTGCAAAGGCTAAAACCCTGTTCTCTTCAGAGGGAGTTTCTCTCCCATAAAAACACCCTTTGTGCTGTAGAGATATCCCGGGGCTCATCAGAATTGACATGTTACCTAAACTCTGAGGGTAAAGACAGAAAGACAGATGCAGTCAAAGCTAGGGTAGAATGTTTATTAGAATTAGCGATTAGCGATGTAACATTCACCTACATGGCACAAAGGAAGTCATACATGTGCTAATATGCAAATATGCACGCCTTATTGAAATGAGCTCATCACATCAGGGGATGATATATCAACAAAAAAATACGCCTCCACTTATCCTGAACAGGGTGAAATGACACGGTAAATAAAAGTCAAAAGTCAACGACAGAGTTTATATAAAAAATTTGAAAAAATGTAAAGTAATTGAAAAAGAGTCAGAAGAGCATATTAGGTGAACTAAAAAGAAAAAAGCTTTAATATGCACTGCACCCGTAATAGTCGCGTGTCTCCTCTCATCCACATGGAGCTACAGTACTAAGTTGGCAGAAAAGGTGCATGGCTTTTATATTCAAATGAATGTTCACATAGGGTGTATCATGTGTGGATGCGGTATGGCATTTCATTTATTTGACAGTGTGGTCCTGATGAGTCAATGAGAACAGGCAACAGAACTCAGTGGGAAAGAGCTCAGTTTGAACACATGTTTAAACATTTGGCAACATTATGTTAGAGGAAACAAAGAGACTGTAGAGAATAGAAATTAAAAAAGAAAGTAAAAATAATGTTGTATCCCTGTAGCGAAGTGGTGTTGTGATATTAATAGCATGTCATGCTCCGTTAGTGAAGTCCTTTACAGTTGTAAACTACTTGTTGAACTTCAGATGGAGGCCATGTTGTCTGGCCTGAGCGCAGTGTGCAGGTGGGGGGGGGGGGGGGGTGAGCTCAGCGAAAGGCAGTAATCAGAGTCGAGGTGGATACAATGATGTTGATGGTGAGGATCCATGATTGATAATGGTAAAGATGGGAGGTCATGCAGCGGGGGCCAGAGGCAGGGAGGGGTGGAAAGCCCTCAGGAAGAAGTCTCCGTCACAATGTGGCCCCTGGCCTCCAGAGATTTAGGTGGGACACAAGACTGGAGAGGAGACAGCATAACAGTGCTGAGTCACTACAGGAGGGTATATAATACATTATTGTAGTGATTATTGTAGCATAATGAGAAATAAGACAATATTCCAATCAGAGAACAAACACTGTTGTGATTGTGTTTCCTTTGTGCAGGTCTACTGTGGTAAGAGTTCCAGTCAATAGAATAATGTACTAAATGTACGTTGTTTCCTTACCTTTCAGTATGTAGTCAGTTAGCAATGTAGGCACCTTCTCACTGTCGTCCTTCATGGCATAGAGAACTAGGTGGGAAATAAAGTGTTTTAACTGGGAATACTCTTTTCACCCGCTGGTAGATTTGTATTTGCCTTTGTGTTCTGGGCTATTCTTACTTTTTGTGAGCATCTGCAGGTCTTCAACAGTTGGAGGGATGCCTTTCTTCTCATATGGAATAACTGTGTTTAGATACTGGAACAGAGACGTTCAATGATCAGGGTTAACACAGCACAGCACCGGAAAAGCAATAGCTCCACATTTTGGGAAATATGCTAATTGTCTCTCTTGCCAGATTTAGGTGAAAGTATTAAATCCACTCTGATGTTAATATATGAATATAAAGCTGGAGTCAGGAGATGAAAATGTCCCCTCTGTGGGACGAATAAAGGTATTCTGATTCTGATGGTTCAGTTAACCAAGATTTTGAAAAAGAAGGACACATTTAGCCTGGCTCTGTCCATTATGAGTGTGTTACAGGTTCATCTAATGCTCATTTTTAACCATTCTCTTTAGTGTCTGGTGTATAATATTTAATTGTGTAATTACAACACCATAAATGGTTTGATTTAACCTAAAACTTTTTAACTCTGTCTTTACCTGTTTCTCATTTCCTGTGCTTCCAAATGTCTGTCTGATGCCGGTCTGCAGGATGTTAGACAGTCCCTCCATGCTGAAACGCTGTGGGCGACACACACACACACACACACACACACACACACACACACACACACACACACACACACACACACACACACACACACACACACACACACACACACACACACACACACACACACACACACACACACACACACACACACACACCAAAATATACATTATTAAAGGCTGCTGATCATAGCTTTCTTGATCAAGTTGAGAGTCTGATCAAGAGTATTTTTTGTCGGAATCCAGTACAGGATCATGACATCACAGTACTAAAAGCTTTATTGTTTATATTGCATCTGCATCAGTAAGACATGTGTCCATTAATATTCCTTCAGTGATGCAGCCTCAGGTACCCTGCAGTCAGCACATTAAAGCTGCCGCATGGAGAGGAAATGCATTAGGTTGTTTTTCTGTTCCTGGACAGACTGGACTGTTACTGTATGAGAACACTGCTCTCTTTAGGAGCTTTCCTGGAAGACACTTAACAGGCTAATGGACCTGAGATCCATTATGCCAAAAGTCAATGAGAAGTAAGAGGGAGAGTTTTCAAGCACTGTGCGTTTAAAAAAAATTCTAATTGACTTAACTTAATGAAAATTGCGCACAACACCTTTTCTGAGATAATCCGGGCACATTATCTCTGGTGTAGGGACATGGGAGAACAAGCTTGCATAAGGTGTGTAAAAGGGCATTCCCACAGACTCATATAGTGTGAATAATTCAGGGTATTTAAGGGCATGTGTCTCACCTTGACAGGCATGCTCCCACTCTTCTCTGTGTTGGCTGTGTTCCCTCCGGTCACAGGGGGCGTCCCCCCCCCCTGCAGGCTCAGGGTCTTGTCCCGGCGTCTGCGCTTGCTGCTGTCCCGCTGCTCCCTCTGCCTGTTCTGCACCTCCATCAGGGCCGTGATGAACGTGTTCTTCACCTCCTTCTCAAAGTCCAGCTCCTCGCGCCGGGCCAGCTGGCCGACCAGCTCCTCGGAGAACTCTCTGATGGTGGCCTCCACCCGCTGCAGCAGCTCCACCAGCCCCGAGCTGGGCATCAGAGTCAGACCTGCAGGGGAGAGTTGGGTTTTACTTTGTGCAGCTGTACCCAGCGGATCAGAGGTAATGCTAAAATATGATCTAAATCAGGAGTGCTGGATTTGACTCCATTTGGCGGAAAAGACTTGTCACCAAAACGATATGTTTACTGCAACACCATTTGGTCTCTCTGACACTAGCATTATCATTCATTTACTTAACTGTGTTCATCTCTTTCAGGGTAGTGGTTCTCAACTTAATGTTGTTAGTAACCAACTTCCAACAGAAAGGATTTCTGACGCATATTGAACGTTTATGAATTGAATTTAGGGCAGTTCGATCACAGAGTGATATCACCTCTGCAGATTATTCAGAGGATATACTTAATAAGATTTATAGGGTTCCATAGGGGAGATTTGAGAAAAATAAGCAACCATTTCAATTAATCTCATGACCACTTGGAGGATCCCAATCCCCAGGTTGAGAAACATTGTGAGGTGAAGACAATTGGATCAAAAGCTAAATCCTCACATAAGCAACAGGTTCAAACCCATCATTTACATTTAACACTAACAATTCATTTATTCTGAAAGGAGATAACCATGTGGATTACTTAATCAAAACTTGTTATTTAACGGTGTCCTGGTGACACACATCTCTCCAGCCTCTTCGCAAAAAGCAAACATGTTGTTACATTAAATGGATATATATAGCAACTTGTGTTGCTTGTTTCCCACTATCTGTTATGATACGCACAAAATTCTTTATTATTCCGCCGGGTTATTTTGCACCTCTTCTTCTCCCACATTCCACATCGCAGAAACTCCGTTCAAACATCAAACCGTTCAGCTCGGTCGGGAATCGATGGCTCTTACTTTTATCATTCATAACTTTCATAATTCCAGAGATACATCCCATAATACATCACATTTTTAACATGGAAGTCAATGGAGAACTCTTCAGACTTCAACAATCTTCATGCAACTTCAACTGCTAACTGCTCCTTCATACTTTCACTCAGAAACCTCATTCCAACTTTAAAATGTTACACATCTTTCTGACATTATTCGTGTAAAACAACTTTTAAATCTCATTCTGACTTTTAGAGATATTAAACCTTGTTCAGACCTTGTTTTAGAGTGTGTGATGTCACAGCTAGAGTGGAGGACAGATTTAATGTTGCCTTCATATTTTCTTTTTAAAACTGCCATAATTCCCAAACCCTACATTCCTGAGACATCATTTTTCATGACAAACGTAGGAAAACATCTCGTAGCTTGAAAAATAAAAATAAATAACGCAAAAATAATTAAACAAAATGTCTCTTGAGGGCATGAAGTGACAAAAGCTTTCAACATGCCTCCATTAAACCCCATTGTAAGTTCAGCCTCATCTTTCCCCACCACAGCAGCTGCACACCTTTAGTTAAACTGCCAAAAAGGCCACATTATTAACCCGAAAGTACACACAAATTACACTTCAAATACTCAACTTCCTTGACATGCTTCACGTTTTGAAATATCACAGATATCTGTTACGGTTCTTCCACAAAACGTTCACATGTAACAGGTTCATCTCTCATTCAGAACAATGGAAACCTGTGATCTCTGCACACCTCGTTAGTTCAACTATAAACACCTGTGTCATGGAACACGATGATGTCATCACTCCAGCTGACCTGCTCTGAGCAGCAGACTTCAGATAAAGGTTAATGCTCCTGCCCTCAACAGCTCTATGTCAATTATGGGGTGTCCTCATCATATGCCGTTTCCCTCACCATAAAACACGATGTCGCTATAACTCCTGTAAAATGTTCAAAAAGTGCTCAAACTTCACATGTGTGCCAACAGTACAGCTGTGAAGACATCTACGGGACAGTTTTGAGATTTCTTCAAATGCCGTTGCCATGGCAACACAATGCTCACCATGAAACATGTTTTTCTCATAACTTCAGTGAAACTGCTCCAAACGCCCCAAAACTTCACAGGTTTGGTAACGATGCAGCCATCAACACATCTAAGCGTATTATGGGATGTCATCAAATGCCGTTGGCATGGCGACAGATCATTCACCATCAAGTTAGTTCAGAAGTTTGCAGTTCAAATATTCTGCTGCTTTTCCAAGCCTTTTTACTTTCTTCTCTCATCACACATTCAAGCCCCCAGTGTTCATGTATCATTTCAATCTAAATTCTTCACTTTCTTCTTACACATTACATTTCAGCATAGCAGTTTAGCGTCAGCTTTTCAGCATAAAGCATTCCCACTAGCAATTTCTTCAGGAATTGCATTCTCTAGTTGATCATGTTGTCCATTGTGATATCTATAATGTCCAGGGAGGCAAGAAGGGGGGAATAGGTAGGTGGTCTATGGTATTTGATTGAAGTTGAACGACATGCTTCACAGGCACTCACCTGTGTACTACCTGTGTACGGTGTATTACCATTTGAAAGACTGCTTTACTGTAAGAAAACGTACCTTCGTAGGAGCAGTTGTTGTTGGAGGCCAGGGACAGCTGCCGGATCTCCTCCAGCAGGGAGGGGCTGGTGCTGGAGGAGCAGCGGCTGCTCTCCTCCTCCTCATCCTCCTCCTCCTCCTCAGTTTCAACAGGATCTGGAGAGTTCTCCATCATCTCATCTATCTCCTCAATGACCTTAAAGAGAGGATATGGCAGGATGCAGGGAGACAATATATGGATCAAAATGGGAATAGCACATCTAGCAGTTCAAATAGTCCAAACAGTTCCTCAGGGATCTGTTCTTGGTCCTTCACTTTCTTTCTTTATGCTGTTCACACCCAAAGACTTGTTCCAGGATTGCAGGGATGATATCATTGATTTCATGCTTGATGGGCAAACCCCTGTTTTACACCCTGATTTATTTGTCATATTATCAAAAACCGGACACTGAGAAAGGGCTGTTTGTTATTTAACACACACAAACACACTCCCACACACCTGATCAGCTGTGATAAGAGGCTCTTCATTCAGACAGTTGGCGTTGTCATTCTTCTCATTCATCTCCTCCTCCTCTTTTTCGTGGATCTGCAGAAAGGGAGACAAAGCATGAGAGCAACAAACAAACAGCTGGGACAGTACAGTGTGTCTTCGTGATAAATGAGAGACAAAGCGCTAAATCCACAATCATTTCTTAAAATAACTTTGCCTGGCATGGTGGAGATCAGTCACAGAAAGTCTTATGGTTAAATATTTGATAGGTTTTACATTATTTAGTGTCACCTTTTATTAAGCAATATACTCCACTATGTTCCATTTTCAACTCTGAAATGTGGTTCAGACAGACGGAAACTCCCACACAGCTGAACTAAAGGCTGGAAGCAGCTGGACTGGAGCACTATGCTGCACTTCCACTACCCTCCTCTCTCTCTGGGGCAGGACCTTCAGTCTGGCCTTGACCAGCCCAAACATGGCCCAGACTGCTAAGTGCCTGCTGTCCAGCTGTATAAGGCCATTAAGGAGAGAGAGGAAGAGGGGGGCTCTGCTGAATGGCAGCACAGTCAAGGTTGGCCAGGCATGTCTTCAAGTGTCAGCATGAGAATAAGCCTCAGAAAGAAAGTGTCAGGACGATGTTAGCTGCTCAGCTGGACCTCTCAGACTAAAACATAATGACACATTGTGTCTTTCTGTACTGATATAAAACTAAAACTATCAAAAACAGATTTTACCCAACAGCTAAATTGGACAGACTATTTTCACAGATCTTAACCAAATATAAGGGCGTGGAGTGATTCATACCTCCTGGTCCGACAGATTGCCGTTGAGTCCCTCGGAGTCGTTGCCGTCCCAGGTGGAGATGTAGTTGTCGGTTAGAGCATCCCACACACTGCAAAACAGCACACACACATGCACTCATGTAACCAAGGTAAAGTACCACAGAGACATGTAAAACAGCATCAGGCTACAGTTTGGTGTGTTGTTTCCTCTCCCTGGTTGTAAGGAGGTCTCCAGCAGCCTGCAACTTAGTCAATATGTCAATATGGTAAGTCAATGATGGAGGTCAATACACAGAGCTGGAGGCTGCAGAGAAACAATGCACAACAGAAAACAGCTTACTACTCATTAAAAGGTATCCTTAGCAGAGATTTAGATAAAGCTTCTCACATCATGGTGGAGGTCTCTGCCTGCAGCCGGGGGCCAGCATCTGTCTGAGCGGGACCACAAAGAGCAGAGAGAGGGTCTTTGTGTTCCTCCTCCTCCTCCTCCTCAGAGGCTGGCTCAGGCCTGCTGCCCCGGCACTGCCTCCACCCGGCACACTGGACACCATTCAGCTGACCGCTTACCTCACCACCCGCACGATGACATTATTGTGTGCACATAAACAATGTTGTGCTGGCATTGTTCAATGCTTTACTGATGTAAATAAACAGCATGAACCATTTTTCATTGCCAATCAAACATTGAGGACTGTCTGTTGTCAGAGAGAGGACTTATTACTTTTGATTGTGTTATTACTCTGTTAAGAAGTATGAAACACTGATATGAAATACATTTGAACTCAAAATGCTGCTAAACAGAATATTTGTTTCGCAGAATAAAACCCACACTGATTAATGTAGGTCAACACCTTTCACATAACTGTATCAGGTTAGTTGAAAGCAATAATATTAAGTTGAACCTAAAATGTAGAAAACTAATCCTCATTGTTGCTAACATACAAAGTAGCTGCAGCCCAAAATAATGGAATAACCTCTTAAAAAAACTCACCTCTCCTAAAGTAATGTACTAGAATGAAACAATTTGTTTGGAAAACAGTCAGGTGAGCTGTTCTGTTCCCGAGGTTTCTAGCCTTATGCTAAGCTAACCTTGCTAACTATTGCTTTGTAACAATAATAACATTTTCCCATTCGTCGTTGAATGAAACGGAACACTTAAAAGTGAATGGAATTGAATCAGCAATCAGCACACTACAACCCATTACATGTACAGCTCGTACCACATGCATAATAGAGGGGCGGGGGCATCTGGCTAGCAGGAACAAGAACTCCATGTCACAGAGCTGTCCTGCTGTGTTAGTTGGCCCGCAGCCATGACATAAATAATTCTTCTCGTTCTCGGTCAGCTACAAAATGTGCGACAGTCTGTTTTCAAACAAACAGCAGAATGACATCATTTCTGTGAGGGCACAACTTAAAGATACCCTTTAAATCAGACCACACCTGCCAATGAAGAGAGATCATTGCAGTATGCCATAACACGACTTAATGTCAGAGTTATGAACATAACAAGTGCTTTAGTTTCTAGTTGAGATGATTTGAAATGGCCTCATGTATCTTGCAAAATGGTTATGGAAGGGGCGGGACTATTAGGAAAAAGCCCAGAGCAGGATGGAACGGATGTTGTGTTATTATATCTGTAAGAGTCCTAGGCCACAACAAATCAGTTTAAAGCATCATCATCATAACGTGCAGATTGATCACATCCACCCACAGCCATGTGCATCTGTCAGTGATCAGTAAATGCAGACCTATTTTATTAGGGCAATTTAATAGTGCTTGTTAGATCATGTGATTCCTCTCCAAAGCTCTTCTCTACAACTACAGGCAGGCTATTTTATTTGTAGTTCGATTCATATCCACACAGTGTGAGGACCTGTGTGTTTCCGCCTGGCCGCCCGAAGCTGAAGGAGGAGGGTCTGCAGTCAGCTGGTCTGCAGTCAGCTGGTGTGCAGAGACAGACACAGTGGGAGCTAACTTACCTCATTCACACCAACGCAACTCCGGTTCAAGCTCCGTGCTAGAGCTTTTCAGGTTCAGTACCGGTTCTACGGTTTAGCTACGGCTCTTTTCACACCGCCCAGAGTCCGACTGGTGCTGCGTCATTGCGTCATCGTTTGCGTCATGACGTGAGGTAGGGGGGAGCCTGGTTGTTGAGGGCTTTGTGAGTAATCAGGAGGACTTTGAAGTCGATTATTTGACGGACGGGGAGCCAGTGGCGTTTTCTCCTGGAGGCCAAGGGAAGCCAGGCTTCCCCTGTTTTTTCGGATTGTAGTTATAATTTTAATAAATAAATAAAAACACTTTGTTTAGTTTCGGAAATTCTTTGTTGTGTGTTGCTGCCGGCCCGTCTCTCCCCCATTCTCATTGAGTATTTTACAAAGAGTGAAACAGCGCCCCTCTAGATGTTATGGTGAAACAGTAGATTACACTCTCTGTTGCGAGAGGAGGCTAGCTGAAATTGGCTTCCCTTGGTGAAAAAAAATGGAGGGCTTGACCAATCAGACAAGGCTCACGTCATGCCCCTGCCAACCTGTGATTAGTCAGGGCCATGCCAAGGGAAGCCAGAGGCGGCTGGCTTCCCTTGCCTCACAATCCAATCAAATCGCATCAACTTAGTGTTGCAGTGACGCGTCCTAAAACCCGGAAGTAAGCTGCGCTCGGTTTCCCTCATGTTTCCCTCGACAAAAAAGCAATGGGATTTCTCCATAGGATTTTGGAAAATAGCTCGAAATAAGGTCAGTGGAAAACGAACCTGTTAGATAAATGCACGTTTTGTTCAGTCGGATAATATCCACATGTCTACCCTACTTTTATAATTTTCGAATCATAAATCTAATCGATAGAAGATAGATAGCGTCACTGCACCACTCTCACCGCCGTTAGACAGTAGTAAGCAACTGAAGCAAGTGCAATTATGGAGGGTGGAGATTTGGAGTATTTAATCAAAAATAATTGTGCTAAACTTCCGCTACAGCAGCAACAACAACAAATACAATCTGATGACAGGCCAATGCCCAAACTGGAGCTGTGTACAGCGAGGAAAAAAGGAGTGAATCGGACGTAAAACTTTGAGGGTCTCCTGATTTAGTTTGTGAATGAATGCTTATTAGAGTTTGGGCTGGAGAGTGCGTGCGGACCTGTCGGTTAGATAACAGGCGTGTGTAAGTCCTGCATCTGTATGATACAAATGTGTGTAAAATGATACCGGGTGCTGTAATCACTCATCTGGTTACGTTATTACATTGACCACCACACCCCCAACCCAAAAGAAAGGACATATTATTGGCTTCCCCTAATTTTTTTCCCACGCCACGCTACTGCAGGGAGCCAGTGGAGGTTCTGGAGGACGGGAGTGATGTGGTCTCGGGAGCGGGTGTGGGTGAGGAGGCAGGCAGTGTTCTGAGTTCTGGATATGTTGGAGTTTATTGAGGAGGTTGGATGGTATGCCGTAGAGTAGGGGTGCCCAACCAGTCGATCGACTGGTCGATCGCGGGGAGATTCCCAGTCGATTGCGAGATGTGTCTAAAAATAGAACAACAATATTATGTTTTATCGTTAATGTCCTATAACATAATCTTCCTGTGCCAGAATAATGCACATGAACGCATCAAAGCTTTGTGATTGGCGTGACCCCATGTGTCGGGGCGTGGCTGGTGCGCATGGCACTAGTTAGCTGACGTTGTCCGTGTCAACCAACAGGAGTGACAGTCCGCACACACACAAGACCACAATTATGGCAGAAGCAAAAAAGCCCAAAATATATCATTTTCACTTCGAGTGGGAGGATGATAATTTTTTTGTTTATTCCAATTCAAAGTCCATCTGTCTCATCTGAAATGCGAGCGTGGCTTTACCGAAGAAGGGTAATTTAAAGCGGCATTTCAAAACGGTGCACACACGCTACGAGACGGAATTCCCTCCTAATTCTGCCCTACGCTCTTGTGTTCGTTGCATGCATATGTAACAGAGTTAAACATGTGAATACATAATTATAAGTTTGTGAATGTTCAATTCATAATAAGTTGTGAATTTTAAGAGATGAGATTGTTTCATTTAATATTTTAAGTTTTGTTTCCCATGGGAACACCGTCCCGTTGCACGTCTTTTTTTACTTCCGGTATGTATTTTCCACCCTCCATCTGTAGAATCTGGAGAATCACAGAACAGCCGGTCATCAAGGGCCTGCTCGATTCGCCGTTTTTAAAAGGCATCATTGAAGTTGCACCGACAGAGGTCCACCGTTTCCCCGCAGCAAGGCTCCCCCCAGTTGACAGTTCGCTAGCACCCCAGCCCCCCCCCCCTCTCTTATTGGACTGGTAGATCTCGGCAGACTGGCAACGTTAAAAGTAGCTCTTGGTTCAAAAAAGGTTGGGCACCCCTGCCGTAGAGGATGCTATTGCAGTAGTCGAGTTGTGATGTGATGAATGCATGAATCAGGGTTTCAGCAGCAGAGGAGGAGAGTGATGGGCGGAGACGGGCAATGTTTTTGAGGTGGAAAAAGGCGGTCCTGGTGATGTGATTGATGTGGTGGTTGAATTTGAGCTGACTGTCGAAGATGACTCCGAGGTTGCGGATGTGAGGGGGGGGGGATAGAGTGTGGCTGTCAATGGTGAAATTCTGGATGGCTTTGGTACGGGATGGGGGGCCGATGATGATGATGTCTGATTTGGCACTGTTCAGTTGGAGATAGTTTGTTTGCATCCATGCTTTTATTTCTGAGAGACAGTTGGTGAAAGTGGAGTGTGTTGTGGGGGTGATGGTTTTTGTTGAGATATAAAGTTGGATGTCATCGGCGTAGCAGTGAAATTGAAGGTTGTGGCGACAAATTATTTTGCCAAGGGGGAGCATGTAGAGGATGAAGAGGAGGGGGCCAAGCACCGAACCCTGGGGGACGCCTTGGGACAGAGGAGCAGTGGAGGAGGTGCAGTTGTTGATGTTGATAAACTGATGTCTGTCGGTGAGGTAGGATTTCAACCAGGAGAGTGCAGTGTCGGTGATGTTGAGTGATGATTCGAGGAGGGACAGCAGGATGGCGTGGTTGATGGTGTTGAATGCTGCGGTGAGGTCGAGGAGGATGAGGATGTTCAGGTTGCCGGAGTCAGAGGATAGGAGGAGGTCGTTTTCTATCACATTAAGATGTTCCTGCCCCCAAGAGGCATTGTAGTTAAAGGTCACCTGTCAATGTTATTTTTTTAATTTTTTTATTTTATTATTTATCCAGATAAATCCCATTGAGATCATTGAACTCTTTTACAAGGGAGACCTGCTCAAGTAGGTTCCACATGAAACATAAAAACATTAACAGAACAACAAAAGGACATCTTACATCATCATCACAGGGATTACAATTTACATAACTATCCACATGTACAGGTACCAACAGCTTCCGATTGAGTAGCATCCAACCGAGCTTTAAAAACATTTAGTGGCACCAGATTGCTCAGTTTCCATTTCAGTTGCAGACTATTCCAAGACAGTGGCGCTGCACATCTAAAAGCTGTCTTCCCTAAGACAGTCCTAGCAGTTGGCACATTTAATAAAACTACAGCATGTGATCTCAGGCAGTAGCCACTTACAATTCGCCGTGAGATCAGGGAGCAGATATAGGATGGAAGTTTCCCTAACATGGCTTTGTAAATAAAAATGTACCAGTGACTGAGCCTCCGTACAGTTAGTGAAAGCAAACCAGCCCTTGCATACAGGGTACAGTGATGCGTTAATGCTTTACAGTTTGTCACAAATCTCAGTGCACTGTGATACGCAGCATCTAACTTGATCAGGCAATTGGCAGGTGCATTCATATACATCAAATCACCATAGTCCAGCACAGGTCAAAAGGTCACAGTGACTAGCCTTTTCCTGGCCTCAAGCGAGAAACAGGACTTATTTCTGTAAAAGAAACCTAGCCTAGCCTATTGTTGGGCAATAGCATAGGTCTCAGATGTCTATGAAGTGTTTTGCTCAAAATACCAAAAAGATCACCCACTCTAGCCATGCCTCATATCCCCCCGTTTCAGCCCCCCTTACTAAAGTGCTGATTCGGGGTATAAAACTTTTTTTTTTTAAATAATTGAAATGAAAAAAGAGGGGGTGTAGCTTATGCGGGACCCAGCAGATACTGTCTAAATGCTGCAGTGATTAAACGCCATATCATGTTCCAAACCACATCAAGGATTATTTCTGAAACAGTATGGAGCTCAAATGCTTTCTCTCTCTTGGGTTTACTACAAGGTGAGTACCTTTTATTTCCTGCTTCTTTTCACATACTCTCTCCAGTACAGGTTAGCTCTGAGTGTTAGCGATGCGTGCTAATGTAAACAAAGACCATATTATGTCCAAAACACGTCGGGCATTGTTTCTGATAGTCGTCATATTGGATGGCAAATCTGGATCAGCTCCGTTTTTAAAGATTTGCGCACGGAGGAAAAGAGAGAGGGTTTTATTTTCTGACACTTTGTGAGTTCCCTGACACACCGGGGAAACACAATTATGTATACAAGACATCAAAAAGTGCATTTTGCATGATAGGTAACCTTTAAGTTAAGTCTCAGTAGTATAAAATGGGATTTCAGAGTAGTTTTACACAACTGATTTTTTTTTTTTCTTTCAAACATTGTAGAAAGAACAACATTCCTGTCCCAAACAGCTGGAGAGAGAAGGGTTCAGCAGGTAGGGTGTGAGAGCTCACATGATCCAGAAGGTCAGCTAAGGGTGACTGGTCTTGTGGAGCTAAATACAGAATCTTGATAGAAGGAATTCTATTATTTTAGGTCTAGATCGGTTCAATCATTTTAAGGCACGCCAGCATCTTTCCTGCCGTACGTAAGTAACATCTTTAGGAAGGACTACAGCCTATAATAAAAGTGATTGACAGATAAGAGACTAACCACATTTGATAACATGAATAACTATCAATGACTAGACTATAACAATCTGTACAGTACATTTACAACAGACTGGTACATGTGTTTACCTACCAGCTACGTTAACAAGGATATCTATTTGGGGGGTTCTGATCTGGTTCTTTCATGTTTGTTTTACAGGCATTAATTCCCTCCAAACGTGATTTATATTGATGAGGAAACAGGTGTCACTACAGTGCAGACACCGAAGCAGGTAGTGGCAGAGAAAGGGAAATATATTTTTAACCTCTGTAGTGGAAATGTTTATTATATCCTGATATGTTTAAACCAAATGCTTCTCATTTCCTGAGATGTGCTGTTTTCCTCTATCTACTCTACTTCAAGGCCACAGAGATGTTTTGGCTACTGGGTTGAGACTCACACAAAGTCACACGAGAACTTCTACAGCTCAAGGCCAGGTGTCTAATAACAATATGACCGTGTGAAAACAGATTTCTGCACTTCCCACTCTTTCCTGTATATAAGCTTTGCTTTCCTATTGAACTGCGCACACTCGCGCAGACTATTCTATACTCTGTGGGACCTGTGTCTATATTTATTGTATTGTATTTATATGTATTTGAAGCTTCAAATAAATAACCAGTAAGACAACTCTGTCTGTTTCACCATTTATTTGTTCTGATCTTTCTGACTTGTGAATCTCCACAGTATTGGGTCTTAGATTTCCATAACAATTGGCGCTGCGAGCAGGGTCTCTGCAAGTTCGATTGGGGACACCTACGGACGCTGGTGGTCGCGCTCCAGGATCCTCGGATCCTCCTCTACCTCGACAGAAACCGTACGGGACAAGAGGACCAGCGCCGGGGGTGGAACCGATTGACTTCACGAGATCCAACAAACTCAAAAGGCTTTCAATACTCGGTGAGATGTGCAGTGTCTAAATTGTTTAAAGTTAAACGTAATTAAACTCCATGACATTTATGAGAGGGACTGCTCGAAAGAAAGGATATTTGGGATATCCATCGTAGCCTGGGTTTACGATTAGTTTTTGTGTGATTTGTACTGTGAAACAAATATCACATCATCGACGGATGAAAAAATAGTGTTTTGGTAACACGGGGTGTTTTGGTAACACTTAAAGACTTTGTTTTGGGAGCAAAGCAGGTGTTTTGGTAACACTTAAAGACTTTGTTTTGGGAGCAAAGCAGGTAGGGGAATTGTACACTCTCCTGAGGGTCCGATTGTAGATGTCATGCGAGAAAAAAAAACATGGTGAAAACAGTCTGTCTAAATTAAATATCTGGACGGAAATGTTCAGATTACCAAAGGGAGGTTTTTTGAGTAAATTAAAAATCAAGAACCTAAAGAATAAATTACAAGAACATGAAGATGGAATGAAGGGTAAAAATAAAGTTAAAGTAAAAGACTTATAGAAAACTGGACACTCAAAGAAAGTGTTTATAATACTGGGAGTAAAAGAAGGCAGTTGGCCTTGGGCATTAAAGAAAATATTAAGGTTGAAGATGAATGTGAAGAAAAGAAGGAAAACAAATTATTTCCAAAACCATGTAAACCCCAGACATCTCTGTGTTCTTCCATTGCAGGCCTGAATGACCTCTCCTCGACTGGGTATCCTTTCCCTCCCCCGGGGTACAACCCTGGCAATCCGGCTGGCCCACCTCAACCACCTCCACCGCCACTACAAGCCCCAGCCATGCAGTCCGTCAACTCCAAGCTCGCCACCCCCATCAGCCCCAAGTAGATGGGGACAACAGCGGGAAAAACAAGCCCAAGCAGGTGTTTGGGCAACACACCTCAGTAATGCCTTTCTCAACGGACTCACAGACATAGCGCAAGCTACGCAGAATGCTGGCCGGTTACAATACCGAGGGAGAGGCAGAGGAGGTTTTCCAAGGCAGAAGACGAGAAGCAAGACCTTCATTTGACGAAAGATGTTTCAAGTGTGGCAGTGTTGAACATTGGATTATGGGACTGCTCACAGAACACTGGCAGTGGAGGCAGAGGGGGACAGCAAGGACGGGGCCATTCACAATCAGACTGACCTACACCAGATGGGGAGGAAGGGGCCCGATCGAGCGAGACGGAAATTCAGCCAGCAACATCGAACCAGGGAAGTGACACACACACAAACACATCATGCTATTGAGTAATTGGAAAATGTAGAAGACATGTCTGTGGTTAAAGAGGGTATATATATTTGAAATATGACAGTGAAACAGCATTTGAGAAATGTCCCACACTGACTTTGGCTGTCATGGGTGTTGATGTTCAATTTTTTTGGTTGATTCTGGGACTACACATTCTGTGGTAAAAAGGGCAGATTTGCCTGATTGCAAATTTAGTGGTAGATTTATTCACTCAATAGGAGCGGCTGGGGTAACTGTAAAGGAGAAGTTTTTGTATCACTTCAGAGTAAAGATAACGGTGATGATAGTCATCCATTTCCCACATCAGTAAAAAACTGTTTTATTTTATCATCTGTCTGCCCTATAAATACTGGGCAGAGATCTTATTCTCCGGTTCGGCTTAGACCTTATTTTTCCACAAATGAGGGTCTTAAAGTCCGGCAGCCATCTCCTACGATTGTTCAAAAACTGGCATTTGATGATAAAGAACTGGTGAATGTGTATCAAATGGCTGCTGACATATCCTGATTCTCAGGCGTTGTTGCGTTTGACTGATCAACGTGTTTTTCCACCTGCTGTGTTAATGGAGACTTCTCATTTGCATTGTACTGCTAACGTTGTTGATGATCCGTGTAAATGCTATGATGAGAGTTTTTCTGTTAGAATGTGTGAATGATGAGCTCATGTTTAAAACTATGCTTGGAGTTTGCTGTGCAGCGCTGGTTCCTGTTGCACTCACACCCACACAACACAAACTGTGTCAAATCCCAGGGGCGGTCCACACATTTCACTAGCCAGGGGCCCCACTGATAGATAGAGGGATTTGGGTTCAATCGTTAAAGATTGGGAGTCAGTCACTGATTGGGCACCTACACACACAGAATATGTCATGTACACATGTACATGTGTCACGTGACGTGTATCAAATGAAAATGTGCACGAACGTAGCCGTTCTGCGCACATTGCTGTTGGTTAAGGAGGATGACATTGGTGATGCTATTTTTCCACCTTTACGGGTAATTCTCATATCTCTGAGCTTCCTGCCGCGCTTTCAGATGTGCCATACTCACTCTGGGCAGCTCACAGATATGACGTAGGGTTAATGTCCACGTTCCGTTCAAATCAACCCCCGTACCCATTGAAACGTGAAGCTGTTGATGGCATTGGGCCAGTGTTTACCTCTCTGCTTAAAGAGCCTGTGACACGAGTTTCCCCCATCATCCAAACCCATCAATTTGAGTAAATATTGTCCCCTTGAAAACCGTTACTGAACTGATTTTGGATATTTGTACTTTGATAACTATTAATCTGCCCTTCAATGTTGACTATTTTCTGGATCTTCTCGGGGATTCTTCAAGTCCCGCCAAATTATGTGTGACGTCATTGCGGGAACAGCGCTCCAGCTGCATCGTTCAGGATCCCAGCATCTGCATGTAAACGCACGATGGCGCACACAGCAGCAAGCTCAGACAGCGATGACAGTTTAATTTTGAACGTGTCTGAGAGCTCATATGAGGCTGAAGGATCGGTTTATGTTGTATCTGTTAGAAGTTTAGGAATTAGGTGCGTCAATATGGGCGATCATACGGTCATGTAGCCAGTGGTGGAATGGGACTAAAAATCATCCCGACTCTCGACCGGCCCACTTCGGTACCGCTAGTAAATTGTCAACGGGGGGAGTGGGGGATGTCAGGGGCGGCGGGTGCTGTAGATAGTAAATGTAAATATGTAAATATTTGTGTCACTGCATCCTGGTAAAATACAAATATAATGCAATGTCTGTGTCTTTGACCTTAGCGCTGCTAGCCACCTGTGCCCTGTACTACGAAGCCAGTTCAACATACCCTGGATATGTTTGAGTAACACACAAACTAACAACAACAAACTAACAAACAAGATCTCGCTAAGCGGTCCTACAACGCTGGTTATCAACTCGGTAAATCAAGCCAGGGTTTCTCTCTCCAGCTGAGAGCGCGTTCACGTCTAAGACACGAGTGGATCTGACTTTAATTACATTTGACTCGAGTGTTTCGTCAACATAATGTGTTGCTTAAAATAATACTTCTGCATACAGTATGTGACACTAGTGTTGCACGGCCAGATACGGCTGGAGAAGCTGACTCAGATAAGGAAATATATGATATATTATGATATTATATGATCGATGATCTGATTGATGATGTAATATGAATGATAAGTGCGACACGTCGGCGTCTTCTCTGCATACGGCAGTTTAAACTGTATTTCCTTTATGACTTGAGAGATTGAAACTCCGCACACTGAGTTGATCTCTTTTCTATAGACGCCGGAGGCGGGCAGCGTCAGGTAAAAAAAGTTATTTAGCCTTCCCAAACCTGAGCCTCACGCGCCGCCTATGGGGGATGTGCTAGTGACTTATCCGACCGGCCCATCGGGATTCGTCCCGATGGCCAGTCCGCCACTGCACCCAGCCCACGTAAACTGTAAACGGGGGGAGCCTCGCTGCGGGGAAACGGTGGACCTAGTGTCCCGATCGGAGTGGGAATAATAATAATAATAATCCGTGCATTTTATCCATTAATTCCCCCAACATTGTGGTAAAAAAACCACACGTTTAATCCATGTTAGTGTAAAAAAGCATCGGTTTGTTTTCTCATCAGGAAATGCAGACCGGCTCAAACAAACGATTTTTAATCATCATTCTCACGATCATTTAATCTATCATATGTTCGCCGAATTGACATGAAAGCACTAATAAATGTAGTTTCATCCACTTGAGTTTACAACTACAAAAATAATCGATTTGTTTTTATATCACATACGGGAGGAAATTCAGCAGCTCTCACTACCGATTTTTAATCCTAATGTAATCATCATCTTCACCACGATCATTTATGTTTATGTTCGCCAAATTGACATGAAAACACTGACAAATATGAATATACTGTAGTCAACTTCATTAAAATGTTATTAACGTGCCTAAACTCAGTAATTCACCATTTCTACGCATGACAACACACTTTGTCCGTGTTTGGCTCTCTCGCCGCACAGTGAAGCGTTCCCGCATTGACGTCACTTCCGGCTTCCCCCAAAACTTCAAAATGAGTCGAAGGAATTTCCCCGCGATGTTCGAAATTATTGATATTTAACGGAACGGTATCGCTTTTTCTTTTTTAAACTGACGGTTCGAGATTACTAGTAGCCCCAATATTTCATTGCACAACAGTTGTTGGGATGCTGTCACAGGCTCTTTAAACAAGGGGTCATTATTCCGTGTAACGATTCCGGTACGCACTCCAGTGTTTCCTGTCAAAAAGATCAGAGACAAAACCTCCTGACGAGTGGAGATTTGTCCAGGATTTACAGTAAATGCAGCTGGGCATGCACCGCTCGTCCCAAATCCTTATCTGATTCTTTCCCAAGTTCCAGCATTTTTTTTTTACTGTCATAAGATCTCTAAAATGCATTTTTCAGTGTTCCTGTACACAAAGACAGTCAATTTTGTTCACATTTGAATATAATTCACACGTTTGTGTCAAGGCTACTGTGTACAACCAGGCATTGTGTGAAAGGTTGGCCTCTCTCCAGAACAGTGTGGAGCTGATACCATTTCCTTGTTAAAACACCTCACAGGGCCACAAGGCCAGTTTGTCAAAACTCCAATATGTACAAAGAACAGTTACATTTTTGGGTCATGTCATTTCAGGAGAGGGGAAAACGCTTTCAGATAAGCGTATTGCATCATTGGCTGCTCTGCCAAAACCTGCCACTAAGCGACAGGTGATGTCATTCTTGCGTATGTGTTCATAACACACGGCTGTTGTTATGCTTGCTGTGATGTTACATTAGTCCGTTCTCTGCTTGTAATTATGCCATTACAAGTTTAATATTCTGAAAGCCAATACTTTGTTTATTCGAAAACAGATTAAAACAAACTGTCTTTTATACAAAATGGAAGTATTATACAAGTAAAACTACATGTTGCTTTAATCCCATGTAATTGTAGAATGAACACAGTCTTCCTTTGTATAAGTCAGGTGTCTTGAGCAGTGTTGGGACTAACGCGTTACAAGTAACGCATTACTTTTTAAATTCAGTAACTCAGTTACCGTTACTACATGGTGCGTTACTCCGTTACTGCGTTAGTTTTTTTTATAGTCAACAGCCAGGCGAACAGAGATGAGAACTGTACTTAAGTACTTGAGTAAATGTACTTAGATATTTCCTGTGTCACATGCGGAGACGGGCTGTGGGCGTGTTTGTGTTGTTTACTAACAAGACTATCATGGCGGCGGCGGAGCTCAAGTCTAGTTTCTCCACCTGGAGATATTCTCACTATTTCACTTTTGTCGAGCACAAAGAAAAGAACGTTTTAGTTAAATGTAAATTGTGTCTTGGCGGGTCAAAGATCCTATCTACTGCCCAAACCAGTCATTCATATCTCTTAAAACATCTGCAAAAACAACATGCTGGGACGAAGCTAGTAGCTAAGACCACAGAGACTCAGCCGACGCCACTCCACCTCCACCTAAGCAACAGCGGCTGGATTTTAACCAAGGGACTGCTGGCCAGGGAAAAGTCGATAAAGCCATTGCACGGCATGTTGTAGAACACATGCAGGCTATTGCTACAGTGGAGTCACCCGCTTTCAGGGAGCTAGTTAGCATGATAGCATGTCCGGGCGGCACACGGCATATGGGACGGAAAACTTTTTCCAACTACCTGGAGAAAGAATATACAAAAATGGAAAGCCAGCTAATATCGATGCAATCCAGATTGCATATAATGCATGTCAAGTTGATCAACAGATTGTATTATTCTCCAATGCAATAACAGTACTGAAATGAAGGCTATAAGGGCATTAATGGGAGCCCGTTTTTCAAGTAACTAACACGTTACTTTTCACAGTAACGCATTACTTTTGAGTTTAAGTACCCGGTAAAGTAACTGCGTTACTTTTGAAATGAAGTAATTAGTGATGGTAACTAGTTACTGGTTTTCAGTAACTAGCACAACACTGGTCTTGAGTAGTACAAATTACCTACAAATCATTGTACACATTTGTAAATATTATTTCCCACTTGTTACCATTGTGAGGCTATTTTTATGCAGCTCTGTGTGATTTTGTAGCTACAATTCAGACTAATACGCTACCAGAGGTGGAATAAGTACTCAGATCTTGTAGTGAAAAGTACAAGTACTCAGATCTTGTACTTGAGTAAAAGTACAAGTACTCAGATCTTGTACTTGAGTCAAAGTAGAAGTACTCAGGTCTTGTACTTGAGTCAAAGTAGAAGTACCAGAGTGTAGGAATACTCTGTTACAGTAAAAGTCCTGCATTCAAAATGTTCCTCAAGAAGAAGTAGAAAAATATTATCAAAATATAGTTAAAGACAGTAAAAGTATTCATTGTGCAGATTGGTCCATTTCAGAATAATATATATGATATGTTTTATAATGATTGATCATGAAAGTGTTCTCAAAGCTGGTAAAGGTGCAGCTAGTTTGAATGGCTTTGTATACTGCAGGGTAGCTGGTGGATTTACTCCAGGTGGAACTAAAGTCTGATTATATCACTTGATTATATTTCACATCATTCATCCCACATCTGTGAAGTAACTAAAGGGATTAAATACATGTAGTGAAGGAAAAGTACACCATGTACCTCTGACTTATGTTCACTGCCAACCTAAAAGTATACCTAAAAGAATAGTAATCAATAATGTATTGAAAAGTTATTTGGCTGATTGTTTTTATATCGGCTCAGCCAGGTTATATGGGAGGCCCAGTCTACGTACACTCTAAAAACAAATGCTTGGCTTAACAAAGAAAATCAAGGCAATAGGTTGCATCGATGGTTATTTGAGTTAAGACAACTTCTAATGAAATGTTGTTAAAGCAACAAAGTTATTTGAGTTAGGGGAGAAGGCGTTTCCTCTACAATCAGGTGTTTTCAATTACCACTTACTTAATAATTGGTAGCATAAATACAAGTTTTTAAGTTGATTACTCCAAAAGTTCCAACTTGTTTTACCGTATGATTTAAATGTAATCTTAAGTTGTATATACTTAATTACCACATGTTGAACATGAACACATGTTTTTAAGTTGACAACCATTTATAAATTAAGTTGCTCCAAATAATATTGTATTCAATAGGGTTTTTCTCTTAGCTTTTCCATGTTTTTTCCTTTAAAGAAAGAAATTAATTGATTCCACAACAAAAATATTAGGCAATTCACTTTTTATTTTTGAACTGCAGTTGTTTATTTCAACACATGATGTTTCAATCAGGAGAGTTTGAATTTCAAGTTGTATTTGAATGACAAAAGATGACACTCACTTTAAAATGTTCTTTGTATATTTCGATTTGTCTGAACTGTGGGAACTTGTCCAGGCATCTTAAGTGGGAGTGGACTTGAAATCCTTAACTCAAGGTGTAGAACAATTAAGTTATCAAGCCAATGGCATTACTTACTTCAACTTGAATTTAGTTTGAAGTCAATTTATAAATTAATGTAGAGGTGAAAGGTCGCCTGAATTCGGTTTTTAGACGTACAGATCACTCATTTTGAAATATTAAACTTAGTTTTATTTTCTTTAATTTTTCATCCTCGTGTAGAATGCTATCACGAAACACACATTTGGTTGTTTATAGCATAAAGAACATCTGAGGTAGGGAAATAATCATTTGAGTATGTGCATATAAATATGTAATTTACAACAGCTGTAAGATACTTGAAAAGCTTGAAAATGCACCTTGAAAATGCTTGAAAAGTGCTTGAATTTGACTTTGGAAAAGGTGCAAGAACCCTGCTTATGCTTTTGCCTGAAGACGGTGACGAACACGACTGTGTTGCCAAACTTTCCATTATGTGCACACCTAGACCGGACTTAAAAGACGTTCCTCCGACCAACGCTGACCTCATTTTGTATGTTGATGGGTCTGCCTTTCGCGACCAAGGGGGCACTAATCGGGTGGGTTTTTCTGTTGTTTCGGATTCTGCTGTACTCCGTTCCGGACCAATCCCATGTCTCAGCACAAGCAGCAGAGCTCATCGCACTAACTGAAGCCTGCACGTTTGCAGAAGGCAAAACCGTGACTATTTACACTGACTCACGCTATGCTTTTGGGGTAGTACACGATTTTGGGGCTATTTGGAAGTGTAGACAATTTCTGAAATCTGATGGCAAACCAGTACTTAACCATGTACTGGTTGCAGGCTTACTAGACGCCACTCTGCTCCCATCTGAAGTTGCAGTCTGTAAATGTGCCGCACACACAAGCAGTACAGACCCAGTTTCCCTAAGAAATTGGGTCCGCTAATTTATCTGCTGACTCAGCCGCAAAGGCAGCTGCTCTGATTCCTCTCGCACCTCACGCACACTCATTTGTTAAAATCCCTGTCTCCTCCTTCACTGACAAAATGTCATCACTGACTTCCATGCAGCAGCTAGCTACACCAGTTGTGAAGGCTCAGTGGAAGGCTGTTGGGGCTGCTTTTGACCCAACCTCCAGCATCTGGGTTGGTCCAAATTCCAATCCATGTCTCCCAAGACATTTCTTCCCTCATTTTGCTAAGTTGACACATGGGTTGGACCATGTGTAAAAAGGGGGGATGTTAGAGGCTATAAATCAGGAGTGGTTCACAAGGGGGTTCACAGTAACAGCTCAAAAGCACTGTGAAGCATGCCTAATTTGCATTATGCTCAGGTTTAAACTTGAAAAAGTCCATTGGTCAGTTTACCCCCAGATGGCTCAATTTACCCCTTGACTCGGATCAATTTACCCCTTAGATTGGGCAAGTTAAGCAGACAGACCTTTTTTGAGAAGTCATATTTTCATGGCCCTTTGTGATGGATGCATTATATTCATTTTGATTGACAGAACACTTCCGGAAGTAAAGGTTGTTGTTGTCATTTTACTTCTATCTAATTTTTCCTTGCCTAGGATAACATAAGTAAACATTGGCTCATCTTACCCCACTCTCCCCTACTATTGGGTGCTGTATGTAATTTATTGTTGATGAACTATAAGTGAGGTTCAATGGTGTACAAAACCAAATACATGTAGTGCTGTTAAAAAATTAAATATGCAGGACTTGTAGCAGAGTATCTCTACAAGTATTACTGCTTTTACTGAAGTAAAAGTTATGAGTACTTGGACCACCTCTTGTGCCACTTTAGGAAAGAGAAGATTTATATTCTTGTACTTTTTGATAATGAACTGTGTGGACTCACTCTTCGTCCTGCAGCTGCTCCTCATCCTCCTGGCTGTGTGTCTGGTTGCGTATGGGCGCCAGGCACTCGGTCTTGGTGTTGTAGTTGTGAAAGCACACGTTGAGCTTCTCATCAAACTCGTTGACCAGGTCCTCCATGGACTTGAAGCTCATCATCTCGGAGAAGTTCTCCAGCTCAGAAAAGTCCTCTCTGGTGATGGAGCTCAGTGGTATGGTGGAGGTGGAGGAGTAGGAGGACTGTTGGAGCGCCGGGTGGTCCAGCTCATCCATGTGACAGGGCCGGAGGTCCTCGAACTCCTCGTCCAAGCACACGAGAGGGGCCTCCATGCTTTCTACAGGAAAGGCAACATCAGGATATAAGGGATAATAACAGTGAGGCATACCATTAAAGTACACAATGACAAGGGATGCAAAGACTTAGTGAAGATAAGAACAAATGATGAAAGGTAAAATATGAAAAAGTACAATAAGCACAAAAAAAGGTAATAAAAGCAATGATAAGACAAGATGAAACATATTTGTATAAGTGTGTAAAAGTGGTTTTAAGTAAAGATTTAAAGAGGTCACTGAGTCTGTGTGCCCTATATTCCCAGGCAGGTCGTGATGATGGAAAAAGTAGGCTAGTTTTTAGATACAAGCCTAAAAACATAATTATACTATCTGTCTGAATTCATCTGTATTCACCCTCTGTCAAAAATAACACAGCCAGGGAGCCACATCTAAATAGCTGGATATTTCCCAGGCAGCACACAAACAGACTGGGCTGTGTTTTCACGTTCACAGTCCGCGGGTTAGGTACTCCATATATATTTTCTCATGGGTTTTCATGATATGTCCCCTTTAGGTTTTATCAGTGTTTCTCTGACAGGCAGGACCACTGCTGCAGCATTGTGTTTGAAACAAAAGACCAAATCAGACATGTCTTCATCTGTTTCCCAGAAGGATTTATCTTGCCTCTCCTAAATCATGCCTGCCTCACCTCATATGGAGTGGCACCATGTTGTCGAGACAAAGAGGAGATGGAGGTACATCTGCCAGAAGGGGACCGGGGCCCATAGGGACCAGAACCAGTTGGCTCACTGGTAAACCTCAGTTAATGAAGAGCACCTTCTGGGATTCAACTGATGAGGTTCACCAGAATCTGGGCCATGAAACTAGGAACTGTCATAGGATATGATACATTACAGTAAGGCTATTGTTAATGCAGGTTTTCTTTAATGGATCTGATAATTACATAATTAAATGAACATTTATCTTTCACTTAATTGTATCATAAATTGAGTCAGATAATGATAATAGTGACAAATCAGCTCTTTTGGGACTTTAGGAAAGGTACTTTGAAAAAAGGTACAACATATATTTGGAAGAAGGTTATAAAGTAGTTTGATATGAAAATATGTTTTGTGTTAACTTTACCTGTCAAATAAGGCAGCAAAATCCACTGAAAAAGCTGAAACATTGAATCTAATTAAAAGTATTATTTCAACAGATTTCACATAAGTATTAGGTTAGTTGAAAGCAATAATATGAAGTTTAAATAGGTTACATTTAATAATATTGCTTTCAACTAACCTAACACAGTAGTGTGAAATCTTTTGACAAAATACATTTAATTAAAGTCAACGTTTCAGTTTCTTCTGTGAATAAACATTGGCACTTACTGACTAACTGGTGGTTATTGAAACACAGTGTGTTCAATAACTGACTGTTGGGAGGCCTTTTTCCTCTCTATTTACATAAAAGGTCTTTGCTGCATGTTGTCCTATGGAATATGTAATTGTTGGTTGAAAGATATAATGAAGGAATATAGAACTGTAGCACTTGACACTGCATTAGGTAAAACATGTACTAAATACCTTTTACTATTCAAATAAGTGGAGTAGAAACATCACCATCTCTATAAAAATGGCCACAGAGTATTTTCTATTCCTCTGATTTCATACCAAATGCTGTTTGCCTTTCCAAATTGTACAACTTCAACCTTTTACTGGGACATAATTATCACATGGGAATTCCAAAAGAACATTCATTGTTTCCAAACGTTCCCATGCCTAAATGAAGGTCTCAGTTCATCATCCATAGAGTTCATATCATACAGTCTATGGTTCATATTGAGGTCATTCCACTTGATATGATTAGAGATTACCCCATAGTAAATGGAGGAGATAATGTGATGAATCACTTCGCAGGCACTACTTTCTGAAACAGCTGTAATGAATGGATGTGAACCTGCAACAGAAGCAGCAGTGGTGGAGCACTTCCTGCTGCAGTCAGAAGTTTTTAGAGGAGGTGAACCTCTGTCATGTTGTCTGACTGTCTGCAGTGTAATGACTGAGTGAGGCTTATATTTCATCCTCTGTTCTCCGCTGGACCGTGGCCTGGCCTAAGTGGGTGAGTGCAGAGGAGCCCATTTAAAAGCAGCTTGTGCAGCCTCTTCTTCCTCATCACACCATCAGCAAAGTGCTGCTCCATCCTCAGCCAGAAACTTCCCTGCCTCCTCTTTTTAAAATGCATCCACTCTGCTTTTGGCTCAACATTTGCTTCTAATTTCTCTGCTGAGAAAACGACTTCATCTAATATAAATCCTTGGAGCAGAGAAATGAATCACTCCTTCTGTGTGACAGTGACTGACAGCATGCGTCCATCAATAGATCCAATTAAGGTTATTTGGTCTACTCAAATAAGGAACATTATCAGCTGACTCTAACCTTGCAACAGGTACTCCTGGAGGCACTGAAGCAGTGAATATCTAGCAGGGGGGAAATCACAAATCGTCTCCTTCTTTGGCCTAAGTCATATTTTGGAGACTTTTTTTTTTTTGCCTAAATCATCTCTTCTTGATGCTGACCACCTCTGGTCAAATTGCCTACATCCTTATTGAAAGGATAGTGCTGTTCCTACACTGATAGTATAATGGCCTATGTCAAGAGTGTGACTTAGGCAATATATTTAAAAAAGATAATGGCTTAAGTCACATTGTCTTGTGACTTAGGCAATTTGACAAGCTTTACAAAATGGCTGCTTCAAGAAGAAACAGATAAATTAAGTTATTTCCATGGTTCAGGCCTGGTCCCCTGTTGGTAAGTGATGTTTACTATACTATAGGCTAGGCTATAAATGTTGTGTAGTTATTTAGTCTTTTAATTTAAGAATTTATAGTTACTGTAGCTTCTGTAGGTACTATAGTTACTGTAGCTACTGTAGCTCCATGAAGCATGCACACATTTCACTCTGGGACAATGAAGACTCATCTAAAAACGAATCTAATCTTTCAAAAGTAACGGTTACAATTACAGAACAGGCTAGCAAGTGTGCAGGTGTGCGTCATATGAGAGGCCCCGACTTAAATCTTCCGCCAAAGATTTTGGAAATTGGTCCGTGCGCAAAGCATTGTGGGGATTTTAAGACCGCGGAGGATACACATGTGCAGCCTTGACATTTCCTGCAACGAATTACGCCGGCCTCTGTAGAATTCCAAGGATCCTGGATATTTCTGAAAGTTTGGTCAATGGACAACTGGGAAGCGTTAACGCAAAAAAAAATTAACGCCACTAATTATTTTAACGCGATTAACGCATGTGTATTTTTTTTCCTCGGCCGCCCCGTATTCAGAGCGCATCGAGTTTAAAATACCATCTACAAGCTGATGCTGACAGCCCCGCTCCTGCCGCCCGCTTGTGGCAGACCACACTTCCACGCTCACCGGCAGGCACCGACTGGCCATCTGGAGGACCGGGAGGGTGTGTGTATGTGTGGCCCGAGCGATCGAGAGAGAGACCTTACGTTCATTGTTGTTGTTAGCATCTGGTGCTAGCTAGCTGCGCTAACGGATATGGAGCTGTTTAAATGAAAACAGAGGAGCGACATTTCGCCACAACTGCGCCGAGCACTTGACTTTATGCAGGAAGCCAGACAGTGGGACGTTGTACGAAAAGTCAGCACACTCAGCACGGATAGTGCGCAACATGATTGCAGCGTCCAGGCAGCTCCCGTTCGAGCATAGGCCTATGCCTTGAGTTGCACATAGCGCCAACGATCCATCACACACACACACACACACACACACACACACACACACACACACACACACACACACACACACACACACACACACACACACACACACACACATACACATACACATACACACACACACACACACCATTTGTATTGTATTATTGTATGAGAGAGGTTCCAGGTTGAATTGAGGCAAATATTTGTAATGTTCAGAGGTTGTTGTGTTTAATATTCATGAGAATATTTGTCATTGTTCAAATGATAATAAACATTAGCATAAAGCATATTTGTCCACTCATATGTTGATAAGAGTATTAAAAACTTGAAAAATATTCCTCTAAGGTACATTTAGAACAGACAAAAAATGTGCGATTAATTTGCGATTAATCGCGATTGACTATTTTAATCGACTGACAGCCCTAATTTAAACTTAATATTATGGCTTTCAACTAATCTAATACAGTTATGTGGAACATGTGGGACATAATACATTCAATTAAAGTCAACGTTTCAGGTTTTACAGTGTGTGTTATTCTGTCTAATTTATACATGAATACAGTGTTTTCTTTTTCTGTACTGCTGTTATACTGCTTTAGACTGTTCATAATGTAAATACTTTCAGTTATACATTATATATTTATATTGTATCATGAATAACTGTGCACTTTACTACTGTTTTGCACTTCTGGTTAGATACTAACTGTATTTCATTGTCTTATACTCAACAATGACAATAAAGTTGAATATAATCTGATCCCATGGAAGCTGACACGATACGGATGGTGGATGTGTTTCAAATGTGCAGGTATTACATTTCTGCGTAGTGTCAGCCGTTTCTAAGTGACCTTCACAGTGAGCGGGGGTCTCAGGTGTGTCTCAGGGCTTCACCAGCATGCATGTGAGCTCATCAGAGGTCATGTAATGCAAGAGAGCCAAGTCACATGTTACTGTGGGAGGGGGGGGGGGGGGCCACAACATGAGCAAACAAATGGAACACCTCTTCCACTGTAGATTCATTCAAGACATCAAGCTTTCCATGTGCTGAAAGTCCTTATTTTTTAACATGGAGGTTTATTTAATTCAGAATCTTCTTTTTTCATATGCTATTAAAATACATTACTGTGAGCCTACTGTGTATCAGGAATATGAAATGAAAATATCACTCACATCTCAAATGACCCATGGCCAAAACTAAATATGACTCCAGGCACTTGTTTTGAAGATGAGTGTACAATCACTCTGATTTCACACAAAAATAAAACCAAAATGGATTCCACTTCAGAACAATATTCATGCCGCCGTGGTAGAAATGGAAATCAAGCAAGTGCATGTCATCAGCTCATCAGAGGACGAAAAAAGAGGAGAGTGGGGGAGGGAAAGAAGAGCAGCGAGGAGAGAAGAAGGAGAGATGGAGGAAACCATGGTTACCAGGGAAGGATGGAGGAAGGATGGTGTACAGCGGAGACCTGAGAGGGGTCAGGACTGTGCGGTGAACAGCAGGATGGGAGCATGGAGACAGATTACCTGCAGGAGAGGCTGCTGTCGGTCTGGATGCTGCAGTCTGGATCTTCAGAGCAGGGGAATCAGAGCCTAAACCTCCCGAGCAGCAGCTACACTCATTCCAGGGGAAAGAGAGTAAATCAGGGAGGTAAAGATGGTCGCTGCTTCGGTCTGTATCCCTTCCCTCACCCGTTAGCCCACAGCCTCCCTTATCTGTCCTCCCACAGCCCGTTGTTTTCCAATCAATAGGCAGCCAGCAGCTCACAGAGCCTGCGCACAGCCTCTGACGATATCACCCCCCTCCTCCCTCTGCATTCTCTCTTTGTCCCTGCCGCCTCCCTCCCTCCCTCCCTCCCTGCATGCATGCATTCATTCCCCATTCATGAGAACAGGAGGAGGAGCAGGTTTGGGGGAAGGAGATGTTTCTGGAGCAAGGTAGCACCATGTTTACCTTGTCCAATAAATCCTGTTTCTGCTTCCGTCTACTTGATGATTCAGACAGGGATGACGTATCCACAAGAGAAGGTATGATTCTTAACTGAATGTTTAGATCATGAAATCAAGCTCGTATTATCCTGGAAAGCCTGCATTTATTTCTTAATTTTGAAACAACAAAGCAGAACATGTCAGAAAACCATACTGCTGTTCAAGCGTGTGCAAATACATACAAATCAGAGCAAAAACATCACCATCCTGCCCACTCACACAACAACACAGGAGCATTTCAAACAGAAGAAAATGGGAGGAACACTCAAATAGATTTACAGGAAATACAGCTGCTGAAGTAACTTCAATCGTAAGATTGATGTAACTTAAATGTAAATGGTTGTAATACTTTCGATAGAAAACATTCCTAGTGATTTTGCATCTATTGAAAAAGTAGGGGGATAAACAAACATCAAGCTAAACATACAGCAATGAAAGTGCAGCAAACATTTTTGTTGTACTTGTATAATTCCAATAAATGCTTCTAATCTAATATACACGGCAATTTAGAATTGTATTCATATAATTCAAAGAGAATAAACATTAAGCAATACAATGAGTTTTAGAAGAGACAAGCTTTACACTACATCATTCCACATACAGTATTCAAAGTGAAATCAGACACAAAGTGTAAACTGCAGGAAACACAAAAATATGAAAGTTGAAACACAGAATATAATTGTGTTGAAATTCAGTAAAATATCAATAAGACAATACAGTATACCAAATGGAAAATGCCAAATATTGTGAACTTGATGTTGGCCCCTCCCTCCTTCACAGCATGTGCTCTAACATCTGCATAATCCTGTTTTTAAATCTATGCTGGGGGTTTACACCTCGTGTCTGAAAGCCTGTTTAAAAACATGTACTCACATCAGAGCCTGTGTTATTATCACACCCAGAGTCACTCAGGAAACACTGAGAGGACATCCAGCTCTCAGATGGGAGCAGATTTGACAGATTAATCTTTGTACACTGTGCCTGATGGGTTTGACAGAATTGAGAAAATAAGCAGGGTGTCAGTGTGGACATTTCCCAAACAGATTTAAAGCAGTTTGTATAATGTTGGATGTGGCTCAGGGTTAAATGGGTTTCTACCAATCCGAGGGTCATTGGTTTGACCCCCCCCCCCCCCCCCCCCTGCAGTCAACATGTTGAAACGACGTTGGCCAAGATATGTAACCCAAAAATTGCTCCCATAAGCATTGCACCGAAAAATTTGTCGACATGTATTATGTCGACACATTTCACATAACTGTATTAGGTTTGTTGAAAGTAATAATATTTATTTATTATTATTAATAATATTAGGTTCAATTTAAAACTTTGCCCTCAACTAACCATGTGAAATTAGTTGAAATAATACATTTAATTAAAGTCAAGGTTTCAGTTTTTTCAGTGTAGGTACTGAAGTGTGTGAAAGTCGCTTTGGATAAGCTAAATGGAGTGTAATGATGTTTTGGGACCTTTTTTGGAAAGCTAACAAAAGTCATGTTTGTGTACACTCCAAACAGGATAAGCAGGGCATAACTAAGGATTTGCTTGAAATCATGTTGTTGTCCTCACAAAAAAGACACCATAATCTTATAAATTGGCAAGGAGACAAAAGAGAGGCTGCAGGGCTCACTGATCACATGACGTCAGAGCCGGAGCTGCTGGGAATACCTGCCTGCTTCAAGATGCTGCAGCTCTGGAAATGAAATCTGACACCACAGAACATTCACTCAACCACATTGGTAAACGGACACACACAACATGCAGGACATGTATTCCTACATTTCATCATCATTAGTGGGAAACACTATATTGAAAGTATGACCAACTGCTCTCTGCTGCTTCTTCCCACACAACAAGAGAAAGAGAAGAGAAAGGACAGAGGCCTCCCATCACTACGGCAACATGGCTCACACAGCCCGGCATCGCACAGACGCTGGTTGCCATGGTTATAGCGTAATTACTTCACTATCAACAGCAGAGGGAATTTAGTAGCACTTTCAACCAGGGTCGGCGTCATGGGGGGTCATTCGCGGGCCATGCCCCCCCAAATGAGTCACTGTGCCCCCCCAACGCAGGGTGGGCAAGCATTGCCACTTTGCCGTTTTTTGTTTGTTTGTTAATCATATAAGTGAAAACGTTTCCACTAAAGGTTTTTTGTGTGAAATACATCAGAAATAAAGAATACAAATATAAAACACGGCCTGAGGTGTGCTCACTGCTGCTCTCTGATTGGTGTGTTGCTTGACCAATGACCCCTGACCTTTGTTTTGTTATCATTACGTGGCTGTGTGTTTAGATGAAAGCCTGTTACACTGATTATACAGTAAAGCCATCGAAAATAATATGATATACAGTAGAAGTAGCCTACTTCTGGGTCTCTGTGTTTAATTCAGGCTCGGCTCTGTGTGTGTGTGTGGCACGATCGCATTTTGTGAGTGCACGAGCGGTAACGTTGAATGTTGTTTTTAGCATCTGGTTAGCTAGCTATGCTAACGGATATAAAGAGCTGTTTCTACACCAAGGTGGAGGAGAGTCCTCTCCTGTCAGACTGAGAGGATCGTATAACCTCAGCTCAGTGAGGTAAGGACTCTCTCAGTGTTTAGATTGTTCACTTTAGTGTAAGTTATCTCAGTGGGTCTCAAACGGTTTGGTCACCATTTATGTAAACAAGTATTTGCGAGGAACACATTTATATGATCATTATAGTTATTAAGAATAAGAGAATAAATGAAAAACGGGTATGAAATACTATAGGACAGTAACACAAGAATACAGTTTAAAGGGGAGTGATTAGTGAAATATCCATAAAGAAAAAGTAAATCTGTTTACAGTTCTGTTTCATATGGATGCTGAGAGATGTAGACTATCCATAGATCTCTTCATTTTGCTCTCAAAGTGCACCAGATTGATGCATTTAACTTCAATATTTAAAAAATAATCTTCCCGGGGGAGCATGCCCCCAGACCCTCCTAGAGGAGGTTAGGTCCACCCCCACCTATAACATGTCCCCACCTAAATACATTTGCACACTTTTATATGGTGGCCTATGTCCATATGTTTCTGTTTTGGTGGTCATGCCACAACCGTGCATGCATGCACAAGTCATAGGTGCGCTATAAAATAGCACTCACCCTGAAATGTGTGTGAAAGACAACAGACTTTACAGCATGTTTTTTGAAATTGAAGTTGCGTTGGTGTTTGTGTGTTGGTTGTTGACGGCAGTGTGTGCCCCCCCTTGGTAAATGATTGCCCCCCCATTCGATTTGTTCTAGAGCTGACCCTGCTTTCAACTACTGTTACCATTAGTAGAGTCCGCTGTGGAGGGTTTAGCTGAGGAGCTGCGTACAGTATGTGGCCTGATGATTTCAGTTTATTAACAGCAGACTGTGCGTAGTGAAAATGTTTAGATTTGTGTATTTTCAAAATAAATGGGTTCCTTCCTGAAAATTACATTGGTAATCCTTAGGGGTTGCACAATTCCGGGAATTTTCAAAGATGGAAACTTTCCATGCGAATTTATGGCATTCATAGCACACTGCTTACTGCATGGCAATTGAGACCACACCCCCTACAGGCACGGTGCATTCCTCCATCATGTGCATGTGCACAGATGAGTAATATTTAACTCAACATTCCTGTTTTCGTTCTTCAATGAAACAAATAATTGTTCAATAAAATAATTAACATTGTTCTACTTAAAAAACATTTAAAAAATTTAAATTAAAAGATCTATTGAAATGTCATGTTTTTTGTATAATTTTGCATCGAATATTTCCAAAATTCCCCAGCTTAACTTCCCATGGAAACTTTCCGGAAATTTACCGGAAATGTCCCGCCCCTTTGCAACCCTAGTAATCCTCCAGTGTCTCCTCTCCTGTCCCATCGGGGGTCCTGCCGTCACCAGCTCCTGTCAAAAGAAATGTCAGCCCATCTTGTTTTATAAATATGCACTCGATTCGGTTAGTAGATTCCACTTTTAAAAAAATACTTTTTTAACATAGAACATTTAGTTTTTTACCTTAAAGTGGACCTATCATGCTATATTTGAATAATATATTGTAGGGCCATGCCTATATAAAACATGTCTGTGAAGTTTTTTTTTCAAAATACCAAACAGATCATGCATTTTAGCCATGCCTCATTTAGTTCTATTTGCTCTATTCCAGCCCTGTTTTTGCAAGGGCTGATTCTGTGACTACAGCGCCACTTATGGCACATTTCCACTGCAGCGGGGTGGCCCCGTTTAAGCGTCCCTAAGCGTCCTCGCTCAGGCCTCGGGCTGCCTCGCTGGCCGTCCGAGGCCGTGGCGCATTTCCATTACAGTTTAGGACCTGGGGTAGCAACACAGTGTAGGCGGGGCGATCGGCTTTGTTGTTCTGTTGAGCTCCCGCTGGATTTGATCATCCCCAATGAGATGTAGGAACGTCGTCACCTCCTCGGTCGACCACGGTGTGCTTTTCTTTGACGTTGCCATTTTTGTAGCTCCTCTGTTTGCAAAAATGCTGTGTATAAAAATGCTGCAAGCTTGCTTCTAGATATATATGCGACGCTAGGGATGAACTCGCGCGCGATCTTGTGACGATTATCTCTGACCAATCAGCAGTCGAGAGTGTTGACGTCACTAGTTCAGCCCTGGCCCTGGCCTGATAGAACCACGATTTTATGGGGCCGTAAAAAGAGGGAAAAAGTACCCGCTAGCCGGTGCTACGCTATATGGAAAGGCCACCAAAAACTGGCCTGGCCGCTAGAGGACGATTAAGGACGCTTAAACGGGGCTACCCGCTGCAGTGGAAATGCGCCATTACAGGCCTGGCATATGTACTACAGCGTCTCCAGCGCTTTCGAGCGGTCTCGTGTGAACGGACACGTTCGTGGCCCAACCCCCCATTCCCCTGATAGGTGGAGAGTTGCCCATATAGGCGGAGCTCCTCGTTTCTGACGTCAGAGATATTTCAAATCTGTATCAGTCTGTATCAGATCCGTTGCAGCCCCGTTTTTAGAGATTTGGGTATGGAGGAAAAGAGAGAGGGTTGTGTTTTCTGACACTTGGTGAGTTCCCTGACACACCGGGGACACATATTCATGTATAAAAGACGTACAAAGGTGCATTTTGCATGATAGGTCCCCTTTAACTTATTTTAATTAGTTTACAACTCATTTTAATAAGTCGATCAAACTGAAAAAGAACAAAACAAATGTTACTTACAAATGTAATGATTTTGAAAAAAAAAATCTGCGTTCACTCAACTATAGGGATATATTAAGTTAGAGTAACTCATATCTATTGAGTTTCAACGGTATAGTTTCAAACTGAACACACGCCTGGACTCTGCTAGACCGCATGTGGAGTTGGAGCAATCTCCATTCATCCTGAGAGTGGAACACTTGGTAGCAGTGGAACAACAGGATTTTAACCTAATAATCTATCAAGTTACCTGGTGTAGCCATTTTTGTTCAGCTTAATTTACAACAGATGCTTACTACATCATCATGTTATACAGTGTAACACAAGCTGTAAGGTAGTCATGAGCTACTTGTTTGAAGCTACTGTAGCATGCATAGTATATTTCACAGTTGCAGTTAAAGTTCATTATTTGTAATACAGTATGTATATATTTATTTATATATATTCTTGTTAGAATTAACGTTACATTTGATAAAAACTGATTTAAAATAAATATGAACAGCGACTGACAATGCTCGGCATGTTCAGTTTTTGCAAACAAGCCTTTGTTTTTCTTTCTCAACATTAAAATGTTCTCCTTTTTAAGGATGATTCGGTGGAAAGAATAAAAGAGGTTGATATCCGGTGTTTGGTGGTGTGCCTTCGTGAAAAGGAGGATCTCTTCAAGGAAAAGACCACAAAAGACGATAAATCATACTGTAACTTGTGTTAACCTGAAACATAATGCAATGTTTTCAAATCTTATTGCACCAAAAACACTGAAATGTATTTTCTAATCTACGTATTCCAGGATGGTGAAGTGGAAGTTAGCAATGAGGTGCTGAAGATTATCTTGACCAGGGGTGCGATGCAAGAATAGTGATTGAAGGAACAGAAGTCACGGACTGATACGGAAGTTGCAGTACCGCCGTTAGGTCACAACGAATGTTGGGCACAATGAATGTTGGGAACAGAGTCCGGCGCACTTCCTGGGGGCTTGTGGCAACCATGCTCGGGGTCTTCTTCACTGCTTTTGGTGTATTTTGTGGCGGAAGTACAGCGCCACTTACAGGCCCGGCATATGTACTACAGTGTCAGTGCTTTCGAGCGGTCTCGTGTGAACGTAAGACTTTTTTGAAATCGTATTCGGTTCGTTTGCGTTTCGTTTGCGTTCCCGTGTAAATGGGGTTTAAAAGAGATGTTAAAAATGTTGGAAGCAGGTTCATGCCTTTATTTTAATTTTTGTATTTACTTATATTTCATATTTGAGAACATCTGTTATAAAAAGTTCATTGTGTAAAGAACATTTTAAAATAAACTGTTAAAAAGTGGAACTTAAATGTGTATATTATTTTTGACTCAAATAAATGAGTTTCTAATACTCAAACAAATTAAGGTAACAATTTGTATGGACATTTGAGAGTAGTATGGACTTAAATAAATAAATTACAATAGCTCAAATGTCTCTATCCTGGACTTGCACTTTTTGTCCCTTTTTTTATTTTCTATTTTTTATTCTACAATACAAACATTCATAAATGTAATGATAAATACTTTGTTCTTGTAAATTACAAAAAGTACAGGAATATTCAATATCAAGTCTAAATCTTTGCAGTGTCTTTTTGCAGAGTATATTGTGTGTGCACCATTTAAAAAAGAAACCTCCTTAACTTGAGCAAAAAGGTGTTTCCAATTCACCAAATGTGTAGGAAGTTGAACCGGTTACACATGTCACGTGACTTCTTCTATAGTTTTACCTAGACTGTACATATAGGTAAAAGCTATCATATACAGTTGCAAGAAAAAGTATGTGAACCCTTTGGAATTACCTGGATTTCTGCACAAATTGGTCATAAAATGTGTTCTGATCTTCATCTAAGTCACAACAATAGACAAACACAGTCTGCTTAAACTAATACCACACAAACAATTATATGTTTTCATGTTTTTATTGAACACACCATGTAAACATTCACAGTGCAGGGTGGTGTGAACCCCTAGGCTAAAGACTTCTTCAAGAGCTAATTGGAGTCAGGAGTCAGCCAACCTGGAGTCCAATCAATGAGACGAGATTGGAGGTGTTGGTTAAAGCTGCCCTGCCCTATAAAAAATACACACCAGTTTTGAATTTGCTATTCTTAAGAAGCATTGCCAGATGTGAACCATGCCTCGCACAAAAGAGCTCTCAGAAGACCTACGATTAAGAATTGTTGACTTGCATAAAGCTGGAAAGGGTTACAAAAGTATCTCTGAAAGCCTTGATGTTCATCATTCCTAGGGAGAGTAGCAACAGTGCTGAACTTTCTCCATTTATAGACAACTTGTCTTACCGGTAAAACAAGTTAGTTAAATGGAGAAAGTTCAGCACTGTTGCTACTCTCCCTAGGAGTGGCCGTCCTGTAAAGATGACTGCAAGAGCACAGCGCAGAATGCTCAATGAGGTGAAGAAGAATCCTAGAGTGTCAGCTAGAGACTTAAAGAAATCTCTGGCACATGCTAACATCTCTGTTGACGAATCTACGATACGTAAAACACTGAACAAGAATGGAGTTCATGGGAGGACACCACGGAGGAAGCCACTGCTGTCCAGAAAAAACATTGCTGCACGTTTAAAGTTTGCAAAAGAGCACCTGGATGTTCCACAGCACTACTGGCAACATATTCTGTGGACAGATGAAACCAAAGTTGAGTTGTTTGGAAGGAACACACAACGCTATGTGTGGAGAATCCAAAGGGTTCACATACTTTTTCTCTCAACTGTAGGTAATAGGAAGAAGAATTCAGAAGTTTTACTTTTAAATATTATGTAAAAGTAGTTCAAAAATACAAAAGTATTGACATCAAAATATAATTGAGGTACCAAATGTAAAAGTATCTGTTATGAGTAATGGCCCATTTCAGAATTGTATATTTTCAATTAACGGATTGTGATTATTTATTTTCATTTAATCGTTTATTTGAATAGGGACAATGCACATTAATGAACACTGTAGACAAATAATGCTTCAAGTGTAAATATGCCGGATTTTAGCTTTGAGCTAATTTCCATTTCTATTGAGAGTGGGACAATCCCGTATCTCAGTTGGGAGGCTATTCCACAATGAGCTGCCTTTAATGGAGAGGACATTTTGTCCAAAAGTGGTCCGTCTACGGTGGACCTCACAGTCTCCTCTGGTTTCTGACCTAGTGCAGCGTCCAGTGTCTTTTTTGTGGATGAATTCCCCTTAGGGAATGTAAACATTTATAAAAAAAACACATACTTGTAAAAGACTTAAAATTGTCAAAGCTCAAGAAATTATGTTTCTCAAGGATGGTACAGTGTTGGTATGAATGTGGCTTTCTGTCAAACACCTTGATAGCTCTCTTGTACAGCTGTTCTATTGGTTTCAGGTTTGTGGCACAAGCAAACGACCCGTTTGTAAAACAGTATTCAATATTGGATAGAATCATACAGTGGAGGTGTGACTTTGCAGCATTGACAGTTAAGAAAGCTCTAAATGTTGCAAGTTGAATTTAATGGTATTGGATACTTTCTTGATATGTTTCTTAAAAGTGAAGTTCCAGTCCATTATGACTCCAAGATACTTGAAGTGGGAGACTAGTTCTATTTCTGCTCCGTTTAAAAACACATTGGGTCCTTCAATTTTGACTGGTCGTTTACTGAACATCATGCATACTGGTTTTTTTGCATTTAACTCTAAGTAAATGTTGTTCAGCCAGTGTTGAACCTTGTCCAAAGCATTTGAGAGACAGGATGAGATCATTTCAGTGTTTTTCCCATGTATAAAGATGACCGCATCATCGGCATACATTTGCACATTCAACTCAGGACATACATTAGGCAAGTCATTAATGTACAGAGAAAACAGTAATGGTCCAAGAATGGAACCTTGTGGAACCCCAACAGGGTTCACAAGGTAGGGGGATTTGGCTCCGTTGACCAAAACACTCTGTTTTCGGTTTGATAAATAAGACTTAACCCACTGCATTGAATCTGCCGAAAAATTGAAATAAGTCAGCTTTGTAAGGAGCACTTGGTGGTCAACAGTGTCAAAAGCCTTACTGAGATCAAGGAAGACAGCTCGTGTCCAACATACATTTAACCGATGCTAGTGTGTTTGTCAGCTAATGTTAAGTGCTTTACAGTATATAAAGCTGCTTGATATTAAAGATTGACCTAGGGTCCCGGAAGTGAAAATTACAGTCACAGTCAGTTACACAACAGCTTTAGACCCACCCCCACACACACACAAGATTATTCCTGCCACTGATCTTGAATTGATCTCAGAAAACAACAACTTGCCATGAGTGTGTGTTTCAGTGTCGAGCAGGCCTTACGGCCCGTACACACAGCAGCTTTTGGCGATTTGTCCACTGCTTCCAGCGCGTCTCTGCCCATTGACTTTGAATGGGGATGACGTCACTTTCCCTCGCTTGTCGCCGAACTGCATTGTGGGGGGGCGAGGCGAAGATTTCCAGGATTTCCAGGATGTTCAGGATTCCAAAGTTGAACAATGTTCAACTTTTGAGGCTGAGCTGGAAGCGACAGCCAATCAGATCCGTTTATGCAAATCTGACAGTTCAAGCGCTAGCCAATCAAACCGCGTGCAAGCTGGGAGAACCAGACCCGCAGTTCATTTCTATATTCCACAAAAATGGAGGAGAACTTAGTTATTGCGGTAGAAAATCACCCAGTTCTTTATGACCAGTCCCTATTTACTTACCGGGATACAAACCGGAGGAACCAGGCATGGAGGGAGGTGGCAGAGACAGTGGGTGAAACTGGTAGGTTTTCGCTTGTTTGGGGATTTTATATCCAGTTTACTTCGTTGCTAGTTTACTTCGTTGCTGGCAAGCATATCATTAGCCAGCATGGAATGTAGCATAAAATAGCACCATAGACATTCATCTCATAAATGTTCAAAATGTTAAAAGAAATAGTGGAGAAGAACCGGGGTTTTTTGCTTTGTATGTCGGGGGCGGGAGATTCATGTGATTGGTTGTTGGTCACGAAATCCCCAAGCTTTCAGACACGCCCAGCTCCAAGATTTTCAAGATTTTTGAAAAGCTGCTGTGTGGACGTACCTTTAGAGCAGATTTGAAAACTGCATACCTTCCTATATGTGCTAATCAAAGTTAATTCAGAGTTTTTGTTTTGCATCGATTATCTATTGTTGTTGGTTATGCTCCTTTAGGGTGGGAGCAATGGTTAAAAAAATGTTGAAAAATGTCTATTTTGTTTCAGTTAAATTGTTATTGTACAGTATTAGAATTGCACTTGTTGTTGTTGGATACATACGTACTAATTTAAGCTATAATGAAATAATAATATTCCTCTACTCTAGTAAATAAAATCATTATAACAAGTGTGTTGTTCAAATGCAGTCTTATAGCAATGTGAAAAGGGGAAAACTACGTGGTTACTAACGTGTGTGGTTAATTAAAGGTTGTTTCTTCATGCAAAATAGATTTTGGATTGAAAATTCAATTAAGCTGCTTTATTTTAACAGGTTTAGTAGAGGCGGGGCATTTTGAACCCTTAGGACAAGGGTACAGGATGTTAAGACCGCACAAGGATTAAACTAAATATAAAAGTCTAGCAACTGAGAAGAAGAGTGCATTTTGTGTTTTACACACGGGATACATCAGATGTTAAATGCTGCAGAACACAGAGCTGCACTGTGAGTTTTACCTGTGTTCATTTTTAGAAAAGTGTGCAACGACCACACTGCTGTATCATGTTCATGTGACTATAATGTGATTTACATCCTTTTTTTAGCCCTGTGTGGCCCTCAATGTCAGTGCTCCCCACACACTGCCCTTTATTTTATAAGAATATAAAACATTTCCTTTAGTGAAGGTAAATAAAGAGTGTTAGAGATGTAGGCTGTTTCGTTATTTGAAACATTCTCCTTGTCCTCTGCTATTATAGAAGACACCTTTCTCTATAACACAAATACACTGTTGGTGCCCAGACTAGTCAAACACACTCAGCTAAACACCGCCATCTAGCGGGCAAGATAAATCATTACATCTTCAGAAAGAGGGACATATTCTCCCGGAGTTTAATCATACTTGCCAACCCTCCCGATTTTCGCGGGAGACTCCCGATTTCACTGCCCTCTCCCGGTTTCCTCCCGGGGTCATATTTCTCCTGCATTTCTCCCAATTTCTGACAAAATCAGATTTACTCAGGACTGTTTCCACTCGGACTTTAATACAGCTACACCATTGTTTGGTTTCCATGGTAGCGCGTCTCTTTAGCAGCGCGCGCAACTGAAAGTCTGAGAGGGTCAGTGGCGTTTTCTCCCGGAGGCCAAGGGAAGCCAGGCTTCCTCTGTTTTTTCGGATTGTAGTTATAATTTAAATAAATAAATAAAAACACTTTGTTTTGTTTCGATAATTCTCCTTTACTGTGTGTTGCTGCCGGCCCGTCTCTCCCCCATTCTCATTGAGTATTTTACAAAGAGTGAAACAAACAGCGCCCCTCTAGATGTTATGGTGAAACAGTAGATTGCACTCACTGTTGCGAGAGGAGGCCAGCCGAATCTGGCTTCCTTTGGTGAAAAAAAATGGAGGGATTGACCAATCAGATGAGGCCCACGTGATGCCCCTGCCAACCTGTGATTGGTCAGGGCCATGCCAAGGGAAGCCAGCCGCCTCTAGCTTCCCTTCAGGGGCGGCTGGCGGCTGGCGATTTGATTGGACACTGCCATCCAATCAAATCACATCAACATCAGTTTTAATACTGTAACTGTCATCACCGCCGTTAGAAATTATCAAGCAAATGAAGCATTATGGAGGGTGGAGATTTGGCGTACTTAATCAAACATAACTTTACTAAACTTCCGCTACAGCAGCAACTAAAAATTAAATCAGATGACAGGCCAATGCCCGCACTCGAGCTGTGTGTACACAGAGGGAAAAGGGAGATAATCGGACGTTCAATGAGGACAATTATGTCCGCACGGAGTGGCTAACTGGAAGCGCTAAACTTCAGCGTCTATTTGGCTGGCCATGTCTTCTTTTTGACAAGGATTCGTGCTCCCTGAACAATACTTGGGCAACTTCAGGATTCATCGACCTTGCCAACCTGCCACGGGCAATTGAGAGGCACGGTAAATCCAAAAATCACAGATTGTGTGATTGTTTGCATACATTAATAAGTAAAATGCTTAAATTAATAAGAAGAGAGTTTCAGCTGGAGAGTGCGTGCGGACCTGTCGGTTAGATAACAGGCGTGTGCAAGTCCTGCATCTGTGTGATACAAATGTGTGTAAAATGATACCGGGCGCTGTAATCACTCATCTGGTTACGTTATTGACCGCCCCCCGACCCAAAAAATGGGCTTCCCCTACATTTTCCCCCACGCCACGCTACTGGAGAGGGTGGGGAAAATAGTCACAGAAAACAGAACAATAATTGACAACTCTGCTCACTCCTGTCCTTCACATATGCTCCATAAAGGATGGTGCTACAGGCCGCAAGGCAGTGCCCTTACAACTACAATAAGCATGTTAATGTTAATCCAGCTCCGGCGATCCACTAGCACCCCTCCCCCCCCTCCCCCGTGGTGGTTTTGAAATGCTCCCGATTTCTGAGGTCTCAAGGTTGGCAAGTATGAGTTTAATGCATTTTGAATGGCAGCAGTTTTTAACTCTATTCCAGTAAATACTCATTTATTTATTGTTTGAAAAGCAGAACCATTAAAGTCTTTAAAACTACCACTATTGTGGATTAACATTTTAGTCCAGAACAATTTCTAATCGAATTATGAGGTGAGATTATTGACTACTGTTTCTAAAATCAAGAATGAACTTTGAACCCACACTTTTAAACTAACACAGACGAAGTGTTCTAAATATAGAAATAATGAGAATTAAAAAGAAGTTAGAATATCCTTACTCCTCAGTCCTCTCTGTGCAGGTGTTATTGGAACTATTCTACTTTCTGCTGAGGAAATTCCTCCTCACTGATCCTATTTTGACCTGGCCCTGGACGTCAACCCCGCCTAGCCAGCCACAATGACGATGCGTGCATTATACGTGCACGGTTATGGCTGGTTTAAAATGTAATGTTTTTTTGTAAACATTTTGTAATGTAAATGGAATGGTTTTTTTTCTCCATCCTCTGCTTTTACTGGATACATCCAATGCTTAATAGGGTTGGAATTCAGTCTTTGACTATACCGTGAAATAAGAGAATGGGTCATAGGGAGATGATAAGAACACACCTTCATAGCAGCATATACTGCAACCGTGAGCAGTGCCCAGATTTGTCTAACAGTTAGATCGTCATACAAATCCTTGTATTGGTTGTCTCGTGCTGAAAATGCATGTTATACAAAATGCTGTAATTAAAAGATTTGAAATAACAAGTCCATATTTTCTTCCATTTATTTAAAAAATGGTCTGTTTCAGAGATGGAACTTGTTTTTCTTGTCTAATCACTCTTTATTTTGCTGACATCTGGTGGTGATTACAGGGACATCATGTAAATAATGATTTGTATAGTGTAAGTAAAGTATTTTTGCAATGACTTTTTATGAAAGAATACAAGTGACGGATAAATAGTTTACGTTTTAGAAATGTTTATTTGTTTCTTGAATGCTGAGAAAAATCTGATGTAATCCTACTTTTTCTAAAACATTTTAAGGCAGCGTGCAAATATACTCATTGCTTTCATAATGACCAAAAACAATGCTCAACATTATCAATTGAGTCAGAAAACTGCAGTTATTTTTGCTTTCTAGATATCCAAGTTTGAAGTGTTGGCTACAAGTTTAGACATAAAGCCACAAAACATCCAGAGTATGCATAATATCATCTCCAGACAATACACTAAAGTAAAACATCTCTGATTAGCACATCCCAGGATATTTGATGAACCAGGCAATGTGACAGTGTTTATCAAGAGGCGCTTTCACACAGGAGTACTTTTCCCCGTACTTTTCGATTTTTGCGTTCACGCCAAAAAGAGAACTTAGTTCATGAGAACTTTTTCCCTCTTTTCAGTCCCTGCTAGAGAGCAGGTACTTTCCTGGGGAGAAACAAGTTCCAATTTCTGATTGGCTGGGCGAATTGCAAACCACGCCCCGTAAAACTCTGAAAGGTTTTGTGAAGCCGCCATTGTATTGGCTGGCATTACATTATTAGCATTAGCATTAGCCCAGGGCACTGGCACCAACGGAGAGAGACTAATTTATGGCAACACAAAAAAACATGGGAGCGGTGGAGATGAGGAGGTGTCGGCGTTCTGGCGATTTACTCGGAAGGCTTCAGTAGAAGCTGCTGGGAGTCCCAGCAGCTTCTACTGAAGCCAGTCCCCAACTCCGGGGACTTCCGGCCAGGGACTTCGGGTGGCAGTATACGCCGTGAAGTTGTTTGCGGCCTGCCAGTAAACCCAAAGCAGAAGAAGAAGAAGTGACGTCAGCGGCTTCATTTGCGTAATCTTCCCTGAGGCACTTATTCCGGTGTCAGTACCAGATATGTTCGGGCTACCAGATATGTTCGGGTGTATTTCCGTCGCATCCGTCATCCGTCATATTCGTCATATTTTACGGCAACTCAAGATGACGCTACAATGGGGATAAATCCCCGTCACAAATCTGGGTAGCCCCGGTTCAGCCCCATCAGGTGTCATTTGGAATATACAGTGGTCAAAAAGTTACATACTGTGTAGGCTAATGCAACAGCTATCAATGTGTCTTTTAAACTCCCTGAACAAATAAAAGAAAAAAAGAAGAAAAAAAGTACCATCTATGTTGTTTCCACATTGCCTACCTCTCAAAAGTTAATGAAAATTATAGTCGGAACCAGGCACAGCGCCAGGATTTTTTTTCTCCTGGTGCTAAGGTGGGGCTAGACCATGGGCTAGACCAGGCCTATTCAAATGGCGGCCTGCGGTCCATATGCGGCCCAGAACCAACTCCCGAGTGGCCCAGCCTCCCGTGGCCAAATTCCTACACTAGTACAGACCTTGAACGCAACACTCCGCATTGCATAGAAATCACCAAACCACAACGCAACACGTTTTTTGAAAGTGCATCTAGTGGTGCTAGTAACGGTGGTCCTATGATAGCAACTCTAAAACATGTCTCTCTCAACTCTGAAGCGTAAACAGAGACAAAACGGTCATTGATCTTGTGGAGCAGATGCGCTCAAGTCAAAAATGTCACTTCTCCCATTGAGAAAGTCAGCGATGACAAATCACAAATGAGGTGATAGTAAGCACCTAGTTTACTATAGTCAGGGCTGCACATAACTCGTGCGCAGGTGCGCATGCGCACCTCCGCTAAAAAAAGAGCACCGGGTCATTTGAAAAAAGGCGCATTTGCGCACCAACATTGAGAGAGAGAGGGAGAGGGAGAGGGGAAAGGGGGGTCGAGAGAAGGGAGGAGAGAGAAGAGAGAAATATATTTGCGAGTTGCATATGAACTCAGGGCCGGCCCGTAGCACTGGCGTAATAGATGTGCGCCTAGGGCGCCAGATCTGTGGAGGCGCTGCGCTGGCAGTTTTGGGAGGGGAAAACAATTTTTTGACCGTTGGTGCTCATCCTAATTTTCGGCCTTGATGTAACGATATTCACAATTAAGTAAATGTACACCCTTTTCACCCCGGTTACACGTTTCATTTGCCCTGTACGATGGGCGATGTAAGTGATGAAAATGGGGGATGTTGGCTTATCTGGCAACCGCAGCTCACAGCCAAAATGCGAGTGAGGGAGGGAGTGAGGGAGGGTGCACCGGTACCGGCGCTGTTATTAGAATCTGGTGCTAGCTGCTCTAACGGATATAAGAAGAAGATGTTTCTAGAATAATGTGGAGAGAGAGTCCTCCCAGTCAGACTGAGAGGCTGATAATACAGCTCAGTGAGGTAAAGTAATCTTGAGTGTTTAGATAGTTAACTTTAGTCTAAGTTCAAACGATTTGGTCACAATTTATGTAAACACATATTTCCAAGGCACTCCTTTATAATTATTGGGATAAACAGGTTTGAAATCATTCCAATGTATACTATAGGACAGTAACCAAAAATATCCTTTAAAACTGGAGAGATACATTTTTTTTTTTTTAAGGTAAAATAAGATATGAATGAACAACACAAATAAAATAAGTTACATTCATTTGTTATTGGCTATGGTAGGTTATTGGTTATTTGATTACATCATTACATCCACTTTTCTAAGATGACAACAGAGACTTTCAACCCAAACCCAGCTGTTGACTTGTGGATGCAAGCATCTAATCGCAGACTCAACCAGAGATAAATTAGTAGGCCTACATCATCAGCTACCATGTCTGACAGAGAGGAAGACAGTGAGGAGAACAGTCAGGAGGGTAGTGATGACAGCTTGTAGGATTACTGGTCGTGCTAATGTTGTCTTGTGTTCACCTCTGCATGTGTGTTCTGTGTTCACCTCTGCATGTGTGTTCAGTGCCGTGTGTCTGGCAAATAAAGACCCCCTCAAAAGTTACGGTTTATTTCATTTTAAGGATGAGCACCAAGCAACATCTCCAGGTGCTCCTTTGAGAACCAGGACAAAAAAGTTATGTGCACCCCTGACTATAGTAGACGTGTAGTGTAGTATTCATTCATATGTTAGTTACCCTTATCCCTTGTTATGGGTTTGTGCACTGAAAGGTTTGACAGTTCTTTTTGTATTCATTTAAATGCACTTTGTAATGTGTCTGGTCAAATGTGATCAAAACGTATGATTTTTTTGTTATTACTTGAAAAGTGAAAAAATAGTAGGCCTATTGCTAGAGTACTACCTCTTTTTGTTACATTGGAGCTCTTTAACTGTTTGTTAATGCACTTTTTGATGTGCATGTATGTATCCAATTTTATTTTGTATGTGAGGACATTTATTAAGACTTCTATTATTGTATTCAGTTAAATGCACTTTGTGATGTGCCTGGTTCAAAAAAACATAACCTGAATATTTGACTTCTAAAGCAAACAAATGTAATGCTACAACTGTGCACTTTTTTTTTCTAATGCACTTTGAGATGCCTCAGATTCTGTTAAATTAATGCAAATTTGTTGTGTTTTTATGCACTTTTTGACGTACCTTTGTTAGATGAACAATGAATACAATTGGCATGTTTTTCATCGCAGTAATATGTGTTGGTTTAAAATGTGTCATTACCCGCTTTTTACAGGCCGCTGAATGTCTGGCCCAGCTGAATTTTGTAGTTATAAAATCTGGCCCAACTGAATGTGTAATTGAATAGCCCTGGGCTAGACCAATAAGTGGGGGTACTAAGAAAATAGTCGAGTTTCAGGACTTCGGTTTCTATATAAGGAAGTTCTTGTTGTTTTCCATAGAATCCGATCTAGTGTAACATAGTAGTACCTATTATGTATAGTCTATATCTATAGTATAGTGCAGGGGTTCCCAAACTTTGCCATGCCAAGGACCCCCATATTGCATTATCCTCTGGCGGGGACCCCCCTGTTGCCATTTTTTTTTTAAATGATGAGTACATTATGATGGAAAATATGACAAATTAATCATACAGCTTAATACATTTTCTTAATATATATTTGTATTAATAATTAATAATCAGTTATTCTTCTAAACATTTTTTGTATTTATCTTTTGTTTGTCATTCATTACATTCATTGTGTCTTCTGTTATAAACATTCTTAACACAATATTAAACAGTAATATCAACAGTAAACATATTTTTAAAGCATTTTTAAAGTGATTTCTGTCTTAATAATATTATATATAATATTCAACAGTAATATTAACAATAACCATATTTATATTCATATATATAAACAACAGTCCTTGTCATTTCACTATGTGTGTGTCTCTTTGTGTATACCTGTTCCCTGAGGGGTGGGCTTGGTGGCTCCTACACAGTTTATCAATCCTAGGTTTTAGGTTTGTCATTGTCCACTGTCCAACCTGATCTCACCAGAATGCGTGACTCCACCACGACTCCTTAACACTGCATTGCGTGGTGGACTCACAAACTTTGTTACATTTACGTGTCTGCACCAGGCAAACAACCCCAATGTAAAGTGAATGAGGCTCTTTTGTCGTGGTGCACACACGCATTTCTACAACGTCCTGCAGTGAGCTTTTATTCTATAAAACGTTTTTAAAATCTACTTTATAGCTTGTAGTAACTCACGGGAGCCAGATACATTTTTCTAGATAGATAGCAGGAAGATGAGTTAAGGGATAGAGGAGAAAAGGTTATGGTATAATTACAGAGCCAATTTATACATGGAGGAAATCAATGTTAGTCTGTTAACCAAAGTGCAGCCATCTAATAATGTACTATCTGTTATTAAAGATCAGAGGAAAATAACAGAATGAGAGGGGTAAATCCGGAATACAAATAAAGAAGCAAAGAGATTGTAGAGCAGTGAGAAGGAAAAAAGCTTGGTGTGTCAATTCATTACTTTGCCAGTTTTTTTCGTTGTTGTGAGAGAAAAAAAATCGCCCCCTCGGATTTTTTAACAGCCCCCTCAGTCATTTCATCCTGGAGCCGGGCCTGGAGATCAGTATCACTTTGTGTTGCAAGCCAAATTCATGTAGGGGTTCTACTTGAGCCCAATTTAAATACCATAAAGAGAGTATTGAACCCAGCTCAAGCTGAAAGTAAAATGTATTTCATTCATGTACAAGTGTTTTGATTTATTTTAAATTCTCCAGTCGAGCTTCCTTCGAGTTCAGTCTAAGCAACAAATTGTTTCTCATAACAAGCGCGTCACATTCTCACTGCTGTCCCAAATGTTTTAACCTTGGGCAGACAAGTTGTTCACACACACACACACACACACACACACACACACACACACACACACACACACACACACACACACAAACGCACGCACGCACGCACGCACACACACACACACACACACACACACACACACACACACACACACACACACACACACACACACACACACACACACACTTTGGATAAGTATTCACCTTATCAACATTGTAAATTGTTGTCTTCTTTAAAGTTATTAATAATTTAAGATTATCTTTTAAATTAAATGGGGGACATAAGATAAAATGAATAAAGTAACTTTGACTTGATAATTGTGTTCACAACATTAGACCTTGTCCTCTAATCTCTACTAGAATAAGATACGTGTGCATGTTTGGGTGTTGTAACGCTCCCGTAATGTACCTAATCTTGTTGTCCTTTTCATTACGGAGCTGGGAAGATGGTGTATTGATTAGATTCTGATATGTGGTGCAAGTCCAATTTTGACCGACTTTAGTTCTAATGTTAATGTTAATTTGACTTCAACCCATAAGTAATTATTTAAATCAACTCTAAATGTCACCTGATGATGGATTAGTGTTCCACATTTTTTCCACTAATTTGTTTTACAATTAGGCCAAAGGTAAAGAGAGACATTGATGACCTTGTGTCCCTTTTGTTGGTACGTGGTTCCATTTTGTCTATGGCCTTGGACGGCTTCACTAAAAGTCACCCAGTTATACCCTGCTACAGTCCGGCTGAGTGCAGTCACAGAGATGCTATGGCTGCTCTACATGACATGAATGGTCTGATCCGAGAATGGACACCATTTCCTGCTCCCAGAGAGAATGACACTTCTCAAACTGAACATTACAGCCGTTGATACTGTCTCACGTGGGTCTGCTCCCCCCACTGAGCCATGAACTGAGAGCTTGACCTCTGCTTTGAACACTTGGAAGCCTCCCTGTCACACCAGCACCAACCCTTGGGTCAGTCAGATGAGACTAACGGCTTCACTTACGGCCCGTCCACACTACAGCGTCGACAGCGTCGACAGCTTCAATCTGCCCATTCACTTTGAATGGGGTGACGTCACGTTGCCTCGCCTTTTCGCCGAACTGAATTGTGGGTATCATAGCGGTCCGTCTCTGCCGTCTCCGCCGTCAGAAGTTGATGCCGGAAACGCCGGAGTAGCCAGCACCAGCCAATCAAATCCCGTTTCGGAAAATCTCACAGCTCAAGCCGTAGCCAATCAAACCGCGTCTAAGCTGGGAGAGATATCCCGCCGTTCATTTCTATATTTCAAAAAAAGATGGAGGAGAAACTAATTATCGCTGTAGCAAATCACCCGGTTTTGTATGACCAGACCCTCTTCACCTACCGGGATACAAACCGGAGGAACCAGGCATGGAGGGAGGTGGCAGAGACAGTGGGTGAAAGTGGTAGGTTTTCGCCTGTTTGGGGAGTTTATATATATATATTGCTCCCATAAAATCCCCGGGGGTTTTTGCTTTGTATGTCGGGGGCGGGAGATTCATGTGATTGGTTGTTGGTCGCGTTGCTTGAATAAAATCCCCAAGCTTCAGACACGCCCAGCTCCAAGCTTTTTTTGAAGCTGTAGTGTGGACGCTCCGTTAGGGCATTTGGGTCAGAAATATGACTCTCGTTACCACAGAGTGGGTTTTTTTTTTAAGGATATTCATACTGCTATGCAGAGGATGCCTGTAAGTTGGCAAGCTGTTAAAAGCCCCTACTATTTTTAGTATAGGCCTAATGTCAGGGGCCTCTTACTGTCTAGTTCTACATGTATTCACATTATATGGACGATGTTTCCACCTGGTAAAACTAGAGGTTGCACGAAACTCAGGCTACAATACGACCATTCTATTCTGCTCTAACGATTCAATTGATAGATTCTACATCAAAACAATTAGCTTTTATTGTTTCCAATGATAACGTTGCCTTAAGTGGAGGAATGCAAACCTGTTTTCAGATGTAAGGTTTTGATTTTGTTTGACATTTCTCAGTAATGACACCCTCAGACATCCACTATCATTCATGCTATGCCTTCAGTAATAACTCAGATGTTAAGGGGATGAAGCTTTTCCTCCAAAATCAGATATCTTTGTTCTTCAACAAATGTATACATTTCCTGCATAATAGGTTTCTCACAATTGTTTTTTGAAAGCTGCACACAGTTGATACTGAGTCTTCTCGATTCATAGATTATAAACTATACCATGTGTTACAACCCGGCTCCTGGGCTGCAACATAAAACTGGGAGGCGAGATGAGGGGTATGAATATAAGAATAGTTTATTCATAATAAACAAGCAAGTAATGGAACCAGCAACAGGTCCCCAAGGCTGGCACGGAGAGAGTGCCCCAACGGAGTGAGAGAGCGACGTATCCGGCTTGGCTCCTCTTGAATGCTTCCGGCAGGTTTAGCTCATCAGGCAGATGCAGCTGGAACCTGCAATCACACACAAAACACACACGAACAGACGGCACCCCACGTGGTGTGTAGGGGTCGTCACACTCCCCCCCATAAAGAAAGGAGTTCCACTAAGAACACCGTCAACTACCCAACAGGACCCTCTTCTCACCAAAACAATACAGCTACATTAGCCTTCAAAACTCCAGACTGACGTCTATACTCCTTTTTGTACCAGCCAACAAACCTTCCCCTGCCCACTCAGCAACTCCAGCGCCTGAAGAAGCGATTTAAGAGGGACAGAGTAGATCTAAAAGACCAGACAGCACTGTAATGTCAGGCAAACCCAAACAAACTAGGAGCTCTCCTTCTATGCTTTGGTGTGGACAGGAAACAATTGTGGTCAGTCCCTTGAGTCAACACATGGAAAGCCCCGGAATGTTTTTCTAGAAACGGCAAACTAGCCCTTGGCAACAAAACCAGGAGCTGACCCCCAGGACTAAACGAGCAGTGCCGAATTGGCTTACCTTTCATTTGACACGTGTGACATGATTTAATATGCCGAGACACATCTCTCTTTAACCTGTTTAGCCCTGAGCCTGTTTTTCAGGTCTCAGGCTCAAAACATGACATTACTAGAACAAATGACCATAACTACACTTCTATAAGGGTTAAATTAATAATATGTTTTCTCAAAGTAATGATAAACCTGTGAGTTGGATATAGAAAAGTCAGAATCAATATAGATGTTTTTTATTTTAAAGAAAATTCAGATTGAACATGGTAAAAAACTGTAAATTATAGTGTCCGTCCAAAACATATTTTGTACTTATAGTGAAAACTAACCTTGAATGATGGGATGGTAGACTAAAAGCTTTAGGAATCCAAAGTACAACATATAATAAGTACCCTGTATCAAGATTGATGCAAAACAAGTGAAATCTGACCTTTTTAGAGAGATTTAGCAAAAGAAACCCACTTCTGGGGCCATTTGGGTGGATTTTCCATATCTCTGGCCCCCCTTTGTCGATTTTGCTGATTGACATCTCTTTTTGACAGTTAGAGCCAATAGAATCGAAGGGGGATTTTCCCACACACACAGTAAAACAAAAAGGTAGGGACTTCACTCTCACAGTTTTGCACTAGAGTGAAGCTGTCTCTAGCTCTGACATCTGTAAATGGAAAAGCAGGTTTATTGCTTATGGATTATCAGAAATCATTTTAAAGGGACACAGACACATTGGATTAACCTATGGATTAACTTCAGCAGCGTTTTTATTGTTTTAACCTGTTAAGCCCTGAGCCTGTATTTCAGGTCTCAGGCTCGAAAATGACATTCCCAGAACAAATGACCATATCTTCCCTTCTAAAAGGGTTACATTAATAATATTGTATCTCAAAGTAATGATAAACCTGTGAGTTGGATGTAGAAAAGTCAGAATCAATATAGATGTTTTTTTATTTTAAAGAAATTCAGATTGAACATAGTAAAAAACTGTAAATTATAGTGTCCGTCCAAAAATTATTTTTTACTTACAGTGAAAACTACCCTTGGACAGGGGCGGACTGGGACTAAAATTCAGCCCTGGAAACTGACCCATCCGGCCACATGAAATGTCAAATGTTAGAAATACGCTGTTTATTATTTTAAGTTTTACGTCCGATTCGCTCCTTTTTTCCTTTCTGTACACAGCTCCAGTTTGGGCATTGGCCTGTCATCAGATTTCATTTTTAGTTGCTGCTGTAGCGGAAGTTTAGCACAATTATTTTTGATGAAATACTCCAAATCTCCACCCTCCATAGTTGCGTGCTACTTTTTGAGGGTGGTGATGACAGTTACAGTACGAACTGAAGTTGATGCAATTTGATTGGATTGTGAGGCATGACGTGAGCCTCATCTGATTGGTCAATCCCTCAATTTGTTTTCACCAAGGGAAGCCAATTTCGGCTGGCCTCCTCTCGCAACAGAGAGTGCAATCTACTGTTTCACCATAACATCTAGAGGGGCGCTGTTTCACTCTTTGTAAAATACTCAATGAGAATGGGGGAGAGATGGGCCGGCAGAATAATTACCGAAACTAAACAAAGTGTTTTTATTTATTTATTAAAATTAGAACTATAATCCAAAAAAACAGGGGAAGCCTGGCTTCCCTTGGCCTCCAGGAGAAAACACCACTGAGTTCAAGGGATAATTCTCACCCACCTCTTGCTCTTGCCCTGCACTTGTATACGTGCCAGTTGAGCTGGTTCTTCCACCAGCTCAACTCTGTCCCTCATCATGAACGGCTGTATATCTGAACTCGCACCCTCATCATTCTCTTCAATCAATCAATGTTTATTTATATAGCCCAATATCACAAATGTTACATTTGTCTCAGTGGACTTCACAATTTGTACAAAAATATCAGTATGACAATACGACACCCTCTGTCCTTAGACCCTCACATCGTACAAGGAAAAACTTCAGTAGAAAACCCACAGTTTTAAAGGGGAAAATGGGAGAAACCTCAGGGAGAGCAACAGAGGAGGGATCCCTCTCCCAGGACGGCAATAGATGCCGTGTGTAAATTGAAAAGATAATACATTTGCAACATAGGTAGTCCAAATGTTTGGAAATGCTTGTGTGTATAATAGGAAGATGAATCCACAAGGATATCCATCCAGGACCTATGATCCAGGACCACAGCCACGACTCAAGATCCAGGGCTCGCGATGCAGGACACAGGACCGCAGGATCATCCATGACTCCGGATCCCAGCGTATATAGACACCAAAAAGAAAGAAATGTGGGGAAGCTGGGTTAATCGGAACATGAGAGTACACAGGTATAGACAGAGAGAAGGAAGAAGTAAGATGTCCCCCGACAAACTAAGCCTATATCAGCAAAACTAGGGGCTGAATCTAATCAGCCCTAACTATAAGCTTTATCAAAAAGGAAGGTCTTAAGCGCACTCTTAAAAACGGATAGGGTGTCTGCCGCCCGAACACAAACTGGAAGCTGATTCCACAAATGTGGAGCTTGATAAGAAAAGGCTCTGGCTCCCATTGTACTTTTAGAGACTCTAGGAACCACCAACAACCCTGCATCTCTTCATCATCTTGCACTTGTTCTAAGCTGCTGCTGATAGTGCTTGTAGCAGCGCTGCTGCCAAAAAGGTCTGTCAATTTGCAACATTTATATGCTTCACCTGCGAGTGACTTCACCTTTTGTTCTCTTGCCTTCTCGGCCCCACCTTTTTCTTTTCGTTTTCTTTGATTTGTATCCATGTTTTTTCATTCTCCCTGTCTGCCGCGGCGTTTAATCCCTTCTCTTCGTGTGGCCGGTCTTTTTTCTTCTTCGCGTGTGATTATTTGACAGATAAGAACCACACAACTGCATTAGCGGCCGCTGTCGCCCTCTGTCGGCCGTCAGCGCAACTTAAATTATGACGTTAAACTATGTATTTTAAAAAGGGCCGGCCGGCCGTCAACGGCCCTTGACGACCGGCCGTCAACGGCCCTTGATGACCGGCCGTTCTGTGGTTCTCCAGATTCTCCAGATGGCCAGTCCGCCCCTGCCCTTGGATGATGGTAAGGTAGACTAAAAGCTTTAGGAATCCAAAGTACAACATATAATAAGTACCCTGTATCAAGATTGATGCAAAACAAGTGACATTTGACCTTTTCAGAGAGGTTTAGCAAAATAAACTCCACCTCTGAGGTGATTTGGGTGGAAATCGGGGTTTTACCGTTTCGCTGGAACCCATTGGTCGATTTTGGTGATTGACATCTCTTTCTGACCATTAGAGCCAATAGAATCAAAGGGGAATCTCCCCACAGACTCACATGGTAAAACAAAAAGGTGGGGGCTTCGCGTACCCAGTTTTGCTCCAGAGTGAAGCTGTCTTTAGCTCTGACTTCTCAAAACCGAAAAGCAGATTTATTGCTCATGGATGATCAGAAATCATTTCAAAGGGACACAGACACATTAGATTAACCTATGGATTAACTTCAGCATCGTTTTTATCTTTGTAATGCCATTGAAGACCACTTTTGACCAGACTACCACACAGGTGAGCCATGTTGCCGTTTTTAGCTACCTAGCTCAATATGTTTTGATGTCTGTTCTTGTTATTATCTCAGAGAGTTCGTATAATTGAGTGATAATGAGGGTACCCCTCGATTCTGTGTCTCCTCACGATGTGAAACGATGGGTTGAGATGTGCAGCAAAGATAAATAATAAAGTTTTGTGAGTGAATTTCGGTGCAGTCATCTGTTAGCATTTTTCGCTCGTTGCTAATTCAGAGGCTCAGCGTTAGCATTGTGGGTTTTTTAAAAAAAAAAAATTTTAAATGGTCAGTTAGATGAGTTTCTTCCGTTACATGGATATAAAACATTCATAGTTTATTAAATGAACTTGCCCTCAGACACTGTTTCCTGCAAGATGTTGCAGGAGGCCCCCGGAACCGGGGTCTCTCTGGCTTAACAGGTTAAATGACTAACACAAACCTTCAATTTATGCATTCACACTTGTGAAAAGGCCAGTTTGTAAAAGGTCCAAGTGTTTGTTTTGTTTAAGGTCAAAAAGCAACAGCATGATGGGATGCACTAGTAGAGAGAACCAAATATGTAAAGCACTTTTTTTTTAATTTATGATTTGCTGCATATGAGGAATAAAACAAAAATCCTCTGTCGTACCATATTGAAGTATCATTATTTTGCATCGTGTTGAATCGCATCATATCGCCCCGTATCGCATAATGTTGAATCAAATCGTATCGAACTGTATCGCAACAGGGGTGAATCGTATCGCATCGCCTGGTGTTTCAAAGGTATCGTTAATGTATCGTATCGTTGGCAACGTATCGAGATGCACATCGCATCGGCCTCAGTGATGGATATGCACATCCCTACTTTACACACCAGACACTCGGTGTCATAAAGGGAGGAGACTGACGGACATGTTCTTCCAGCTCTTGTACAAAGATGAACTTTGAATTGAATGACCAAGGCCCAAGAGTTCAAAGCTTTTAATCTCAATCAGATCCGATCAGATTTTGAAATCCCATTTTTTGTGATCCAGGATCAGACAAGTCGGCCAAATTTTGTCCCTGGAGTTCAAAGCAATTCAGGATAGGATCAGTCTGATCCAGATTACGATTTTTCAAGATGACTAGATCCTGAATATCAGTGCTTTAATCCTACAGATCGCCATCTAGTGGATATGAAAAATAATACAAGGAAGACAAGAGACCACATTGCAGAGACATCTATAATGTTTAACTATATTTTTAAATACATAAAGGACATCAAATCATAATGAAATTGTAATTAAAAAAAATACTCCCACTAGGCTAACAACAATAAAGCATTAATTCAAAGGCAGCTGGATCATCCAGGCGTGCTTTGAGGAGCTGAATTCTCAGTGAGGTTTCAGTTTGCTGAAGCCGGCACAGCTGTATTTGTTCTTCGGCCAGACGGATCTGCATCTCTGCCCTCTCCGTTTCACGGCTCAGCAGAGTCTCGTAGGCATCATCCCTCTGCTCTGGTTTTCTGGTGCGCTTGCATTTTCTCTTTAGAGGTGGCTTTTGCAGTGTGTCATCAGGCCTGGCTGAAGGTCCAGCTTCTGGATCCACATGGGTCAGGAGGACCTCATCTTCAATGGTGTGTGTCACATCATGGGCATTGACGACCTGAAATGAAAGTTTATCAATATACTTTATACCCCTTAATAAGATGATCACAAGCATGCAACCTGGAAAATTGTAGTACTAGGATGCTATGTAAGACATATAGCCATTATAGTACTATGAAAATAACAATTATACAAGATAATAATTGTAGTTCTATAGGAACAAGGATAACATCACACATACTTGCGACTCACCATCCAGTACAACGTTTGGTATTCCATGTAAAGATTGTGACTGCTGACCACCAATGATATCAAGTACCGTATTGTCCCCTTTTATGTGGTTTGTTACCCGTCTGTGGGTTTTTAGCCTGGCTGTGGTCTTTGATAGCTTGCTGCTTCAAATTCTTCCACCTCAACCTCACTTGGTCCACCGTCCTCTTGTGTCCAGATCCTGTGGCATTCACATTGTCTGTAACTTCCATCCATATTCCGCTCTTTACTTTAGTCGCTCCACCCTCTCTGTTAAAGCTACCAACTATGGAGTCATAATTGTTCCTTACACCCAGCAGCAGTGCATGGGTCTCAGCAGATGTAAAATTAGGCCCCTTTTTGTCCATCTTTCCAACTCAATGGTTTGGTCAGGTCAGCAATTAGTTTTATCTGGCCTTGCTATTAATTACATAATTAACCACAGGCCTTAACCAATCTGGACATTCATTCCAGGTGTGTATTTGCAATTAGTTGTTATTCAGAGACTGATGTAGGCCTACTGACTGAAACAACAGTCAGAACACAGTCATGGCAGGGATTGTTCACATCTTCCATGCTGGAAGGAGAGGTTACCGCCAAAGGGTCCACACCGAGCGCCCCAAACCTCTCCAACAGTACACAACAGAAGAACTGTACAATCGTTTTCGATTTGGACTTGATGACATCAACTACATTGCTGATCTGGTCAGGCCACAACTGCAGTGCAGAACCTTGCGGAGTCATGCTCTGACTGTAGAGGAACAGGTCCTCATTGCCCTGCGCTTTTACGCATGTGGAACATTCTATGAGGTCATAGCTGACAGCATGGTTGTCCACAGGACAACAGTGGGTGAAGTGGTGACAGCTGTGTCTGATGCACTGGCTCGCCTGCTGGATCACTTTGTGACTTTTCCCACTGATGGCCAGATTGCCAAAGTGAAGCAGAAGTTTTTTCTTCTGGGAGACATGCCCACCACCATTGGGGTGATCGACTGCACCCATGTACATATTCAAGCACCTCGTCAGAGGGAGTGGGAATATGTCAACAGGAAAGGGAGGCATCAATGTGCAACTTGTGGGAGATGCTGACCTTGCCATCTGTGTTGTGAGATGGCCTGGCTCAGTCCACGATGCACATATCTTCACAGAGAGCCGGTTGTTCACTGAATTCCAAACCAACAGGCCGGATGGAGTTATATTAGCCGACAGTGCCTACCCACTCCTACCATGGGTGATGACACCTTTTCCCACGGCCAACACTCCTTCACAGATGCGCTACAACAATGCCCATGGAAGAACAAGGTGTGCCATTGAGCGCTTGAATGGAGTACTGAAGAGGTGTTTTGCATGCCTCAACTATCTGAGAGTGGAACCCCAAGGAGCATGCCAAATAACACTGGCTTGTATTGTGCTACACAATATCGCTGTCCATCGCAGAGTCCCCCTCTCTGACATCGATGATCCTCCAGAGCCCCTCGCACCTGCTGATGATCTAGGCCCACCTATGGATTTCCCTCTAAATGAGAGACTGAGTGGTGGTGCAAGGCGAGATGCTATTGTCTGCAATTACTTTTGAAAGGTGATGACAGATGATGGACTTTTTTTTGTTGAAGATATTTTTAATTGAATCTAAATTACATTTGTGATTGACAATCTTTGCTGTGATACTTTTATGAGCATAAACATTTATGTCATCAACATTTGGTTGAAAACAAAATAGGCCACCACAAACGTGAGCAAAAATGGAAAAATATAATGTATTTCCCATGAAGGCTAAAAATGGTGTATTATTTCAGTTAACAAACTTTGCCATCTAATTTAAATTGAAACATAAAAAATAAATGGTACAGTACATGTTGCTCTGGTAATCCACTGGAAATCCACCCCTCTGGTGGGATCAGGATAATCCAGTTTTTTGGGATCAAATTGATCCCAATCCTGTGTTGTCGGTTTGAACTACCCATTTAGAAGATTTGATCCAGATTAAAGCTTGGATTGGATTTCCTGATCTGATATCAAAGTGATCCTAATCCTGTTTTTTTGGTTTTGAACTCCCCAAAAGATAAATCTGATCAGATAGGGATTAAACGTTTTGAACTCTTGGGCCCAGGGCCCAGGAGTTCAAAACTTTTAATCTCAATCAGATCCGATCAGATTTTGAAATCCCATTTTTTGTGATCCAGGATCAGACAAGTCGGCCACATTTTGTCCCTGGAGTTCAAAGCAAATCAGTATAGGATCAGCCTGATCCAGATTACGACTTTTCAAGATGACTAGATCCTGAATATCAGTGCTTTAATCCTACCGAGCGCCATAGTGGACATGAAAAATAATACAAGGAAGACAAGAGACCACATTGCAGACATCTATAATGTCTAATTAACCCGGGACGGGTGGCGCAGTGGTCTGTGCATCCGATCATCAGATCAAGGAGGAGTGCTGGGGAACTCCAGTTCGAAACCCGCTCCTGCCGCCACTGCGTCAGGCCGTTGTGTCCTTGGGCAAGACACTTCACCCGGATTTGCTCCTGTGGGTAATGTCCACAGTACATGTATAATACCAATGTGTACTTGTAAAAGCGCCTCGATGACCTCGAGGCGTGAAGATGGACGGTGTGGCTTAGTGCGCTGTTCAATGATCATCAGATCAAGGGGTGAAACCCGCCGCTGCTGTAAAGCCGGTGTGTCACACTTCACACAAGACACTTCACCTGAACTTGCTCCTGTGGGTATTGTCCACAGTATCTGACATGTGTAATGTGTGTATATTAGGGATGCACCGAATATTCGGCCACCGAAAATGGTTAAAAAGGCCCTTTCGGCTTTCGGCCGAAAGGGTTTTAGCACCGAAAAAATATCACCGAATGTCAGAACAGGCTTACGTTGGTAATCTAACGTGTTGTTGTGATGAGGTAATAAAGACGCGGCGGCTGGCTCACAGGGGGGGGAACATTGACCTTTGTCATCGAGATTGCCCTGAGCCTTTAACAAATCGTATTAAATAATCTGATGACAGACTGTAAACAGAATAGCTGACATTTTAACAAACTAAATAACTCAGTTTCCTCTAATCATTAACCCATGTTTGTATCATGTAGTTAACTCCGTGTGTTGCTGCTAGCATACATAACACCTGACGTGGAAACGTTACTCGTGATGGAGCTACAGAGCTGCTAGAAAGACGGTCGAACCCGGTACATTCCTCCGTCTGCATGCGGTGCACTTTTGCTAAATGTTTAGACAAATTGCTCGTGCTTACATGCTAAACTCTTATTGCACTTATGGTAACAAGTATTCTCCACATCGAGACGGGTAAAGTTTAACCACACCTCGGAGCGCGTTCTCTCCGCCATCTCCGCAGTGTGCTCCGCTGCATGTAGCAGCTGCGTGTGTGTAAACTGCCCCGCCCCCTCGCACACAGACGGGGAGAGAGATCTCGTCTGATCGAAAATACATCATAGACGCATTTGTTGTCTTTGCATATTAGAAACGAGTTGGCGACACTAAGACTGCGATATAATGTTTTTTAGCAATAATACATGACATATATAAATGTACTGTATGCATTCAAAAGTGCTGAATAAATGTTTTATGGACCCATAGGCCTAATAGTGATTATTATTTAAGTTAAGTTTTGCCATAATCATGTCTATTTCCATAATCAGGTAGCTGAACAACATTGGTAAAAAATGTATACATTATATATATATATTTCTATTAATCATTTTCGGCCTTTCGGCATTCGGTTTTCGGCCAACTGTTTCCTATTTTCGGTATCGGTTTCGGCCAAGAATTTCCCATTCGGTGCACCCCTAGTGTATATGTAAAGCGCTTTGAGTCATTGAAAAAGCGCTATAATAAATGTAAGGAATTATTAATTATAATTTTTTATTTGAAAGGTGATGACAGATGATGGACTTTTTTTTTGTTGAAGATATTTTTACTTTAATCTAAATTACATTTGTGATTGACAATCTTTGCTGTGATACTTTTAAGAGCATAAACATTTATGTCATCAACATTTGGTTGAAAACAAAATAGGCCACCACAAAGGTGAGCAAAAAATGGAAAAAATACAATGTATTTCCCATGAAGGCTAAAAATTGTGTATTATTTCAGTTAACAAACTTTGCCATCTAATTTAAATTGAAACATATTTTAAAAATAAATGGTACAGTACATGTTGCTCTGGTAATCCACTGGAAACCCACCCCTCTGGTGGGATCAGGATAATCCAGTTTTTTGGGATCAAACTGATCCCAATCCTGTGTTGTCGGTCTGAACTACCCGTTTTGAAGATTTGATCCAGATTAAAGCTTGGATTGAATTTCCTGATCTGATCGGATATCAAAGTGATCCTAATCCTGTTTTTTGGTTTTGAACTCCCCAAAATCCAAATCTGATCTGATCAATAATAATAATAATAATTTCAATTTATATAGCGCCTTTCACGAAACCCAAGGACGCTTTACAATGGGAAGTAACAAAACAAAAAGTAATAATAAAGAGACATAGGCTGAAGAAAACAAAAACAGGAACAGGTTGCTGAGTACTGTATATTAGTTGAGGCCAAAGGCCTGAGTAAACAGATGGTGTTTGAGGTGTTTTTTGAAGGTGTCCAGAGTGTCTGCATTCCTGATTGCACAGGGGAGAGAATTCCAGAGGGTGGGGGCTGCGACACTGAAGGCTCTGTTGCCAAATGTTTTCAGCTTGGAGCGCTGGATGGAGAGCAGCCCTTTGTCAGAGGACCGCAGGTGACGAGAGGGGGTGTAGGGCTGAAGGAGGTCAGAGATGTATGGAGGGGCTAGGGAGTGGAGAGATTTGTAAGTTAGCAGGAGGAGTTTGTACTGGATGCGTGACTTGACCGGGAGCCAGTGAAGGTGGATGAGGGTAGGGGTGATGTGTTGCCAGGGCTTAGTGTGGGTGAGGAGCCTGGCTGCAGAGTTCTGGACATACTGGAGCCTGTCCAGGGCTTTGCTGGTGACCCCGAACAGAACTCCATTGCAGTAGTCCAGACAAGAAGAGATGAAGGTATGAATTAATGTTTCTCAGATAGGGATTAAACGTTTTGAACTCCTGGGCCCAATGGTTTAACATGCTTAAATATACTCCTAAATTATTATTTCATATGTGACATATGTAAGAAAAGGGAGGGAAGAGTCAATTATATTGAGTAATTGATTTTATATTGGGTAATTTATTTCTCAAACCTGTTTTATGGAAAAGAAAATGTATTTCTGTTAAACTAATATTTTATCAAAAGGTAAATGGTGAATTAATATAACATTTAGAATCATTGAGAAGGGGTGATATCCACAGGGACTAGCTCACCTTACAATAACATTTCTCTGCTTTGGACTGATGAGTATATGATTCTTGCATGTTAAATGACTAACACAAACCTTACATTTATGCATGTGCATGTGTCAGGAAGGCTCCCAAATAATTCTGAGGGGCCTATCCTATTTTTGTAATTAAATGATAATGTGCTAATCCATTACTTTGAGTTGTCTTCACTCAGGAAAACATCCCTATCAAGTGTTAACCCAATAACTAGGACAGCTCTGAAGGCCAAGGGTCAGAGAGAAAGGGTCACACTCTCCGGCTGCAGAGAGCACCCCCAGCCACGTGCAAGGAAGCACGAGGTCGTTCGAGATGAGAGGATTCTAATCTTCAACTTTCTGCTAAGATGGGGTTCTTCTCTTCACCTTTCTGCTCGGTGGGCTCTAGCAGACAACCCTGCAGGACGAGCGAGGGCTTCAGAGGCTTCTATAAACTCTAAAAAGTGATGCCACCATCATCATATCCTCTCAAGAGTCAAGTAGATGATGAGGATAAGGAGGGGTTGGTTTTGGTGGCTATATTAAAGAATGATATGAGATGTTTTGTTGCAGTTTTTGTTGCCATTATCTTGTCTGAACATCCAGTATCAGGAAGTTCTGTGGTTGTTTGGGTACAATACCTTGTTGTTCTTTTCAGCTACGTGTTACCCCATAAGCTACCCACCTTTCTCTTTTTTGCATCTGTTGAATAGTTTGAGGTTGTCCAAAACTCTCTGCCAGGAAAATAACAGAAAAGGCAGAAACAACAGCCAGAGTCCCCAGTGTGATATAAGGCAGGTACTCAAAATATTCACCTGTACAAGGAGAAGGGGAAAATAAAAGTGTGTACAGAGCACCCAAACAACAAATAGGTGCTGATTATCCACAGAAATGTGTCTATGTGCTTACACAAATTCAGGTTAAACTAGATAGTACCTGATCTCACTGCAGCTTTCGACACCGTCGATCACGGCATCCTCCTCCATCGTCTGCACTCCACCATCGGACTCTCTGACTCTCCCCTTGACTGGTTCAGATCATACCTCACCGGGAGAACGTAGTACGTCTCCTTGGGTGAGGCAGAGTCGGGTAGCCACAACGTCACCTGTGGTGTCCCTCAAGGATCAGTTCTCGGCCCCACCCTCTTCACACTCTACATGCTCCCCCTTGGCTCTATCATCAGCCGACATGGAGTATCATTCCATTGCTATGCTGATGACACCCAACTGTACCTCAGGATCAACCCTACCTCCTCTGCAGCCCTGCCTTCACCCACACTCACTGCCTGCCTGGAGGAGATACAGCCGTGGATGAAGCAGAACGTCCTGAAACTCAACAGCTCCAAGACCGAAGCCATTATAGTTGGCACCCCACACCAGGTTCGGTCATCCACTATCACCACCATCACCTTCTCCGGCCAGGACATTACCCTCTCCTCAATAGTCACCAACCTGGGTGTTAAAATGGACGCCCATCTGACCTTTGAGGCCCACATTAAACAGCTGTGCAAGAACTCCTTTTATCACCTCAGGAACATCGCCAAACTCCGCCCCACACTCACTCTGTCTGACGCCGAAAAGCTGGTCCATGCCTTTGTCTCCTCCAGGCTGGACTACTGCAATGCACTCCTCATCGGGATCCCTAACAAAAGCTCAGAAGCTCCAATACATTCAGAACAGCGCTGCTAGGATCCTGATGAGGGTGCACAAATATGATCACATCACCCCCATCCTTAAAGCACTACACTGGCTACCCGTGGAACTGAGGATCGAATTCAAGGTCTCGTCCTCACCCACCAGTGTGTCCATGGAACTGCCCCTCCCTACCTCAAGGAACTCCTCACCCCCCATACCTCCTTGCGGACCACCTGCTCCAGCAACTCCAACTTCCTCAAACCCCCCAGGACTAAGCTCCGTACTATGGGAGACCGGGCCTTCTGCTCGGCTGCTCCCAGTCTGTAGAATGCTCTCCCCGACCAAATGAGAGCACCACAGACCGTGGAGGCTTTTAAAAAAGGCCTCAAAACCCATCTCTTCAAAAGAGCCTTTGCCGAGACCTTTTTATCACCCTTTTATTTTATTTATTTTTTTATTGCTTTTTATTAATTCTACTGTGTTGTGTAATGTTTATTTATACTGTTCATGCTCACTACTTGTAGCACTTCGGGATTTGAAATCAAATATGAAGTGCTTTATAAATGGAACCCATTATTATTATATTGAAGACGAGTTGACTCACTCAGCTGTAACAAAAAAGGAACAAGGCAGCTTCCTATTCTGGAAACAGTAATGCAAACGCCTTCCGCTGTATTCCTGAGCACTGTTGGGTAAAGCTCTGCAGTGTAGGCGTACATCAGGGTTACCATCATTTATTTATTGTTTTGTTTTTTTACCTGTGCTAGTTAACTTATCTGTTTTACTGATACTTATTTGGTTGTTGAGTCATTGGTTTTTATTTGACGTGTTTTAGCCTCTTATATTTAATGTTGCCCACTTATTTATTTTCTTGCCTTCCATGCACCATCCCTTTGCTGTTGTAACAACATATTTCCTGCTGAGGAACAAACAATGTTCAATACCCAGACATAGCTGTCAGGGAAACAATCATAACTATAAACAAGATACCCTTATAGTACTTGTAATGAAAAGATCGCAATGTAGATCAAGTCAAGAAGTTCTCCCAGCAACATTGTTATTATTTTTTTAGTTTTTTATTGCATTTACAGGTTATATATTCCAAAGGTTAAACAAAGATATTGATAACAGATCCAATAGCTTTTTGACAAAGCAGTATGGTGTCACAACAAACATGCCAACTGTGCAACATTTGTCTAGTGAAAATGTTGTGCTTTTCAATGTTGTTCAAAAAGACAATAGTGCAGTGTTTTAATATTAAAGCTCTGTTTTGATATTTGTAATTTTACTTAGCTTTCAACGAGCGCAGCACAATTGACTTTGTTCCAAAATGATTAAGGCCATATTTGTAACATAGTGCTCCTTAATGCTAATTATCATTGACCAGCCATATGAAGTATTATGATACTTGACCTTATACATCATGATAAAAGGCTTCATAGCCTTCTATGATTTTGTGATAAAGCAATCTGAATATTTGTGAGCGCTTGTAAATGTGATAAAAGCCTTCAAACTTTTAAAACGATGTTCGTAAGGCATTATCGACATACAGTAAGTGTAAACAACAGTGTTATCAGAACCGTATACAGCAGTATAATATTTATGAATAACTCATTCATGTTTGACAATCAGAGTCTACTTTCCAAATGCACCACAGGTTTCAAATGTTCTTTTCTTGTGATGCATGGGCACTTCATGCTGTAGTGATGAAAGAAAACACAAATAAAACAATAATTAGATTTTCAAAAGGAAAAAATAAATAAAAATAGACTGATGACACCATCATAACATCCTCTCAGATTGACATGGATAATGACAATGAGAGACGCTGCGTTTTGGTGGTTATAGTAAAGGTATCATGAGATCTTTTGTTGAAGTTTTCTTTGTTATAATTCATTGCTATAAGTGAATACATATATTCAAACACTGCTTTCTTGGTATGAATGTGTCAACAAGGACAGTTTAAGTATTGAGAGTGTTTTGCACGTTTCTTTAAATCTAATACTCAGTGTAATTTCTGTGTTTTATAATGTTGATGAAGAAATAGTTAATGCTAGATACCCACCGTTCTCTCTTTTGCATTTGCTGAATAGTTTGAGGTAGAGGTTTTCCAAAACTTTCCGGCAGGAAAAGAGCTGCAAAGGCAGAAACAACAGCCAGAGTCCCCAGTATGATATAAGGCAGGTACTCAAAAGATTCCCCTGAATAAGGAGAAGGCAAAATCAGGAAGAGGAAGATCCGGGGTCCTATACATGTGCACTATAAACATGTACAGGATGTGAAATCAGAGCATCCAAACTATTAAAATGCCAGCTTATCTTCACAAATTCAATATGTTAAGATAGGATCAAACAAATATCTACTATTGAAGATGAGTTGACTCACTCAGCTGTAACAAAAAAGGAACAAGGCAGCTTCCTATTCTGGAAACAGTAATGCAAACGCCTTCCGCTGTGTTCCTGAGCACTGTTGGGTAAAGCTCTGCAGTGTAGGCGTACATCAGGGATGTACCGTTGGTGATAACAAGTTTACCCAGCATCTCCAGAGCGACAGCCAGCTCTGATAAAGCTGAAACGCAAGAAATGAATTAACAACAGTGTTTTTTTATCAAATGTTCTCCTTTGCTTGAGTGACTCCAAAGCTTTATTCAAGTCCTCCTCTTTCTCTTAGCAATTATTCCACTTACAAAGCCTTCTTAAAAAGGAACTCTCTCTCTCACTCTATATATATATCAAATTAACACCAAACCAAAATGTGCACATGTGCTCGTAATATCAAGAATTATGGTTTTCAATTGTAAGTGATGGCACGAGAAGTAAGTGGGAGGGAAGTGACCCCTAAGTCCCTTTCTTAATTCGGCAGCATTTCTGGTTTGATCCCAAGAAAATCTCTCAATGAGGAAAAAGAAGGACAGCCGGGTCCAGATGTATGTCTCCCCTCTCATCATGTAATGTAAAATCGACAAGCTAACAGCGTTAGCCTGGAGTCAGATGGAATATTTGGAGTGCAGTTTACTTTGATAATGAGAACATGGCTGTACCAGGATATATCTAATGACAACATTTCCATCGAGCTTCACCACGTCTTCACCATGAGCCTGAGTGATCAGAGGGTCTCTGTGCTTAAGACGCCGCGTCCCAGTGGCTACTCTCATTGCACATTTTTACTCTTACTTCCTATGTTTGTATAAATAGTTATTGACTTTAGTCCAATATGGTGCACATGTAATAAAACATAATTTCCCCCCGGAATAAATGAAGCATTCATTTCGATTGATTGATTGAACTGCTTACTTTCAGGCACCAGTTGAATGAGAAACAGTGACACTCCACCAAGGAGTAAGATAAAGATGACAGAGAGTCGACGTGGGAAGTATTTCAGTGCCAGCCAGCAGGAAATGTAGGCTGGTACCTCTGCAGCTGCTGAGAGGAAGCAGCTGATGTAGGGGTTAGCATGAAGCCGGGATGTGTTCAGGGACAGGCCATAGTACCCAATACTCAACGAGAACCTGGACATACACAGACCAAAGAGATGTTTGTTATTAGTTTATGAATATATTGAAAATGTATGATCCAATATGGTTATAGAGAGCTTTGTCAAATGGGGCAACTTCAATCATTAAAGCTCAATATGATCAAAACCAATGAGCAGGTTGTGGAAAAAGAAAAACCATTGTAGGAAGTTGTAGCCATGACAGTAGACATTGCTACAAATATAGATGTTGCAGCTAATGGTACGAGTTTATGTTGTGATTTTTTAGTCTACCAACCACTAAAAAGGACTTAACCCCACATAGCATCATTCTTCCATTTGCACACACAATAAAACACAAACACTAATGGCAAGAGCTGAAATGCCAGATGCCAACCTACTCATCAGGACCGTTTAAGGGCCAAGTGCTTTGGAGGAGCCGAGGAGTTGTACCTGCATTCCAACTGTGGGTATGAATTTAGATCTCATTATCTTTCTTAATCAGACATAAATCTGTAAGAATCATCTGCTAAACTACTTTAATAGGTATGCCGGTGTGATCTAAAATTCAATATGATGGCTGGGGAGTTGTAATAAAGAACACTACTCATCACAGTAATGTGATAACTTCTTCTGCTAATGCATTACCTATTGAGTACATTCTGCTGTCTTTCCCCAACTGCTTCTCTTTACCAAGGAGCTTCACTTGGACGTTTGGGACCAACTACTAGGAGTTACAAGTTCAGCAAAAAGGACATGAACCCTGTTCAGAGTGGATACTCACCACACCAGGCAGAGAATGACAGTCGTGCTTCTGACGCTTTGTGTCTTCACCAGGCTGATAACATTGAGGTGTTCCTGAGGGTGCATGTCATCATCCTGCAAGATAATACACAAATATAATAATGTCAGTTTTACCAGCAGCTAGTTATGTTTTAGCTAGTCTGTAACCTACCACTTTGGTGAAGAAGTAAAAATGTTGAACTGTAGGAAAAATAGCTATGAAATTTGAAAAAGGACTGCTCTTTACAGAATAAATAGTACTATTAAAGTTGGCCTTAAGCATATCAATTGCCTCCTGTGTCTTCACAATCCTATTCAAGTCAGACTCACATTTGCAATGTAATCTTTAAAGATGACCGTTGGAGCCTCAACTCTGTTTGTCTTAGCCGCCTTTCTCACTATGGCCTCGGCCTCCTCCACTCTTCCCTGAGAGAGCAGCCAGCGAGGAGACTCCGGGATGAACCTTCCTCAGCATTAAAGACAGAAATAAATGTTAACCAGTGGGTTTAACATATAAAACAAAAAAGAAGATGAATGCAAGTTAGAATATTTTAGGGAAATAGCCAAATTGTTGTTACCCTCTCCTGACATTTTGCTGTTATAAGTACAACTTACCACCAGAGAGGGATGTAGAGCACGCCAGGTAGAGAGATAGCTAACAAGAGAGATTTCCAGTCCCTTAAAAAAAAAGCTATGAGAGGCAGAATCATGTAGCCAATGGCAAAGCCCAGACACACACCCATAGATGAGAATATGACCCGAACATCGCCAGTCAAGATCTCAGTGCCTGTAGATAAAGAGAAATGTATGATAGAAGCAAGATGTACACGGCAAATATATGCATATCATTCAGAATCAGACATGTCTTTAAATAGTACTTTTCTTTGTTACAAGAGCATTTACCCAAAACAAAACCAGATACATAGTTGGATATCTGTCCCAAACCATTGAAGAAAATGAGGATGGTGAAAACCGTCCAAGAAGGTGAAAAAGCTTGACAGAAGGAAAAAGTTGTCTGAACTGCCATGGTGGCGAAGAAAACAGGCTTTCTTCCAAACCTAGAGTGAGAAATCCAGGAAATACAGATGATAGAATACAAATTATACAAAATAACATACTAAATATAAACAAGAAATGTTTCATCAACTGTATGCATTATGTGCCAACATAAAACTTTACAATAAGTGACGTAATACTGAGGAAAACGCCTGTTGGATTTGTAGATTTCTGTACCTGTCTGAGAGCTGTCCTGAGATGAAGGATCCAACAAGATATCCCAGGAAGCAAGCTGTGGAGGTGAACGGTTGCTTCCACTGATCACTGCACACCAGGTCAAACTGGAATATCCATACATGAAAAATGTATCAATGAATACAATGACCAAAGGAATCCATATCAAAAACAACCTGATGAATATAAGTACAATATTCAGTAGCTGACTAGGATGCTATACTTAACAGCTCCGTGATAGAATGGTTATCTGTTTGAATGTATAACCATTTTGTCAAAAGCTGCAAATGGTAGTATGTGAATGTGCATGGTGTGGGGGAAACTGCTGTGTAGCAATGCAGGAGGAGTCACCGACTCAAAAGGAGACACGGGGAGAGCTGGAGCTTTGATGTCAAACACTGATGGGTTTATTTAGGAGCTTCGGCCGGAGAATTCACAAAACAAGTCCAAGAGCCAGAGGTTCTGACTTCACGGTAGAGTTGCCACGTCAATTCTGAAGAACTCACCAGAACTACTCCAGACCCATGTGTTTAGCTAGTTCAGAGAGAATAATCAACATAGAATCATATCACCTCTATCAGCTGACGTTAACAGGCAGGAACACGGAGACAGAACCCTGAGAGCACAGCAGCCAAGGTTATAGGTGAGTGTGCTCAGTCAGGACAGTATGAACTGATAAACTGGGTCAAAGTTATGGGCCTTGGAAAATATTTCCCCAACAGTTATTTCCCCAACACATGGTATTTGTAGAATTGTATCCTTTTATCAAAGGAATTCTCTATCATAGCATAGGAAATGAAGAAAAACAACAGCTCAAACATCCTTTAAACAGGGTTAACTGGGAAAATGTTATTCTTATCACCCATTAATCAGTTTAAACTAGGGATGCACAATAATTATCGGTCCGATATTAGGAATTATGACGTCATCCCGATAAACCCGATACCAGTATTAATAGCCCCGATAATATACAATATATTTCTTGGGTAAAAAAAAAGAAAAAAATACTGCGGTGTGGGTGGATTGGGATGAGGGGCGCTTGTTTTTCACTCGGCTCCTCCCGTTTTGCCAGTACAGTGGTTTAGGAAGAGGGGAGTTCTTCACAAATCCAGCGCTCCCTAACTCATGCCTGGCTGTGAAGCCAGGACAGTAAACAAACATGTCGTCGGTGGTATGGGCGTTGGAGCTATGTGCAACTCAAGGCATATGCTCGAACCGGAGCTGCCTGGACGCTGCAATCATGTTGCGCACTATCCGTGCTGAGTGTGCTGACTTCTCGTACAATGTCCCACTGTCTGGCTTCCTGCATAAAGTCAAGTGCTCGGCGCAGTTGTGGCGAAATGTCGCTCCTCTGTTTTCATTTAAACAGCTCCTTATATCCGTTAGCGCAGCTAGCTAGCACCAGATGCTAACAACAACAATGCACGTAAGGTCTCTCTCTCGCTCGCTCGGGCCACACATACACACACCCTCCCGGTCCTCCAGATGGCCAGTCGGTGCCTGCCGGTGAGCGTGGAAGTGTGGTCTACCACAAGCGGGCGACAGGAGCGGGGCTGTCAGCATCAGCTTGTAGATGGTATTTTAAACTCGATGCGCTCTGAAACTACGGGGCGGCCGAGGAAAAATATACACATGCGTTAATCGCGTTAAAATAATTAGTGGCGTAAACATTTTTTTGTTATCGGTATCGGTCTTGAGAAGCAGGACGTTATCGGTATCGGTATCGGTTTCAAAAAACCAATATCAGTAGTTATACTCATGCCACTTTCGTCTCATTAGTATGCATAGAAAAGTGACAGGTCACACCTCTAAGCCCCACCCCCTCCAGCGGAAGTCCCGGTTTTCAAAATAAAATATAAAAATAATTTAAAAATGAGAAAAATAAAATGCTGCCCCTACCGGTTTACAAAATAAAATAATAATTTAAAAATGAATCACATTAGTATGCATAGGATCAATGTCCCGCCTCCTAACCACTTCCTGTGCCCCCTAATCCTGTATACAGTATTGACTGTAACTTACAAATACTTGCAAATAACATGAAATAAATCAAAGTAATGTCAGCCTCTCTAACCCCTCCTTGCTCTAAAGAGTTCCGTGAAAAGTTTTGTGAACAGTCTGGACATGTCTGAAGACAAGTCAGGACAAGTGTGAGAGAAATCATAAAACCCCCTGACATCCTCTACAGTCAAATGGCGGGCGAGGGGAGGGGTAACACACACACACACACACACACACACACACACACACACACACACACAACCAGATGTGTGGGGGGGGGGTTGAGATAGCCTGGGTGTAAATGTTAATTAAGATACTCTCTGTGAGAGAAATGAAGTTAGTTTTTAAAAAAGAAATAAACTCAAATTAAATAAAAACAGCCATTAATTTTCACACACCAAGACATCTAAAAACGTTATTGTCCTCTCTAGATTTGATTCAGGGTTTGTTTTAAATGGTGTGTGCTGGCTAAGGATGTTTCTTTTCAAGTTTTGGGAAACTGTTAAAGAAGTATCTGTTTTGCAAAGAGGTTATTTTCAAAAGATCTTATTTAGGTTTTAATAGTGATACCTAAGGGTATTCTCTTTTAGTATATGGATTTGTGAACTGATGTGTAATTACTTTTATTAACTATAATTGCACAGGATCATTCTAAGAAGAGTGAGTGAGAGGGCTAATGAGCCAGCACCATACCTCCTCTATGCATTTTCTTGACCTGTATCTGATCTTGAAAAACTTGACTCTTTTAAAAAAAGTTATCTTTCATCTATCATTTTCAACCATGCAGCAAGAGATCAAATTTAAGAATAAGTAATAGTTTGTCACGATTTTACGGGAAATAGTCAGTGCGCGATGTCACATCTTAAAGACAGCTTGAACTGGATAAATGGTTAGTCTTTTTTCAAACATACCGTACGTTCTGCATGTTAGTATATCTGGTCAATCGATTTAGACCCTACTGCCCTCAATAGGGAAGTCACGCTTTGGGAAGAGGTGTTTCATTTCACAGATCCACCTTGATTGTTGTGTGAGGGGTGAAGGAAGAGGGACGGGGGAGGAAAATTCAGAGGATGAAGAAGCAGAAAACATAACTTGTTTTGTAAAACGGACAGCACGTCAGTTTCAAGAAAGACGACAATAATTAGTAGTTAGACATTTTGGATATCGTTCGTTCTGGCAGTACTATTCCGGGTCATTGGGAAACTTTTTGGGACCCATTTAAAACCATTTAAAAGAGACATTTTCTCTGTCGTTCTTAATGCAAAAACAAATCATCTCTACTCCCTTTGGGTGAAGTCCAGGAATGTTCTCGGGGGGAGTGGACACTTGCTGTTACATGGCATAAAGCTTCTGCAGTGTGCCAATAAATGTATAGTTTCCCTAAAGCTCCATACATTTACACATATTGACTAATGACTCAGCACATGAGGGGTAAATACAAAACAAATCTAAATATCACCAATTATTCCAGAATGCGACTAGAATAGAGTCTAGAGAATGGACCCAGGCTTTGTCTTCAGCCACCAACTAAATAGGGGCGTGCTTTATTGAATCACCAGTATGTTACTCACCATTGAAGACAGTGTTGAGGGGGGCAAGCAAAGTGTACTCAGCGGCAGATTGCATGGAAGCAGAAAGGCCTAGCTCAGACACCATGTCTCCAAAGGTTGACTGGGAACTTCCAACCAGTTCCATCACCTGTTTAGCTTGAGGCACAAAGGGAATTTAAACACCATTAAAAATATGGATTACAGAAAAACAATATATGTATTAATGTAGTAAATCGGGTAATCATTAATAAGGGGAAAATGTGCAAGTCTAACCTGAGTCTGGCATGAGCACTTGATCAATAAGGTGGATGACACCATTGGTGGTGACAATGTCCTTCTTGAGCACCATATTGATGCCATTGACTGTTAAACTCTCGCCATCACAGCCTTGAAATCAAAGTAACGCTTCTAAAAAACATATATTTTAGAAAAGTAATGTTAGTCATGTCAAGTTATCAAGACTGCTGTGTTTCATCGAAACAGTGTTAAAATCACAAACATAAAGAAAACGAATTCCTTACAAATTAATGAATATTTTACCCGGTTAAAAAGGTTTGCATCCATTAAAGTGTAACTAAAAGTATCTTAGTAACACAAGAAAAGAGAATAAAGCATTGATGTCAACAAAACTGGATTGCTCCATTAAAATAGCGTTACAATCAAAAAGTGCCTCTAAAGAAAATGTATTCAGATAAAAGTATTTTATTTTCAGAAATGTTTAAGGTTTTGCATACATAAAAAGTGTATCTTACAGTTCCTTTTGTGAGAGAATTACACACAAATCTGCAGAGTGTCACTAAAAAGTTTTACACAGGGACTGACATTCTGTATGGGGGTTTCACACCTGAGCTGCTGCGGGGGGAGGGCGTTGAAAAGGGGGTGAGTATGTTTGGCTCTCGGGGGGATGGTGGGTTAAGAGTCACAGTCTTAAAGAAAATCTGGTCAGAAAAAGTATTTAACTTTCTACCAGTTGTAAGTTGTCATACATATAAAAAAAAGTAAGAGACTTACTGTTTCCTTTGTGAGAGAATTACACATAAATCTGCAGAGTGTCTGTAAAAAGTCTCAATCTCAAAAACTGCAGATGCCTCAAGGAGAGACTTGAAAAGATCCATGCAGAGTTGGGGGGGGGGGGGGAGAAGAAGAAGACTAATAACCAGCAGTTGACTGAAGCCAGGGACTTGTTCGATACATTGACTTTTTTCTTTAAAGTAAAATAAAAATGGAAACTACTATGCAAAACGCTCTGTATATATTGATCAGAATGTAGTCAATACCCTTTTAATAAGTGTGGTGATGAGGACGATTGAAAACAGAACGAGTAGTGACTCCTGTGTAAACAGAATGGCTGAAGTTTGTAAACTGGAAGACATTTTGGATATCGTTCGTTCTGGCAGTACTATTCCGGGTCATTGGGAAACGATTGTAAACGAAACATTTAAAGTGGTCCTGGAATCTTCATTTTCCGAAACATTCTGTAACATTACCGCAGAAATGAAACAAACATCAAAAGTGTATCATGTGCTCTCAGTGTATGCTCTGTTTGTAGATGTAATGCATCTCTGTGCAGAAAGCAGCATACACATGAAAATAACCTCTTTGCAAAACAGATACTTCTTTAACAGTTTCCCAAAACTTGAAAAGAAACATCCTTAGCCAGCACACACCATTTAAAACAAACCCTGAATCAAATCTAGAGAGGACAATAACGTTTTTAGATGTCTTGGTGTGTGAAAATTAATGGCTGTTTTTATTTAATTTGAGTTTATTTCTTTTTTAAAAACTAACTTCATTTCTCTCACAGAGAGTATCTTAATTAACATTTACACCCAGGCTATCTCAACCCCCCCCCCCCACATCTGGTTGTGTGTGTGTGTGTGTGTGTGTGTGTGTGTGTGTGTGTGTGTGTGTGTGTGTGTGTGTGTGTGTGTGTGTGTGTGTGTGTGTGTGTTACCCCTCCCCTCGCCCGCCATGTGACTGTAGAGGATGTCAGGGGGTTTTATGATTTCTCTCACACTTGTCCTGACTTGTCTTCAGACATGTCCAGACTGTTCACAAAACTTTTCACGGAACTCTTTAGAGCAAGGAGGGGTTAGAGAGGCTGACATTACTTTGATTTATTTCATGTTATTTGCAAGTATTTGTAAGTTACAGTCAATACTGTATACAGGATTAGGGGGCACAGGAAGTGGTTAGGAGGCGGGACATTGATCCTATGCATACTAATGTGATTCATTTTAAAATTATTATTTTATTTTGTAAACCTGTAGGGGCAGCATTTTATTTTTCTCATTTTTAAATTATTTGTATATTTTTATTTTGAAAACCGGAAGTGGGGGCGGGACATCCGCCGGAAAGGGGCGGGGTTTATGGGGACAGGACTCCCGCTGGAGGGGGCGGGGCTTATATTGGAAGTGGGTGGGGCGTATGGAGGCGGGACTTCCCGTGGAAGGGGGCGGGGCTTAGAGGTGTGACCTGTCACTTTTCTATGCATACTAATGAGACGAAAGTGGCATGAGTATAACTACTAATATCGTGCATCCCTAGTTTAAACAGGTTATTATTTGACATTTTGAATGGCCTTTTCAGCTTCCCTTGGTGAGTTCAGCCCATCTTTTTTTAAATTAGCAATTAGCAATAGTCACCTATTTAGTCCATAGATCTAACATTCTAGAAATGTTAAGAATAGAGTCTGCTCTCTACAGCTTAAACTATAGGGACACACACCTCAGAGACAAGAGTAGACTGGTAGATGTCTTTGCTGTAACTCCACCCGTCCACACAGCCCTCCTGCTCCAGGTCGGTGAGGTTGACGTCCCTGCCAGGAATGAAGCCCTGAGCAGAGAGGTTTCTGACCACATCCAGCCTGTACCTGCTGCATCTGCTCTGCTCCCGTTTCCCATTCACCACCTAACAGTCACATTAACGTTATTACTGTTATAAGCAAACATGTAATCAAAACGAACCCACCCATGTCAAGTGTGGTGCCATACCGTGTAATAAAAGAGTAGTATATTTTATACTTTTTACTCACTACATTTATTTTACAGACTTAGTTACTGGTCACTTTGCAGATTTAGTTTTAAATTAATATATGTTATTATAGGTTAAGTTAGCCAGTGTGTGTATAAGACAATTCAAATAAACCCCACCTTTACCAAGTCCAACATTGAAGTTATGCACATATTAATACATGAATAATGATAATACAATTATATAAACTATATGGTGCTTATTTGTGTCATTCTGTATGGAGGAGTACTTTTGCTTTTGGTACTAAGAGTATATTTTGATGCTAATACTTCTGTAGCTTCACTGAATGCAGCCCTGCAGAGTATTTGTATTTGTTTACTTCAGTAAATCATCCGATTAATTTTTCCACCCCTGGATACAACATTATGGCATTGACAACCGCATGACCTTTTCCACCACAGTCCAAAGTATAGAGACTAACTGATCACTTGATTCCTTTAACTTTTTACAGCAGACTCATAAAAAAAAACATGCTGCACATCTGAACAAAAGTATTGTGAAAACAAATTAACATTTTGTTTCTGGTTTGGCTAGTGTAAGAATTCATAATGAGGGAATAAAACTGCTACATTCTTCATTTTTGTATCACCTCTATCGGGATGATTGCATCGCGCCAATCTTGAGTCAGGTTTTCCTCAGGAATCAGGCAGTGGTGTCTGGGAATGTCTGTCAGGAAGACAACAGAGAAAGCGCCCAATCCATTGGGCACGATGCTGGCACAGAGCAGGAAGAAGACAACCTGCTGGAAACGTCCCCACTGACCCAGAAAAGCAGTGGACTCATCGTAATCCTTCATAGCCTGAGTATTAACTGTTTCCTCCACAGCTTGCAGAAAAATTCCTTTTCCAACTCAACAGAATGAAGACATACAGTTTGCAGTCTCTTGAACTGTGAGATAGCCACGCCCTTTACTAGATAACCATGCATGCCAACAAAGAAATAAAAAAAGGAAGAATTTTACAGCATTTCTCAAGCAATAATTTCCCCTTAGGTCTGCCGTTTAAAATCTATTTAATGTTGTTATAACTTGCTCAAGTTATTTTGCCTTTCATCTGAAACATTCCTTTGCTGCAACACTAATCATTTTCCTAGCCATAGCTGACAGGATCAAGCATGTATAAGCCACATTGCTACACATATTACAATTACTTGTATATAGACTCTTCTTGCAGTATTTATATTCTATTGTATTTGTATTTACTTGCACTATTGTATCTGTTTTATTGTGTTGCACTGTTGACCTAAGATGTTGACATATCTACACTATGTACAAATGACAAAAAAAGCCTTGAATCTGTTTTTTTATTATCCTTATCAGGTTATGTATTACAAAGGTCGAAAACGGTATTACGTAGTTTATGGATGCAATTTGTTGCTGACAAAGCAAAACGTGAACTGTGCAACTTTTGTCTAGTAAACATGTTCTTTCACGGCAAAACATGAATTCACATTTAACAGGTCACCCTTATAACAGTAATAACGGAAACCTGTCTCTGTCTAGAGACAAATGCCAGAAATGACTTTAGCCATAACCAGTCTGAAAGTTCACTAAGTCAAAAGGTCAGGTTATTTATTACCATGGCTAAAACAATGTTGGGAATGCAAAAGCTTGTTGACTGGTCACTTGCATTTCCACAATACACAGCGTTAAATGTGTGGGGGGGGGGTGGGGGTTTGCATTAAAAAAGGTAACAGACCGGTTGCATTCTATCATGAAATTAATGTATGAAATGAAAAAAAAGTTGCAAGTTATTTGACATTTTACAAAACTTGTGTTATTAAATATCATTGTAAGGATCTTTTCTGATTCCCTTTTAAGTTTTCATTCAACCATTTCAGTTACAAAATAGATGTTTGGGAACATGAAAGAGTGATGTTTTCAAATAGCTACAAATGTGTTAAACAATGAGAAATGTTAACAGTACTAACACAATTCAAAAGCAATATTCACATATAACTTTCATTGATGAAGTGCTTGATTGTCAAAGTGGAGTTTCAAGATGTTCCAATCGTATTGTTTCTTTTCCAGTGCATGGACACTTACACCTGTTATAAAGCCATAAAAAGGAAGAAAAACATTACTGGCTGCACGGTAAGGACTGTGATTTCAAGTCAGGACATTCATGCTGTGTGATAATAGTGCTCAAACTACAGTTCATGTATTAGGATCATTTCAATCCTACTGGAATCAAGAATTATTTGGCATTGTTGCATTAAAACGCTTTTTGTCAGTATATATGCCAAGTAAAAAGGAACATATTTAAGAGTGTAACAGAAAGTCAAATGAATAATGTTTTAAAATGTGAATTCTGTTTAATAAGTACCCCATAGTTATTAAATATGTTAACCAGCATTCATTACTTCATATCTAAAAATGAGCTTGGCATTAAAGAAGCTTCATAACTATTTCCTAAGGTACCCACCTTTCTCTCTTAGGCATCTGTGTCATAGTTTCAGGTAGAGGTTTTCCAAAACTCTCCGGCAGGAAATAAGCAGCGATGGCAGCCACAACAGCCAGAGTCGACAGGATCATATAAGGAAGATATATGTATGTATCTAACAATTGAAAAGGAAAGGTTTAGATTGGAGCAAAGTCCGGGGGCTTCAGGTGAAGTTATGTCAGAGTGTGTGTAAGGCTCTCAAACTTGCTGATGATATAACAAACTGGACATGCATTAATGCAGCAAATGCAAATGTACTCACTCAGCTTTATTACGAAAGGTGCTAAGCTTGATCCCACTCTGGAGATAGTCGTGCACGTCCCTGTTGCTGTGTTCCTTAGCACTGTTGGGTAAAGCTCTGTCATGTATGTAAACATCAGGGAGGAAGTAGTGGTAAAAGCATATTTACCGAACATCTCCAGTGCAATACAGAGATTGGGTAGACCTACAGAATAAAGAAATTGTGTGTCAACTGTTGTTTTGCATTAATGAGATACACAACTGGAGCACTTGATTTGACCCATGTTTGTACCATGAAGCCATTTTCTCCTACAATACAATAACAAAGGTTACAAACCTCATCATTTAAAGTAAAGCATAACTCATTCCTGACTCATGATGATTAAACGCACAAATCAATGCAAGAGCTCTTTCTCTTGCTCACCATTAAATACAAAACCCAGTAATTGAGTTTGTGAGTATCCTATTTAATTGTAGCAGTTCTTTAACCCAACAGAGGTACATATAAAGTATGTTTGGTGAATAGCTTGAATAAATAACAATTGTGAATTTTCTTAAAGATACAAAGCGTTCTCTATATTAACCCTTTGTTCTGAGAGTCCCCCCATATTTGTTTTGGGCTTACTTTGAGGCACCAGTAGTATGAGGTAAAGCGGCATTGCTCCAAGAAGCAAAGAGGACATGATAGACGGTCGGCGGGGAAGGTAGTGCAGAATCAGCCAGCTAGAAATGTAGGCTGGTACCTCTACAGCTGCTGAGATGAAGCAGCTGATGTAGGGGTTAGCATGAAGCTGAGCTGTGTTCAGGGACAGGCCATAGTATCCTGTTGTTGAACAGAAGCTGGGCAAGACAAAGACACCAACGGATCGGAGATGATTGAACAGAAAGGCCCTCGCTCTTATCAAAAAAAGAACTGTTAAGAAAATAGAATGAATGTATATCTGAGTGATTAGAGACAACTGATTTGTCCTGTGTTGAATATGTGTTGTTTAATAAGGGAAAATAATAATTATAATGTTTTTTTTATGTGAATGTGCATTTACATGTACATGAGTTTGAGTGGGATGAGCCCTCTCAGACATCATAGTAACTGTTAATGCAGAAAGATCTCATTGTAAGTAAATGCAATACAAATGTGTATACTTACAACACAAAGCAGAAGATAAGAGTTGTGGTTCTGATGCTGCTTTTCCTCAGCAGGTCGAGGGCATTGGCTTTTTCTTTAGGCTGTGCGGTTTCCTCATCACCCTGCAGGATTGAAAACCAAATGAAACCCTGTGTTGTGGTTTCTTTCCTCAGTGGCCTAATATCTATGAAAACAACAATAAACATGCATTTTTCTAATTTAAATACAAATGTGTCCATCCTGATGCTGACGAATCAGAAAATGACAAATGGATATATCATATGGCGCTTTGATGAGAAAACATGGTAATGTTTGTTTAAAATGAGATGATGTACTAGCGCTACCTACCAGTGGGTGTTATGATTTAAACCCCTTGCTCTGGGGTACATTTTGTGAATGGTCCTGCTAGCGTCTCTCCCTGCTCTGGGTTTTTGGCCCCTTCTCTTTTTTACGTGTGTGGTTGTGTACTGTATTTGTATTATTTAAAATTAGGACTAATTTCAAGGCTAATCGAGATGTTTTTGACCATTCATTTTTACAGACATATAACACTTATATGTTGCTTGTGAAATTACTAAATCACTTTAGATGTGTTAATACCCTGGCCTACAACATCCCTGACAATGATACACATAAGGAAAGTATTATAAAACGGAGTACCAACAACAGGAAGAGCAGATAAACTTACACTGAAATCTTGAAAGATGATATTCGGAACCTTAACTTTGTTCCACTTAGCAGCCTTTCTCACTATGGCCTCAGCCTCCTGCACTTTTCCCTGAGAGAGCAGCCAGCGAGGAGACTCTGGGATGAACCTGCGTTAGTGTTTCAGATAGACAGAAAGCAAGACTCGGGCTGGATCAGAGAGACTTTAAAGTATAAAACATTTTGTATTGATAGTACAGCTGAATATAGACAGGAAAGAGGGAGAGAGACAGGAGAATTACACAGACATGTATTCATCTTATACTTTAGTGTGACTATGGTCTATGGGAATGTCTCTATAGGGAACGTATGTAAAACAGGCACAGCCATTGATTTGCATGTATACTTTCATGTAATGCAACATACGTCCAGAGAGGGAGGTAAAGCAAGCCGGGTAAAGACGAAGCCAACATGAGAGATTTCCAATCCCTCAAAAAGTAAGCAGCAAGAGGTAGAATCATGTAACCAATGGCAAAGCCTAAACACGTGCCCAACGATGAGTAAAGGACTCGCACATTGCCAGTCAAGATCTCAGCGCCTGTGTGCAGAGATAAGAGAGAGAGGTTTTAACACATTCCTGCATTGTGTTTTATTTAATCTGTCAACAGTGTTAAACGACAGAGGCACTATTATAGACTGTGACATGTACCCAGCACTAAAGCAGCCACAAAGTTGGACATCTGTCCCAAACCATTGAAGAAGAGGAGGATAGTAAACATAGTCCACGAAGTAGAGAAGACCTGAATGAAGGAAAATAACGTCTGAACTGCCATGGTTGCAAAGAGCACAGGTTTTCTTCCAAACCTATGAGACACAAGTGAACATAAGAAAAACAAATGCATAACCTAGTATGTACAAATATATGAACATAATAGTTTTTCTGTCGAAGATTTGAGTGTAGATGTGCTCCACACAAACATGTGTGTTTACAGTTTTTGTGACATAAAAGAAAAAAAAACACAATGTTATACAGTATACTATATCACGGCATTATTGAGCATCATGTAATCTGATGCTGGAAAAGCTTTTTATAATCTGTAAGGCACAATAACACAAAATCCAACATAATGGGTTTTAGTAGCTGTGTATAAAATCATGCTCCAAGTGTCTTATGTGTCTTATGCCACAGCAATGGTAGTAATGTATACATCACATGGTTCTGGTGTTTTATAGTACCGGTCTGACAGCTGTCCTGAGAAAAAGGATCCAAAAAGAACTCCAATGAAGTAAACTGTGGCGGTGAACGGCTGCTTCCACTCATCACTGCACACCAGGTCGAACTGGAATATCCAAACAATAGCATGTTTAACAATGACATGCATTGTTCGGGGTATTTCCCCGGTAATGTTATGATCTCTCTGCAGCTGGTTCTTTATGACACTTGTTCGATGTCTGATTATATTTCGATGATGCTAAGTCTGTGTGGTCAAATGTGCCCCTGTAAATAACTACTGTAGCGGAAAGTGACACAGGGGACTTTTTTAGTACTTTTAGTAATTATGTGACAAGGATGCAGTGATCTTGCAGAGATACAGTCACAAAACTTGACAGATATGTATTTTCAATGTTTTTACATTTAACGAAGACACTTTATAATCACAACAAGCATCTATCTGAAAGAGAGAGAATATTCTAATCTGGAGACAAACATGCTGAACTTGCCAGTCTTCACTAGCAGGCAGAAAAACAAGACAATTTGCACAGCAGTTTAACAAAGGGCACGTCTCGTGAAGAGAGTAGATCCCTATCTACTGTAGCACATTGGATTTGAGATCTTTATGTCAATTCATAATACATGTAATACTCAGTACCTATAGCCCAAGTTAGGTAAACAATATTATATTAAAGTAAAAAATAGAAGAAAACTGTTGACAGCTGAGGCTCATTGAGGCCAGGCAGGTGATTAACAGGGAGCGGAAATACACAGGTGAGGGAGTGAGGCGATCAGCCAGGGCCAGGATGTGACACAGAGGTTTTAGACACATCCAAATGATATAAATATAACTAAGCTGATTTAGTACACATTAAGAGAAAATGAAAAAAGCTTGCACTGAAGCACGTATAGTATCAACTAGGGGATAACAAATGCTAGACATAAAACAAACAGACTGCGAAGATCGAGTAAAAGGTTTGGCACGCACACACACCTCAGAGACCAGAGTAGACTGGTAGATGTCTTTGCTGTAGCTCCACCCGTCCACACAGCCCTCCTGCTCCAGGTCGGTGAGGTTGACGTCCCTGCCAGGAATGAAGCCCTGAGCAGAGAGGTTTCTGACCACATCCAGCCTGTACCTGCTGCATCTGCTCTGCTCCTGTTTCCCATTCACCACCTAACAGTCACAGTGATACAAAATGTGATATCAGAAAGGTTTCTTTTTCAGTGAAAGTATGCTTTTACTGTGTAATGTGTTATAGTGTGTAACACATTACACAGTGAAAGCCCCCCCCCCCCCCCCCCCCCCCCCCAGCGACACAGAGGGCCTCATCACATAACTTTGCGTGGGCAGGGGCAGCCCTGCGTGTAAGGACATGTGGGAAACAAACTTTGGGCAATATAGCTGTGCACTAACAATACTCGTGATTGTCTACCGTGTACTATCACATAAGCATAGATTGTAGCCACATTTAGTATTTAAAAATAAATAATACATAATACATAGATATTTATATCCCTTGTCTTTTGACAAGAAAACCATCCCAGTAGATGCACCATCCCGTGCTTAAACTATTAAGGTTAACCTTTTGCTGGTTGCAAATGATGTGCAAATAGGCTATCATTGAAAATACAAATAGGTTACGTAGGACACAGTGGTACATTTTCTCTAAGAACATGCATTCAATGACAGAACTGTATATGTTTCATTCTGGATATAGGTTTCTGATGCTTTACATTTCATAAAGATATAATCCAAAAGTTTGTGTACAAAAAATAAAATGATGTTTCCAGCAAAGCTTTAGCAGATTCACCTTTATAGGTATGAAGGTTGTATTCCAGTCTTCGGTAAGGTTGAAACCAGGAACAACACAGTGATGTCTTGGCACATCCGTCAGGAAAATGAGAATGAAAGTACCAAATCCATTCGGCACGAGGCTCACACAAAGCAGGAAGAAGACAACCTGCTGGAAACGTCCCCACTGACCAAGAAAAGAGATGGAGTCAGCAAAGTCCTTCATAGTGTAAGCATATCTAGGATGACGGTGAAATGTAATATAGGTAGTTGTAGAGGAAACTTCTGTGTAGCTATGCAGTGGGAGTCACCGACTCAGGAAGGAGACACGGGAAGAGCAGTAGCTTTGATGTCAAACACATGATGGTTTATTTGGAGTTAACGGCCGGAGGATTCACATCACAAGTCCAAGAGTCAGAGGTTCTGACTTCACGGTAGAGTTGCCACGTCAATTCTGAAGAACTCTACCCCAGACCCATGTATTTAGCTAGTTCAGAGAGCATCATCAACATGCTGCATAACAAGATAGAATGATAACACCTCTATCAGCTGACGCCAACAGGCAGGAACAGGGAGACAGAACACTGAGAGCACAGCAGCCAAGGTTACGAGGTGCGTGTGCTCAGTCAGGACAGTTTGAACTGATAAACTGGGTCAAAGTTATGGGCCTTGGAAAATATTTCCACAACAGTTTCTTCCTTTTTATCAATTTTGATAATCTAAAACCCTTAGTCTAATAATATTTAGTTCAATACTTAAATCAATGGGAATCTTCAGATTTGAGTGTGGACTTACACAACATCAATTACATCAATAACAATCATAATAAGATTGAAACATTCAATCACAATGATTGATACAGCCAATCATAATAGGAAAAATCATCTCTCATCAGTGTTTGATCATCCTTTGTCAAAAGCATAATAATGAACACACATAAAACACAGATGCATAAATAGCTAAATATTTGTTTTTAAACTAATATCTTTTATCATTTACCATTAGTTAATTTCACTCATCAAACTATAAAATCAAAACCAGCTTGCCGCTTTAAAGATTTACTTCAAGGCAATCACTAGTCAAAAGCATTTTAAAACTCAGGATCGTAAGAGATCCAGCTAAAAATTCACAGTTAGAGTATAAAATTCACACTGGTGATTTGATCAATCTGTAATCTGCAAAAGTGCAGTGTCCTCAATTTTAGGATTACTTTTACGTTTACTTAAATACGCTTTAGTCAAGAGTAAGGCACTTAGTGAAATCAATACATTCATTTTAGTCAAGTACATTGTTAAAAATCTGAAAAGGAAAAGTTAGGCAAATATTCAAAGACTTTTGTAAAAACCTGGAAAGGAAGGATTAAACATTTTTAAACCTTGAATTATTACATTTGTAAATGCTACCACTGATCTGTACCAAATTTAAGTCTATCAATTATTCCTATTAGCCATACTTACCTGAGCTACTTATGGTACTTGGAAAGGATTCTTCTGTGTTTATCTAATGTTGAGAATATCAATTTCTTTAAATTATACTTCTCTAATTTGAGGATCAAATATGCTACATAATTGTTATATGAAATATTATAAATATTTGTTTTGGGCCAAAACTGAAATGAATCCAGTACTTGAAACATCATTGTAGGTCTTTCTATGCATGGATAATACATTAAAGAGTAGTGTTGTTAAGCCTGATTGCTGGATTCAAATCCACTAGAGTGCATGTACCTATCCAGAGGGGAGCCAGAACTTGATAGAGCTTGTCGCCGCACAACCAAACGTAATCTTGTGGCGAGCTAAACCCCACATCACTGGGCCAGGCCAGTATATATATGTATTGCTCACGGTTGCGTTGTCGTTTTCCCAGGCGAGCCGTCATCACGAGGTGGGAATGCTCCATGGGGTGTGTGTGTGTATTCCTTCGGTCGATTTTGTGACACGGACAGTCAGACTCCGCACACCGGTAACACAAACGAGGAACCAGAGAGCATATGGAACCGCTCAGCTGGCACTCGCTCGTGATACCTTGTGTGTAGTGTGTTTTGGTGTATGTAGTGCAAGTGTGGTGCAAGTTGGTGATCAGGACACATCACTTGTTGTCATCTACTTTTGTTGGTGATTAGGACACATCACTTGTTGTCATCTACTTTTGTTGGTGATTAGGACCTTGCAGTGGCTGGCGTGGACCCACGTAGCTCTCTCTCTGACCCTTGGCCTTCAGAGCTGTCCTACTGTAGTTATTGGGTTAACACTTGATAGGGATGTTTTCCTGAGTGCAGACAACTCAAGGTAATGGATTAGCACATCATCATTTAAATACAAAAATAGGATAGGCCCCTCAGAATTATTTGGGAGCCTTCCTGAGACATGCACATGCATAAATGTAAGGTTTGTGTTAGTCATTTAACATGCAAGAATCATAAACTCATCAGTCCAAAGTAGAGAAATGTTATTGTAATTTAAAGGTAAGCTAGTCCCTGTGGATATCACCCCTTCTCAATGATTCTAAATGTTATATTAATTCACCATTTACCGTTTGATAAAATATTAGTTTATCAGAAATATTTTCCTCTTCCATAAAACAGGTTTGAGAAATAAATGTTCCAATATAAAATCAATTACTCAATATAATTGACTCTTCCCTCCCTTTTCTTACATATGTCACATATGAAATAATAACTTAGCAGTCTATTTAAGCATGGTGTAATCTATTAATCGAGAAGACTCAGTATCACCTGTGTGCAGCTTACAAAAAAACAAACAATTGTGAGAAACATATATTATGCAGGAACTGTATACCTTTGTTGAAAAAACAAAGCATATCTGATTTGGGAGGAAAAGCTTCATCCCCCTTAACATCTGAGTCATTACTGAAAGCATAGCATAAATGATAGTGGGTGTCTGAGGGTGTTATTACTGAGAAATGTCAAACACATTCAAAACCTTACATTTGAAAACTGGTTTGCATTCCTCCACTTAAAATGACGTTATCATTGGAAACAATAAAAGCTAATTGTTTTGATGTAGAATCTATCAATTGAATCGTTAGAGCAGAACAGAATGGTCGTATTGTAGCCTGAGTACCGTGCAGCCTTCTAGTTTCACCAGGTGGAAACATTGTCCATATAATGTGAATACATGTAGAACTAGACATTAAGAGGCCCCTGACATTTAGGCCTATTTTTAAAATAGTAGGGGCTTTTAACAGCTTGCCAACCTACAGGCATCCTCTGCATAGCAGTATGAATAGCCTTAAAAAAACAACCCACTCTGCGGTAACGAGAGTCATATTTCTGAACCAAATGCCCTAAGTTAAGCCGTTAGTCCCATCTGACTGACCCAAGGGTTGGTGCTGGTGTGACCGGGAAGCTTCCAGGTGTTCTTTCAGTTCATGGCTTGGTGGGGGGAGTGGCCCACGTGAGACAGTATTGTTCAGTTTGAGGAGCGGCATTGTCTCTGGAAGCAGGTAATAGTGTCCATTCTCAGACCAGACCATTAATGTCATTTCATGTAGAGCAGCCATAGCATCTCTGTGACTGCACTCAGAACTGTGTCAGAACTGGGTGATTCTTAGTGAAGCCGTCCAAGGCCATAGACAGAATGGAACCACGTACCAACAAAAGGGACACAAGGTCATCAATGTCTCTCTTTACCATTGGCCTAATTGCACAACAAATTAGTGGGAAAAATGTGGAGCACTAATCCATCATGTGAAATGTTGAGTTAATCTAAATAATTCCTTATGGGTTGAAATCAAATTAACATTAGAACTAAAGTCAATCAAAATTGGACTTTGCACGGGTCAGAATCTAATCAATACACCATTTTCCCAGCTCTGTAATGAAAAGGATAAGAAGATTAGGTACATTACAGGAGTGTTCCACACCCAAACATGCACACTTATCTTATTCTAGTAGAGATTAGAGGACAAGGTCTAATGTTGTGAACAAATTGATCAAATCAAAGTTATTTTGTTTATTGTTATGTACCTAATTTAATTTAATTATTAATCTTGAATTACTAATAACTTTAAAGAAGGCAACAATTTACAATTTGGATGAAGTGATTACTCATCCAAAGTGTGTGTGTGTGTGTGTGTGTGTGTGTGTTTATCTGCCCAAGGTTTAAAACATTTGGGACAGCACAGCAGTGAGAATGTTATGAGAACCAATCTGTTGTTTACACTAAACTCGAAGGAAGCTAGACTGGAACATTTTAAATAAATCAAAACACTTGCACATTAATTAAATACATTTGACATTTAGCTCGAGCTGGGTTCAATACTTTTCTTTATGGTATTTAAAATTGGGCTCCAGTAGAACCCCTGGATTTGGCTTGCAACACAAAGTGATACTGATCTCTGTAGGACTTGGAAGTGTCATGATTCAAAGTGTCTGTGGAAAAGAGGCCCTTGGAAAACAACACCTATTTTTTAACTGTAATTACTTATTTTAAAGAGATTGCATCATTATACTTTTAAAGAATTGCTCAATTAATTTAACATTTATTATGCACACAATAAAAACTCCAACAAATATATTGATCCTGGCTTAACCAGCGACCTTTACTCTGTTGTTCATAAGCTCGGTTTCAGAAAACTTGTCAGTAGTTTAACAACTATTTTAATTTTAGTATTGTCTATGGAGACCAATTGGTTGATACGAGAAATAATTTGAAGCAGTTTAATAAAGAATGTTAAACTATTTTTAAAACTGTAATTGAACTTCAACTTATATTAATTCTCTGATTCCAGTGGCCAGTTGGAACAGAATAAGAATAAGAATAAATGAAAACAAATAATACAACATTGACCTAAAAACAGATTTTGCAACCCTGATCTCCTCAGGCAGGTCTCTGAGGGTCTCGGGGCGCAGGACGGGCATAGGGTTTATACAAGGTCACAAAGATATCTTAACATTCCAGCAATACCATCTAAGAATGGATTCTTAAAGCAATATAATCTTATTTTCTTCTTACACCTAGCGCTCACCCTGAACAGTGTGCTTCTTGTTTACATGTTCCCCTGCACTCAGAGGCAGGACATAAAAACACTCTTTATTTTTCTCAAGTCATTTACTTTTGGTGAGATAATTAAAGTTTAGTTCATGTTACCCTGTCTATGGACTGATTCATTATTAGTTGTTACAAAACATACACAAGACGGCGGGACAAACCAATATAGACCCCCCATACAAACAATCAGACAAACAAAACATGAACTCTTAATAAACACCAGCGCGACAGCAAAGCTCTTCAGCTCAATTTAGTCCGGATTTTAGAGATCTTAGAGGGGGTGGGAATTCTCTCCAGTGGGCGTCTTCTCACGCCTCACCCTTGTATACAAGTGATTTATCGGTGCCTGAAAGCCGTCCAAGAACGATAACTAGCTTATCCTCTTGCGACAACCACTAGGCTATTTCTTTCTAGTGGCGCTGTGCCCCCCCGATCGGAGCCCACAGACTTTTCCCTGCCCTTTCTCTCCAAACAACAGCTCAGTTGACTGTAGTCCGTACGACCAGCCTATATCTACTCGCCATCGAGTTCACCTCAAGGTGAAACACAGTTTGCCTATGCTTGCTTGCCACTACACACCTCTGATCAATTAGCCTATAATTGTATGTATGCACTCCTGACCACCACCTGCTCCAGAGAGCCGTAGCGCATCGGGTGATGCACGCACTTCGCGCTGGCCCGTCTAACCATGAGAAAAGCGGTCCTAAACAACGAGTGCTTTTAGACCGTCCCGTTTGAAGGACGGCGGTGCCGTGAGTTAAAGCCTATAGGCAATAAGCTGTGACTTTCTCCCTCTCAGCCTGCACTGCTCCAGCCCCACACACACACGGTGAGGTTTATTTTACACACACACGCAAGGCTGCAGCTGGAGCCGTGTTTTTACAGAGAGGTGATAGCAGTAAATATCTCTGGCTGCTTATTTTCAACTGCTATGTTTGGCCGCTAAGACCCTCAAAATCCGGCGATTTGTCCAATACAAATCTTTTAGATTGCTTTCAATTCACACAGAAGCTCCACTTCACTGATGCCCTTTCTTTAAGGTATCTCTAAACATGAGCTGTGTATGCCTGTATGGCACTTCCGTCCCGAGCAGCATACACACAGAGGAAATAAGCCAGGACTGAGTCCCCAGACACTGATCCCCTGGGTTTATCATCCCCAAATGTTCATTAACCAAAAGGAAACGCAGCCGATCAGTTTCACAGGTAATTTTAGGATACCGTCAATCACAGATTCTGGTAAGGCAATGTCCAAATGTAGATTTGAAAATCACACTTACCAGCTCTGTAGATTTATTGGCATCCTGCCGACAACGCCAATTTGTAGAGGAAACTTCTGTGTCGCTATGCAGTGGGAGTCACCGACTCAGGAAGGAGACACGGGAAGAGCAGTAGCTTTGATGTCAAACACATGATGGTTTATTTGGAGTTAACGGCCGGAGGATTCACATCACAAGTCCAAGAGTCAGAGGTTCTGACTTCACGGTAGAGTTGCCACGTCAATTCTGAAGAACTCTACCCCAGACCCCTGTATTTAGCTAGTTCAGAGAGCATCATCAACATGCTGCATAACAAGATAGAATGATAACACCTCTATCAGCTGACGCCAACAGGCAGGAACAGGGAGACAAAACACTGAGAGCACAGCAGCCAAGGTTACGAGGTGCGTGTGCTCAGTCAGGACAGTTTGAACTGATACACTGGGTCAAAGTTATGGGCCTTGGAAAATATTCCACAACAGTAGTGATAGTGGCATAAAAGAGGATGGGACATTCCTATTCAGCCACAACCTTGTCTCGGCATGACAGACAGTAAGCCATGCAACACATTAACTTGATCCTCAACTGAACTGTCAGTGCACAGCCTCAGGTGCCTGTCAACCATCGTTTGCATGATTCACTCTTTTTTAAAACTGTATTTATGCAAAGCAGGTTCACTGAGTGATATGCTCCTCCTTCTAGGAACGCCCTGATTACAGATGCATACAGAAAACACTTTTCAAGTGACTACGATCACCTTTGTAAAATGACATTCAAGATAATGAATTAAAACCCCTGTATTATGATACATATCGCATTACCAGAGGTTTGTCAGTAAAGTAAACAACTGTTTCAACCTTTAGAAGCAATAGTTGTCAAAGTCAAAAAACGATGGATAAATACAGTTATTTTGATAAAGATCTTCACTGAAAATATTTGAAATTACACAATGCTCAGTGCTGTAATAATTCATTTTTAAGTCATTCTAAACTTGTTTATAGCAATAATACTACAGTCTGAGACAGTTTTTATTATTTTATAGAGACTATAAAAAAAACGTAATCATACATATACTGTATATATATATAAAATATATGCTTTGTAACTTTTCAAATACGTTTTTGTTTTTATTATGAACCCAATCAACACATATATGTGTTGTTCACTCTAGTTGTTTTGTTTCCTGTCTGCGCTTCACCACAAAACCATCAGATCAAAAATGCAGACTAGTTTCCACAGAACTGGTGAAAGAAAGTGAGGAGATATCTTTAAAAGTCAAATTGAATTTGTATCCGGTCAAGTCATCTAACAGTTCTGGTCAATGCTCTCTTAGAATACCATATTGTTGTGACTTTAAACACATTTGAAATAAAGTCTGAAACAAATAAGACATGACACAACATGGAATGAACAAGAGAGATAAAGAAGCAAACTAAAAGATGCGTGTCAACAATTCAACTCCTGAGCAACAGTGCAGAGAGCATGTTGTAAATACCAGAGAGCCATATGAACACTAGGTGGAGTACTGCATTAAGTGAAGTACTTTACTGCTTCAGAGGTACTTTCACTTTACTGAACTAACATTTCATTTCATACCACTTCAAACTGCAGTATACATTTCGGAGAGAAATACAGTTTGTTTTAATGCAAACCGTTTTATGAAAACTACTGTCAAGTTATTTTGAAGATTGAGGATGAACTAGCAATTTATGTGCTTTGCATTTCATAATTGTGACCTGTTAAACCCCGAGCCTGTTTTTCAGGTCTCAGGCTCGAAAATGACATTCCCAGAACAAATGACCATATCTTCTCTTCTAAAAGGGTTACATTAATAATCTTTTTTCTCAAAGTAATAATAAACCTGTGAGTTGGATGTAGGAAAGTCAGAATCAATATAGATGTTTTTTATTTTAAAGAAAATTCAGATTGAACATGGTAAAAAACTGTAAATTATAGTGTCCGTCCAAATAATATTGTGTACTTATAGTGAAAACTAACCTTGGATGATGGGATGGTAGACTAAAAGCTTTAGGAATCCAAAGTACAACATATAATAAGTACCCTGTATCAAGATTGATGCAAAACAAGTGATATTTGACCCTTCTGGGGCCATTTGGGTGGATTTTCCATATCTATGCTGGATTTTGACATGTGACATCTCTTTCTGACCGTCAGAGCCAATGGAATCGAGGGGAACTCCCACATAGTCCTTATTTGGTAATGTGTGTGTGTTAGCCTGCCGCATAGCCTAGACCGGAAGCAGCAGCCACTAAAGCATAGTTACAGAGCCGCTCAAATAAAGCCAGTCACCAAAACCACATGCAATCGCTTAAATGACATACACTGTATGGTTGCTTGTATCTTTTCCTACTAACAAACAGTCATGTTAAAAACTGTTATATGTATACATAAACACACATGTATATTTATGTATTGGCCATAATGTGTTTTTTATAGTGTGTCCTCTGTATTTGGATACAGTACAAATGTACCACAAGCAAACGTTATTGGCCATAATGTGGGATTTCCTTTTACTCTTTCCCCTAGATAGGACGCTGAAGAAATGCACCAAAACCAAAGGTCATTTCCAAAATTGTTATTTCTACAAAAAGAAGGAAAAGCATTTAGTGTTTTTGGACATTTTAACAATTCAAACTGTGACATCTCACACAGCATATGATCATTTAGGAATGTTTAGATTAAGAGTACTCTTTGGGGATGGTTTCAAGTGTAAGAAACAACAGCTTTTGTCAGCAGTCTATATCTGGGTACTGTCAGTTATAGGCGATCACTGTTCACTGGCAAGATGTTGGTGAATGGACCAAAACCTCCGCCTTAATACTTCATGAAACACAAGACGACAAAAAGACGAGGAGCATACGCCAGCAGCATATTCAAAGGTCAAACAGCAAGGAAGCAAACATAGCATTGTCAGGGCGGTGAGTGACAATTTAGAATATACTGTCATATCTTGTTCTGAAATCATCTAAAGTGAGTAGAATCATTATATTACTGTTTTTTGTAGAAGGTATCATATTTGAGAGGGTATACATTCTTTTGCGTTTTTTTTGTTGCATTTTTTATGCGCTATTCATATTGTTGGAGCAAAATGTAATGATACAAAAATATATAAAACGTTGAAATGGTCTTGCATAATTCCCTTTCCAAACTGAGATGAAATGCCTGACAAAAACAAGACATTTCTACAGTATTTTTTCTCTTTCTTTTTAGGATCCATCGAGTGCAATTTATCCGAGCATCCTGAAGCGACAAAGAGACACTCTGGAGATTACCTGCTGGAAGAATTTGGATCTAATGGTTCTTTGCTGAAAATGTTGAAAGTGCATCTAGAAATACAAGGTAAAAAATAAGTTTAGAATGTTTTTTAGAAAGAGACAATTGTTAAATAACTTGGTAAATCTACACCAGTTATGGAATATATTTTTGATCTTGGCTAACATGGTTAACATTTGTATTTTGCACTTTATTCAATTATCTTGTGATTTACTAATATGTGTGGACCTGCTTATAAAAATCCTCAACTTCAGTTAGATATAACTTAGAGATATTTCTTCAACATGTAATTGTTGTGCCATTTTGCTTTTATTAGACATTGAACGTTTTACAGGCAACAACACATCTGCATTGACATACAAATACAATTAACTTAAGAAATGTAATGACTGAATTTTAGCCTACATTTGCTTATGCAAAAAGGGATTGTGAACAAGAGTTTCAAAAGATACAATTGTGTTGTCACCATCGGGTTTTAGGCAATTATGTTTACATTTTACATACAGCATTTTGAGATTGAAAAGAACATGTATTCTTTAAAAAAACATTACAATTAAACAATACAAATAGGAATTAGTACAGCTAATGACTTCACAGTTAAAATAGTTGGTATTGCACTTTACTTAGCAACTTGTGCTGTAAATAAATGTATACGTTACTCCATGTTTCTTTCAGCTCCAGTGTCAAAGCCAGTGGAGTGATGAGGCCCGAGCCTGAACTGAACTCTATGCTGCCTCTAATAAACATATCAAAGAGAAATACGTGAGTTGTCTGACTGAAATAAAGTTTACAAACACAAACAGTTTTTTCAACATCATAATACACAATGACATCCCCAAATAACAACTCATCAACTGTTGATGGTCTAGTAAAATGGAGTTGAGCAGACTATAGGTCTATAATGGTCACTCACAACTGAACATTGATTTAAAAGATTATTGTTGATGACAAACTAACAACATCGGTGAGGGACAGTGTCCTGATTCACAGTAGAACATTCGTAATGAGGCTTCGACGGGCGCACTATTCAAAATGGTCCAACCACTTAATTTCACATGAAATATTTATAATACATAAATGACTCATCAGTGTTGTTTTAAAAAACGACGATGCGTCTGTTGTTGTGGTTCAGTGCAAACTTTTCGCTGTATGCTGGCAATGGGCATAGATCCATATCTGACAACGGTGGTACGACATAATGTGACTAATGACACGTTCAAGTGTTTCTCGGAAAAATCCAATATTTGTGTATTACGCATTGAGGAGTTGTTCCGACTATAACTTTCATTCACTTTTGAGAGGTAGGCCAATGTGGAAACAACATAGATGGTACTTTCCCCCCTTTTTTTCTTTTATTTGTTCAGAGAGTTTAAAAGTCACATTGATAGCTGTTGCATTAGCCTACAGCAGTGTTTCTCAAACTTTTTCACACCAAGGACCACTTAACCAATAAAATAACACTCGCGGACCACCTAACTCCACAAATATCCAACATCGCATCGTTTTTCTAGAACAGATTACAAATCGCCTGAAAATGGTACAAACAAGTGGCAGCAAGTGTGATGAAGGTGTTGCCCTGGGCTTTATCATGCCATCGAAAGTGAAACTTAAACTCGCTCCATTGTGGAGATATTCCCGCGAGATTGCGGAAAACTTAAATGTATTTATTTATTTCAAATGTGAGATGTTACCAATATACTCGCGGACCACTAGGGGGCCCTCACGGACCACCAGTGGTCCGCGGACCACACTTTGAGAAGCACTGGCCTACAGCATGGGTCGGCAACAGGCGGCCCGCGGGCCATTGTTGGCCCGGCAGCAATAATATTTGGCCCGTAATTTTGAGAATCAAAAATAAATATTATTTAGATTTTTTACAACATAGGACCGACAGTCGCACATCAGGGTTTCCGTTAGCCGCCGATCGATCGGCCGCCGGTCATTATCGGCCGATATTCACTCTTAATAGTTTGATCGGTGCTCTCTATAAAGGCCGATCAGGAGAGCTGGATCTGATCGATATGGACATAAACGCGAGTGAAGTATAACCGGACGCGAGAGAGAGAGATCAGATCAGTATGGAACGCCTCAAGTGCCACTATTCGCCCGTTTAAAACGCGCGTTTTTTGTAAAAACCGCGCGTTTTTCGCGCGTAAAACGCGCGTTTATTTGATCAAATAAACGCGCGTTTTATACGCGTCAAAAACGCGCGTTTATTTGATCAAAAAAACGCGCGTTTTTTTAATATGATAATGAGCCCCACCTTGTTTTGCATATCCAGTACATTTAAAGTGTGTGCAACCAATCAGTGAAGAGTTAAGCCAGACTAAAGCAATCTGTTGATGAAAAGTTCCTGTAACCTACCCCATTGTGAGATTTAGATAGAAAATAATCACAATAATTAAATCTAAATTAAACATTTACAGTAAATAATATAAAGTATAAACATATCTACAGTCACAATTTCATTAATGTTATTCATACTTTCTGTTGTGTAGTTTATTAATGTTCCCGTGCTTTCAGTTTCCATCCAGTAATATAATCAGTAGAGGAAAAGTGTGTGTGTGTACAAGATAGATATTAACTTTACTCCACAATTTCCTACCGTATTATTAAATAAGTCTGCTGAGGGGACACCTGTAACTCAATTCATGTGATTTTTGGGTGATTTATTCAATAAAAACCTCTGTATTTTCAGAGTTAATCAAATGACAGCCACATTGTTATCTAAAGTGTCTCAAACACGTTTAAGGAGTGCAATGCAACTGAAAGGTACACTAATAAAAGTAAAACGTTGTACCAACAAAAAAATATTAGAGTAATCAATCACACGAAATATTTTACATTGACTCAATTTCTTCAGATCAATCTGTATATTTTAACACCAGAGCACATTTATTTGAATGAAAAACAAGTTGTTCACACAACCAGCTTTGGCCTCTGAGGCAGCCATTACCTGATCTTAGACATGTTAATAAGTACCACAGTTAAAATGCGGTAATATGTGGGCCGCTTCCAAACATCAAACTCTTAGAAAAAAGACATGTCCTTATTATCCACTGCACACTTTTTTAAAGCAACACTGACAACGTGCGCCTGTGAGACATGTAATCTCTGAAAATGATTAGACATGCATAACTTCTACAGTGAAAATCGGTCATACTGTAAGTGCAACTTCTGAACACAACACTTTTTCGCAAATGTTTTACAATGCATAATTATTATAAAACCTTGGTTTTAGAAACCTTACCATGTAACAATGGTAACTGTGAGTGAGTGCAAACAAAGTGTCTACCAGCTGGGTTCTCAGTCTATTCACTTTTGAGCTCATCTTTTTCCCCTCCATCAGGACTTTTTGCACAACTTCAAAAGTGGATTGCAGTTATTTCTGATATCTTAAGTTCAGTCAGACAACTCACGTGTTCCTTTAACATGTTTATTAGAAGCAGCATATAGTTGAGTTTGGCGACTAGGCTCGGGCATCATCACTCCATAGATATACATAGCACGATGAGTGATGATCAAATAACTAACCCCCGAGCCTACAGGTGGAAGCTGGGGTGGTGGTGGGGCAGCGAGCAGCAGCGACGTAGAGGTAGCTGCGGCAATAGCAGCAGCAAGCAATGCATGGAGAGAGATCTGGCAGGTTAAATAGAGCGGCATATTAAGGAGACTCTGTTTGGTTGGTTGTGGAGTGGCAAGGGGGCGTTATGTATGAATGCAGCATAAGTGCTCGAGTTGACTGCCTGAACTAGCTCGCAGGCTTCGCCCCATTTCAGTGCGTATATGAGCCCGAAGAGCATGGCAAAAGCTGTCGCAACCGAGGGCAAGCCGCTGAGGACCTCTGTTCCTTCGATGAGAACCTTGACGTCTTTGGGTCGATGAAGCTGATCCTCTTTCCCAGTGTCAAAGGCTTCCATTGTTGCCTGCTCCAGTTCTCCAGCCTCAGCGTCCTGCAGATCATGCAAAAAAAAGGGGAATGGATGAGGACCACAGAGCGTAGTTCAACAGGCCTGAGGCGTCAGTTCAGTCGGCCCAAGAAGAAAGCTCAGGAGGTCATCACAAATGACTATCTTTCTAACCAAGCAGTTATTTGCATGCAGTACAAATATGTTTTCTTTTATGAACAAACTTCTTGTGAGTGAGTGGGAGGTCTTACCTGGAATTCTTTGATGAGATGGTCAACAGGTTCACCCAGGTAGATCATTAGAGATTTGAGGATGCATTCTCTTCTGATGGCGATGTCCACAGTCTGAGTAAGAACAGAGATATATATATATATAATAAATCAAATGCAAATAAAGGAGGATTCAGCCACTGATCCCACAGATAAAAAACTCATTCATAGATACCTCATCCAAAACCTGCAAGATCCCGGTGGTCTTCTGTTTCACAACTCCTCCCCTGCTCCTGATGACCTGAGTGTTTGTCCAACTGCGCCAAGAACTTTGTCTCCAATGGAATTGTTGTTATGCGCATTAACTCAGCATTTACCTAGAAAATATAAGCAGCATAGAAAACAAAAAATACTGAGAATTTATAATACACATGTTTTTTATAAAGAGCCAATGGTTTGATTAAAAGTACTCCAAGTCAGCTTGTATGAATGTAACATTTAAATTAATTAATCCACATATTTATTGAAAACCACCACCAAATAAAGACACTAAGAGTAATAGATGTAAAGCTTATATTGTGATATATATTACTCGGCTGTCTATAGTTGTTAGTTAGTTGGGCCCTCAATTCTTCTCCACTACAGGCTTACAATCAAGGGTTTCATCAAAATAATTACCTCTTCCATGTGAAAAAGTGCAGGCCTCCGCTCCAAGAGGCCTTCAATGCTTGGCCTCCGATGCACTATTTCTTGTCTTCAGTATCCAAACGCCTTCGCCATATTTTCTTTTATTGATTGCCGGTTGTTTCTTTTCTGTTGTTCTGCCAAAAGGAAAATTGTCTCTTGCTCCATGCTTTCTGGAGTCTCACCGAGGCGGTGCTAGGCGAGACTTCTTTGCTGGCTGGGTTGATCGTGATGGCTGTGGTGGAGGCCTTTGTCCCGAGGTGTATCTTAATCTTGTGGCAGATGGAGATGGAGGCCACTGTAGTGATGATGGTCCTCTGGTCCTTTGCGGTGAAGGCCCTTGAGCCACGGTAGATCTTGACCTGGGGGCAGGGACAGATGGAGGTTCTTGCTGCTAGGCCCAGGCAGCTGTGAAATCTGAAAAAAAATATAGGACAATAATTACTACTAAGTTTGTTAAAATGAAGTTCAAGTGGAATGTTTCTCAAGCACAAATAACAATGCACAACTCAAAATAAAATTATCTCTCTCTCTCTGGAGGAGGAGGAGGAGGAGGAGGAGGAGGAGGAGGAGGAGGAGGAGGAGGAGGAGGAGGAGGAGGAGGAGGAGGAGGAGGAGGAGGAGGAGGAGGAGGAGGAGGAGGAGGAGGAGGGTGTGAGAGATAGAAAGAGAGACGTTGTTAGTATTTGGTGCTAGCTCGGAGCTCACGGAGATTAGAAGCCGTTTCAACAATAAGGAGAGGGAGAGCTCTCTCCTGTGGGACTGAGAGAGATAACGTCAGCTCAGGGAGGTTTGGTCATCATTTCCATCTATGTAATATTAGTTGTATATAAAATGAGTTAATAAATCATTCCACTGTGTGCAATAGGTCAGTACAAAATAAAAAACACAATTTGAAAGGGGAGTGATTAGTAAAATATGCATAAATAAAAAGAAAGAATGCAGACTAGGTAAGATAAAGATAGGAGAGAGGAGTTGATCAAATATGTGTTATTGCTTGTGAGCAAGCAGGATTTTTGATGATTGAAATATATACTAGTACCCCCCCTAGAGGATGTGAGGTCATCACAAATAAAACAGGTTCACATGGATAGGATACTAGATAAGTGTGCACACTCATTATATACACTACACATTTTTCTTGGATTTATTAACACTATAGTCCCTAATATATTTGTAGAAAGGCAGGAAATGGAATTAAATTGAGAAAATGTTTCATTGCCCCCTGTTTTGTGTCCCCCCCACTTCGCAAACCAAAGTTACACCCTTACACCCACACAATGCAAGTACACTATTACTGTAATATTTACATTTACCTATCTTCAAATGGATCCTTGTTGCTGTATTCTTCTTCTTCAGGAGAGTAGAAGCCTCCAGGTTCTGATGCTCCATCTCCACTGCTGCTAGTGTTACAAGTCCGCTGTGCAGAGCTGGTAATCAGATAATAAGCCTGTTGATCAGGAGAAAAGAATGAAGCAGAGGGAAAGTTGCTGCCGTTTGTGTGGTCGTTCTAGCCAGAATGTATTAAACAAATTAATAAATTCACTTACAAATTATATCTGTTTTCTCTATTTATCCTTCTTTGTGTAACCGGTCTGGATTGACGCCACATGTATCTCTGCGTTGTGTCCATGGGCGTCGCCTGGGGTAGGCATCCGGGGCTAAAGCCCCGGATGTTTTTTCTTTAGCCCCGGACAAATTCTCCCTCAATAATATAATACATTAACCGTACTTTACCTAGAGGACGGCAGGAATGTAATTTCCCGTGTTCAGTGAATGCAACAGAGGCAAGACACCACCAGACCAATCAGAGAGTTGCATGGAAATAAACTTGTTTTATTGGCTGACAGTGACAGGTACGTACCTCTCCTCTGTGACAGTGTTTAAACTTTCAGCCGCGGACGCCGAGTTTCTGAAGATGGACATTAGACATTTTTTTAATAAAAAAGACGGCAATTCTCAAATGGTGGCTCACACAACAACCCCAGAGCCACCACCTGAGCCAGGTGAACAAGGTATGTAGGCTACATGTCAGTAAACTTACAAGTTATGTCAACATGTAAGCAAAGCATAAATTATAGCCACGTTGACGTTACTTTGAATCGCGCGGGTAAGCTAAACCGTTAGCAAGTAGCTATAGCTAGCCAGATATATTAAATAAACACTTTGTCATACAATCTAAATGTTGTGTTTTTTAGCGTTACCTGGTGATTTCAAAGAAAGCTCTCTGGGAAATGTTGACTTACTGTCTGTGTTCGACATGAAGTTAGAAGCTACCTTACATTACACAGTTGATCCTGAGTCCTGTCAGTTAAAGTGTTTCATAGTTAGCTTAGCTAAGCATCAACCTAGCACTGAAATATATGGATATTATGTGACAGTATTTCTGAGAAAAAGTCAGCTGAAATGGTGGCATAGTTGCCACTGCTTTACGTCGACAGCATGTTTGAACGTATTTGCAGCAGTAAATGTGGCTGTTTGGCCACTGACGTTGCCATAACAACACCTGCATTTAAATGTACAACCTCTTTTGTGACAGATTTTTGCAAGAAATTATAATTCTTCTGATTGATATTTCCTATTGACAGCTAGTTTCTATGTGAACATTATGAGATGGACAGCCAGCTAACAAGCTTTTTATACAAATATTTCAGATCAAAGCTAATCCAGTGGGGCTTCTGAAAGGGGGAAGGGACACTATGCTCCCAAATATTAAGCCTTGACCCCCATCTTAAAATTGATATGATCCAAAAATATCTGCATTGTCGGAGGCCTTTTTTCCTCATGATCATGTCAAATTGTACAGCTTTCCTTAGTGTTGAATGCAGAAAGATGACTATATTAGAGTATTAAGTGAAAATGACTATATTAAAGTTTTAAGTAAATGTATTAAGTGAATTACTCAAACTGCATTTGTATAGGAATGATTCTGTCCTATTGGCAGATAACTACGCTTAACACTGATATCTAACAAGAGGTTTCCAATGTAAATTTAACTATTTTCAATTGGTTAGTATTACATTTTGTGACAGTGTGGTGACACTCATTTTAATGAAGACACATTTGTGTATCTTGAAATTCGTTTATTTGACAGAGCTGGAAACTGATTGACTTACATACTTGTTTGTGTTACCTACACAGTCATCACAGATGAGCCAAACAGAGTAGAGGATGAAGAAAGGAGAACAGGAGAAAGGGACACACAAGAAGGAGATACAACAGACAAGAACAACAATGGAGACAACAATGAACAGGAACACCAGAACAGACAAGAGGCAATGGGTAACTGGGGAACTGATTTAGGGACTGCAGATACAGGGCCAAGGCAAGTGAGACATCACTGCTTTCCATTTGGCCAGCAAAAGAGATAATTTCAACCGCAAACAGCAAGAGATGAGGGATTATTATTTCCTCCTTCCATCCCTTTGTTCTGTTTAATCTGATTACTAACAACTTCTAATAATTTGACATAGTTTATGATTTAATTGGAAAATGAAGTGTTTTTAAATAATAAACCCGTTTCTGATTCTGATTCTTTGATTTCTTTTTGACATATGGGTGTTGAGAGATGTATCCATATCTCTTAATGTTGCTCTCAAAGTGCACAAGATTGATGCTTTTAACTTCAGTATTTAAAAAAAAGTCTTCCTGGGGGGCCCCCCCAGAGGAGGTGAGTTCCCCCCAAAATAGCACTTTATCTCTGCTTGTGTAACTCCGGTGTAGTGTCCCCTCGTCAACAGATCACTCAGAGCTGATTACTTTCCTGCATTTCAATGGACAGCATATAAAAAGGACACGTGAGCTGCATTGCTTAAGAGATCCTCTCATGCTATCTCTTTTACAAAATAAGTGTCCAGTCAACAACAAAACATCAGTGATCGTATAGTGGTAGTATATTTTTCACAAGCAATGTGAAACATTAAACTTGTTCGCTGGGCATGTCAAAAACCTCCCTGCTTTGATCAAGACTTTAGGGAGCCTTCAGCCCCTCTAGCAAAGGGACTGGAAAGCAAGCTTTGAAAATTCAGTACCATCTACATGCTGTCATGTTCCAGACACTGCTCTCAACCACTCAGGGCCTGCTTGAATACCTGCAGAAAGAAACAATTGACTTGGTGCAGGCAGTAGATTACAAAACAGCAGTTGAGAACACACTGAAAAGTTACCGAAGTAACAAGAAAGCACATGAGGTCTATGACAAGACCAAGGCCCTGTGCAATGATCTTGATATTCCCGAAACTGTGACACAGAGGAAGAAGCGTAGAAACATGGAAGACTTTGTAGTCGAGGCATCATGTGGAGCAATGTGAAACATTAAACATAAATAAACTGGTGTACAAAACTCACATACCTGCATTTCAATGGACAGCATAAAAGGACACGTGAGCTGGGTTCTGTTGGAGAAATAGCACCATGCTGCTCACATGAGCTTATTAGCTCAGATTAGCTATTGATGATCATGTTGATAAATCATATAAAACAAATAGCCAATCACACAAAAAACATGTTGCTGTGACTGTGAGCATTACACAATTAACATTAAACTAAACAAACACAACAGTACGTTATTGTCCTTATAAAATAAAAACATACATTTTGTCCACCGAGATAATACAGGCACCTTACCCTCAAGTGATCCTCAGGTGCTATGAGAATCTCCCACAATGCATTGCCGTAACAAAGCTAATGCAGGCACACGTTTGTGACACCAGATGGCGCAATTGTGTATGTGAAATTGTAGAAATGTAGAAAATTCGACTGTAGCGCCGCCACTGTGGGCTAAGCCCCGAATGTTTCCAGGTCCAGGCGACGCCCCTGCATGGCTCCTTCTTAAAGATAAGAAGCTAGGATGTCGGATATGCAGAGATGTCAAATCTTTGGGAATACACACTGGACAAGGACTGAAACTGTCAACTGAATGGGGTGAGTGTGCAGTGTCTCATTTCGGTGTTGACAAGGGCAAACAACAAGCTAGCCTGAGAAAAAAAAATCAAAGAACATAAAGAATCACAAGCCCATGTAAAAGCTGCTGACATCCTTACATCTGCTTCACGTGAAACTATTCAACATCAAGTGCAGTCTATGCATAAATCTGAATTAGACCCCACTATCAGAGTTTTTCGAACGGCATATAAAATTGGCAAACATAGCCGGCCATTCACAGACATGCCAATTGATTTGAATGTACAGAAACTGAATGGGCTGAACGTGGGCAGGGTTTTGCACTCCAATAAAACCTGTGGCGAAATCATCGACCACATAGCTCATGAGCTGAAGAAAAAAATGGCAAAAGACATTACAGAAAACCAAAGAAAACTCTGTGTTTTGGTCGATGAATCTACCACTATTAGTGGTACGGTGCTTGTTGTGTGTCTACGCTCAGCATTAGCTGATGCTGAGCCCGAAACGTTTTTTTGGGAGCTGATCGAGTTGGATGGAACAACGGCTGATGACATCACAAAGGCGTTAATGGAGTGTCTTGGAAGAGATTTTAACGAGGACTTTTTAGGTCAGTGTTTCGTTTCTTTTGCATGTGACGGGGCTTCAGTCATGCTAGGGAAGAGAACAGGCGTTGCTACCCAGTTGTGTAGTAAATTCCCAAGCCTGTTTGTGTGGCACTGCTCCAATCATCGTCTAGAGCTGGCAGTTGGGGATGTGGTCAAGGAGGTCTCAGGGCTAAATCATTTCCAGATCTTTTTTGACAAACTCTATTCCTTGTTCCATGCCTCCCCCAAAAATCAGAGGCAGTTAGCGCAGTGTGCGCAAGCAGTCGGACAGCGTCTCCTGGTGATAGGGCGTGTTTTGTCCATCCGCTGGGTGGCTTCAAGTGAAAGGAGCGTAAGAGCAGTCTGGGAAAACTACCGAGTGCTTCATGATCACTTCACAAATGCTGCAAACGACACGAGCAGGGATTCCAGAGACAGAGCAAAGTACAAGGGCCTGGATGATGTGCTCACATCTGCAACGTTTGTCAGCAATCTGGGACTGATGTACGATGCGCTCACAGAGCTCAGCGACCTCTCTCGGCAACTCCAAAAAAGAGAGATGACACTGCCTACAGCAGATAGGCTCTTAACTCGAGAAATACGAGTTTTTGAATCCATGGTCACCATGCCTGGCCCACACATGACTACAGTTCATACAGCTCTAGCTGAGAAGTCCTTCAAGGGTGTTGCCCTGCGTGAGAATGGCAGGCTTGTACAGATTCATGCAGGTCAGTTTTTCCGCAGTATGGTAGAGAATCTGAGACACAGAATGACTTCCACAACCTCCTCTCATGTCAGCACAAGAGAAATCCCATTACATGGCCGGGAGGCCCGGGACAATCAGCTAATCCAGGACATGAAAGTTATCCATCCTGGAAGTTGGCCTGAAGAGGAGTTAGACGTACAGTATGGGGACGTAGAGGTGCTACGTTTGTGCGAAGTGCTGAAAGTGGACAGAAGAGAGACTGTTCAGGGCTTTCGCGAATACAAGGAAACCAGGGCATCCCGTACACCTGCTGCCATGGAGCCTCTACTGAAAGCAGTCCGAACCATCGCTGTCTCCACTAGTGAGTGTGAGCGGGCATTCAGCTGCATGAACGATATCCTTACTGCAAAAAGGAATGCTCTCTCTGTCAGCCGACTGTCCAGCCTGATTTTCATTAAATGTAATGGACCATCACTAGGACAGTTCAATCCGGAACAGTATGTGAGGTCCTGGCTGGCAAAGGGAAGGAGAAGTGCTGATGAAAGAGCCTGTCCAGCTCCAGCCCCTGATACTGATGTCCCCAAGGCCTTCTGGAGCCTTTTCTAACAATGTGAAGTATATTGCAAAGCAGCTCACCCAGTGAGAAGACTTTTGGCATAATGTGCCGATTTGTACAGATCCTGGAGATAGAAGGACTTCAGACCAACCAGGGAGTTATCTGATCAGCTTGGTGTTCAATGTAACTCTTTACCATGGCTCAGACTTTGTTACTTGCAGTTACAGTTTCTCATTTTAGATTGTGCAAATTTTGCATTTGTTTTTACATGTTCTTTGTTCATGCTCTTTATCATTTTTCTGAGTTGGAAAGTTAGATTGCATCATAGTTTACTTTATACATATTTGTATTCTTCAGTGGTGAAGCATATTGCAAAGCAGCTCAGCCATGTGAGAAGACTTTTGGCACTTTTTCGTTTTTCGTTTTCTGAGTTGGAAAGTTAGATTGCATTCAAAATGTACAGAAATACTTAATTTTGTTAAAGCTTTTTATAAAAAATGCTTCTGACCAGAGCTTTGTTTCCTTGTCATTAATGTTGAACACCACCAGAGGGGCTCTCACCTGAAAGGTCTCTGCTTCATGTGTCTTCAGCAGAAGATCTAGACTTTGATTGCTATATTTTCAGTTAATATTGACCTTACTGAGCTTTAGCCATATCCGCTGCCTATCATAAAAAATGTTAAGTACAGTGAACCTTTCTAAAATATACAGTAGTAAAGAGACAAACCCACCAGCATTATAGTAGCCAAGTTCTTGTTTGTGGGCTGTATATATAAAATTGACTTGAAAAAGTTGCTGATTTTAGAGTACTGGCACCTTTTTCATTCCAATTCAAGCACTGACTACAAGTAGTTTGTTTGAATGTAATAATTATGTTGTTTGTTGTTTGTGGAATCATTTATGGAAAAATGAATCTGAATTTTTCGATCTGTTACGATTATAACCTGAAGCAATATAAAAATGAGCCCCATTAATTGAGTTTTAAACATCAGCATATCCGGTCATAGTCCGGTGATTACCTGCTAACGGAAACTCTGCTACACAATTCTTATTATTATTATTGAAACATGACCGGTAAGTTTCAAATTTGTCAAAATAAATTCTGTCCCGAAATATCCGCTTACATTCATAATGTCAGCGGAGGGAGGGGAAGCGGCGCTGTGGAAGAGCAGAGTGGCGAGGGAGAGCTGTCATCTTCCCTTTACAAGCTTCAAACATGTATTTATCGTGTGATTTTGGAAATAAAAATGTATATGTAACATATTCTGAAAGCCAAGACTTTGTTTATTTAAAATCAAACAAAACACCCGATCCCCAAAAAACTATTTTTTTACGCAAATCCACGTTTATTTTGAAATGAGCCGTTGCGACTTTCGACTGATTTCGATAGAGCACATATGGCAAATGTGTGGTTGTGGGGAACCAGGTCAATTAAAGTACTTATTTAACTATTAAATACATTGAGTTTGAGTAAAATACTTGTTTACTGATTAATTTAGGTTATAATATATGAAATTGCAAAGCAAAACTGCTGTAATTGATTTATTTTGTCCTTTGGTATTTTTTAAAGGTTTTCAACCTGAAAGAATCCTAATGTGTCTTTGAAAAGTTGAAATAAAGAAAAGGAAAAAGGATTCCAAGCCTCTCAAATGGGCCAACACTCAAATAAATGCCAAAAACCCAGAGAACTTGACAATACTTATCAGAATAAAAGTATGTTAAATAACACTGCTACCTAGTTAATAACTCTACTTTACTCAGTGGAGGCTCGTCCATTGAGGAAAGGGAGGACCATCCTCCCTAATTTCAGAGAACAATTTACTTTGAAGAGAACAATAAATACACCTCAATTTAAAAGATAAGTCTGTTAAAATACAGATAATAGCCCTGGCTTTGGGACTGAAATGGGGCTAGAGAGGACGAGCTTCCCTTTGGGCGGGTCTAGCCAGAGGCTCTGGATTGGGCGCCTATATCATCAGTGAACCAATCAGCGGATCTGACTGCGCATCAGAGTGTTGATGGGGAGAGTTTTTTCTGAGCCGGGGAACAGGGGCGCTGCGCCCTCTTACCAAAATCAATTCCTTGAATTAAGCTTTGATTATGTTCTGGCCCGCCATCTTGCGGCTCAGCAAAAAATTGGCCCACGGCCAAACTTACTTGCCTACCCCTGGCCTACAGTATGTAACTTTTTTACCGCTGTATATTCCAAATGAACCGGGGCTACCCATATTTGTGATGGGGCTTTAGCCCCAGTTAGCCCCGGCGCCGTCCTTGGTCGGAACAACTCCTCAGAAAGAAATCATGGTTTACAGGATCCATATTTGTGTCACTCTCATTAAGTGTTCCTTATAAATACTGAGGATGAGAGAAAGACATGCATAACTAATCACAGAAAAACATTAGTCAAAAACATTGAACTCCAATTTAGATTATTTTTATGCAGGAAATAACAAGAACATAACAGGGAATTGATGAGCTTAGTTATATACAATATATGACCACAAATATCTCCTAGATTAGAACATGATTTTGTATAAAAAATCAGGGTTCGAGTTATGTGGGAGCTCCCATAAGGAGGATCTGAGCTCTAAGCAGTGAAATCATACATCTCGCTAATACATTACCAACAACCATTATCTTAATCACAAATAATGCATGTGTCAATGCAATGAGTATTATTTACGTTAACGAGGGAAATCGGCTAAAAGAAAAACATGTTTTCCAAAAGAACTACGCATCGTATTCTCTCTTGAATGACAATATGCCTGCACTTTACCTCCATGGTGCGCAATAAATTATTGTGCAATCTATGCCTGTGAGCTTGCTGCGCAAGCCAAGATGATGTGTTATGTGGTGTGTGCGTAGTTGAACCTTTTCATATTTAAAGTGGACCTATCATGCTATATTTGAACAATATATTGTAGGGCCATACCTATATAAAGTATATAAATATAGTTTTTTTTTTCAAAATACCAAACAGATCCTGCTTTTTAGCCATGCCTCATTTCGCTCTATTTGCTCTTTCCAGCCCTGTCTTTGCAGGGGCTGATTCTGTGACGTAGCTTTAATGCAAATGAGCTGCAGCTGACCACGCCCCCCTGCAGGAGAGGGGAGCATGCTTTGAGATCAGCTGCTGGGCTGTCAGAAGAGGGGGAGAAAAAGAGATCTCCGTCCTCCGTGTTTTATTCTTATATGATTATATAGAGTCTTTATTCATTTGTTTTAAAGCTCAATAAATAACAAAGAAGACCTTTGACCGGCACTTTTCTAATTTTGTCCGGAAGATTTCAACTTTAACGGACATGTTGACCAGCGAAAAAAAATCTAACTGAAACTCTGCCGCACAGTCCCCTCGTTCCTTGGAAGAGGCGGAGAGGTGGGTGTTTGTCATCTGCTGGTGGACTACCGGAGAGAATTACAGTGCTTGCCTCGACGGGGAGGGATTGCATTGAATTACAGGAGCAAACGCTTGCCTCGGGGAGGGAGAAAAAGAGCCACAGCGGAGAATAAACAGAAGGGCAACCATGGCAACCATGCGCGGGAAGTCTTCTTCGCTGCTTTTGTGGCAGACTACAGCGCCACTTACAGGCCTGGCATATGTATTACAGCGTCTCCAGCGTGGCCCAACCTCTCATTCCCCTGATAGGTTGAGAGTTGCCCATATAGGCGGAGCTCCTCGTTCCTGACGTCAGAGAAATTTAAATCTGTATCAGTCTGTATCAGATCCGTTGCAGCCTCGTTTTTAGAGATGTATGGAGGAAAAGAGAGGGTTGTGTTTTCTGACACTTGGTGAGTTCCCTGGAACACCGATGTATAAAAGACGTACAAAAGTGCATTTTGCATGATAGGTCCCCTTTAAGTTTGTAGCAAGTAGAGGGCTGCTGCTGTGTGTGCGCGTACTTGCATGTGCTCGCACGCGTTAGTTTTAAAGACCCCCATAAAGCTCAGATTATAACTCGAACCCTGATCAAAATCAAGGCAGAATTGAATTGTTTCTTATAAATGATCAGTATAACAGCATGATTAAAAATCTGCATTGTTGAAATAAATATTCAAAGCGTACAAATAATGGGAAAATACGGGTTGGTTTTGACAATGCTTGATTATGAGGTAATACAGTGGTACAGGAATGAGTCCTAAACCCGGAAAAGAGTTAGCATTTTAGCCCTTTGAGTTATCTTGTCTCAAATCATGTCAAATCAAACTTGTCTTTTTCAAAACATTTATCACAATGTGTGTTAGCCACAGATCTTATTTTGTGTATTTCTCCAAATCCAGTGAAATGCAATTGGCTTTTGTTAAGAGACCTGTTGTGATGCTAACTAACGTGTATCACTGCACCACTGTATAGATGTCTTTCTTTAAATGAAGTAAAATATGTCAGATGGCTCTTTAAGGTTCTTATCTTCTCACAGGGACGTCGATCCTGAAGCCTCCTCCTGTGAAGTGAGCCTTGGTACTGAGCTGGGGGAGGGGCTCCGGCTGCTCCACCTTAGAGCGGCCCCTCTGCTCACTGAGGACACACAGAGCTCCAGCACATCAGAGTCACAAACCATACATGTTCGTTGCATAAAATAAATCGTGAAAAAAAAAAAAATCAGAAAACTATAGTATGTCTGGCTTGGATTGCTAAAATGTAAAAGAAAAAAAGAAACCTCACCTGTGGAGCATTTTCTGACTGAGGTACTTCTTCTTGATGTTTGCCATCTCATTAGCTAATCTTTGATTCTCACTTTTGTACTCATTCATCTTCGAGTCGACCATCCTCAGCTCTGCTATCAACGCCTGTGGAATCACAGAATATTATTGTCACAGTTATAGAAAAGCAAACAAGAACCATGTTTCTCCTGAAATAAGGCGCTGTATCTTTTCTAATATACTGTATAAGAATGTTATTTACAAATACACATTTTTACATTAACATGGACGGTTAATTGAATTAATGGTCACGCATTCAGAGCACATAGCACACACAGTGAAATAGTGGCCTCTGCTTTTAACCCATCTTAGTACTAGGAGTCTAGCACTAGGAGCAGTGGAGTGAGTTTATAAAGAAATATTGTTTGACATGGGACAACAACATGATCATATTGAGGCTTACATTCTTAAGAAGGCCTTTGTTAAAGAAACTGTTGGAATGATTTTTGTTTGATACTGAACATATGAATTTGACAACATATTCAAGTTTCAATGACCAAATAAAATTATGAGGAACAAAGGAAGAGATTGTTCACTTGCAAAACCACACTGATGAAATCATATTAAAAAATAAGAAAGGCAGTGGATTACAACAACAAAACACATGAAATAAAAAATGAAATGAGAAGTGCTATATGTTTCACTTGCAAGAAAAGGAGGTTTGGGGTGACCTTTAGCTTCTTGGTTCTCTCTCTGAGGATCCACTGGCACTGCTGAAGCTGCTCTGCTGCCTCCGGGCCGGGCTGCCGGGCCAGGATGTGCTTCAGCTCCACATACAGCTTCTCCTTCTCCTTCACAGGGACACACAAGGAGGAAATCAGAGTGATTAGAGAGAGGGACAGTTCCTGAGTAAGTGAGTCTTTCTTGATACGACCCCCAAATCATGACCAAGTCAGATATGTTGATGTCCTACACATGGTCGCTCTAAAGGTCTCCTATTATACTATTTTTAGGCATATATTATAGGTCTCAGATATATAAAGATATTTAAAAAACATGTCTCTGAAGTGTTTTCCTCAAAATACCAAACAGATCACCCATTGTAGCCATGCCTCATATCCCTCTATTTCAGCCCTGCTACTAAAGTGCTGATTCTAGGTCTGTAGCTTTAAATGTAACCAAGCTGCTGCTGGCCACGCCACTTTTGGAGCATGCATGAGCTCTCCTCTGTGAACCCACATTCTCAGCTAAACACTGCTGTGATTAAATGCCATATCATGTTCCAAACCACATCAAGGATTATTTCTGAAACAGTATGGAGCTCAAACGCCTTCTCTCTCGTGGGTTTACCACAAGGTGATTTCCTTTTTATTTCCTGCTTTTTTACACATACTCTCTCCAGTACAGCTTAGCTCTGAGTGTTAGCGATGCTTGCTAATGTAAACACAGACCATATTACTTCCAAAACACGTTGCGCATTGTTTCTGATACAGAAACGTTTCGGATAGGGCGCAAAGCCAGCCCACATTTCAGTAATGTCGTCATGACCGCAGCAAATCTAGACCAGCTCCGTTTCCCCCCCGTTTTTAGAGATGTGGGTACGGAGGAAAAGAGAGAGGGTTTTATTTTCTAACACTTTGTCTCCTTACACACCAGGGACACATATTTATGTATAAAAGACATCAAAAAGTGCCTTTCACAATAGGTGACCTTTAAAAGACAGAATATAATACAGAGAAGCAATCAGTGTCCAAAGTTTTTCATTATAAGATCCAAGCAGCACATTTTTGATTTAATATATCTCACTTTCTTGACAGAATTAACCCTTGTGCCCTCCTCGGGCATTTTTGTACGTTTTTTCTGATTCGTTTGGTGATCATTTCAGCTGTTACAGCTTTTGGCATGGATTTTTGCAAGAAGTCTTCTTTTGAGTCAAATTTTTTAAATCCAATGTCGTTTACTCTTTTAACATATTTTGTATACTCTCGTGATGCATTTTGCACCCTCTGGACCCCTTCGTGGCAAAAATGTACACGCCCATAAAAACTGCTATTAAATCACCATACATCAATATATTTTTCTACTTTTTTTTTCATGAATCACTTAAACAACTTCTAACGTACTCAAAACTACCAAACATTCAATCCTTTTCAGGATTTTAACCCTTTAAACGCCTGTTTCATTATTTGAATTATTTCATTTCTCTCAATGTCAGCATTTCATTTAGAAGAAAAGTAGTGATATTTGATATTTCTACTCTATTCCAACAGATTACACCATTTTCCCATTCTTAAATTTTTGCCAGTTATATTATGGAGCCGCGTGACTACTTCTTCATTTGAGTTCCTTCTCTTTGCTCCAGGTCTTTCTCCTTCTCTGCTCACTAAAGAAATAAACCCTTGGTCAAACTGCATGTTTATCTTTGGCAGCCAGGTGCATAAACACACTTACAGTTGTTTTTTGTTTTTGAGTAATCAAGCAGCTCTTCAAAGACACATCAAACACATCCTTGAAAAGATGGCCTTCTTTTACCCATGAAATGATCTGTGTATGCTTACAGATTCTCACACAGACAGACACACGGAGAGGGAGGAGAGGTGTGTGCTGGTTGGACACAGGCCTAAAAAAGTGTTGTTCTATCAACTGAGAGAGCACCAGGTCACATGCTCCAGGACCTGCTGGTCTGCTGCTGGAAATGACACACACACACACACACACACACACACACACACACACACACACACACACACACACACACACACACACACACACACACACACACACACACACACACACACACACACACACACACCCACACACACACACACACACACACACACACACACACACACACACACACACACACACACACACACACACACACACACACACACCACTCCCCTGGTAGTCACACGGCTCCATAATATAACTGGCAAAAATGTAAGAATTCCATGCATCGGCCTACAGTGGGAAAATGGTGTAATCTGTTGGAATAGAGTAGAAATATCAAATATCACTACTTTTCTTCTAAATGAAATGCTGACATTAGAAAATGCATGGTTTTATACTGCAATGGCAGTGAGATCAAAAAATGTGGTCTGAATGGAAGTCAATGAGGCATTTTTGAGAGAAATGAAATAATTCAAATAATGAAAGTTTAAAGGGTTAAAATCCTGAAAAGGATTGAATGTTTGGTAGTTTTGAGCACGTTGTAAGTTCTTTAAGTGATTCATGAACAAAAAAAAGTAGAAAAAGATATTGATGTATGATGATTTAATAGCAGTTGTTTGGGGCGTGTACATTTTTGCCACGAAGGGGTCGAAAGGTTGAAAATGCGATTAAAGTCAAATCAGCGAAAACACACTGTTGCACTGGCTGATGATTATGTTAAAAGTCCTTGACAATTATACACGGTACACACACTGAGAAGACTGTTTACCTGTAGGAGGAGTTCATGTTCCTCCAGCTCTTGGGTCTTGGCGATCAGGCGTCTCTGTAAAGACTGAATCTTCTGGATGAGTTCATATCTGCCGGGGTCGCTGCCCTGCAGGGGGGGATATTTGCAGGATGTTAACGGCCTGATGATTGGCTCTTCGATCATTGATATTCATTCTGCCTAAAGTTTGTGCATGCTCTGTCAGATAAACTAATAACGTAAATGTTCCCGTCAAGTAGGGTCAGAGCTAAAGGGATCTAGGTTGAGGTTGGATAAGGAAAGTTCACCTCCAGCCGCCGCCATCGGTGAATGTTTATGGGTCTGAGCTGGTCCTCCAGGACGCTGTTCCTCGTCCTCTCTCTCAGCAGCTCCCTCTGCAGGTGGAACAGCTCTCGCCTGCAACACAACCGCCCACTGCTACTTCACACAGTTCTCCACATGCAAGACATACAGGAAGAGTTCACTGGAAAGGGCGAGTTGAAGTACCTACAGGTTGATTGACAGGACAAGCTGAACTTTTGCTAAACATTGATTTGAATCATTTGAAAAGAGCATACTATGGTTTTGGAAGCTAGAAGTACAAAAGAAGTCTTCCTACCTCTGACTCTGGGTCGTTCTCGTCTCATCTTTCTGATGCTTCTGCTCTAAACACTACGCTTTGTTGGTCACCTCGTCTTTCTTCATCCTGTCCTCCTAGAACAAAGCGTTCTCTCAGAGCAGCTAACTGCCATCCTCATCTCCTCCACTGCTCCTGCCTTCCTCTCTCTGTCCTCTCTCAGGTCCTCTCTCAGGTCCTCTCTCAGGTCCTCTCTCAGGTCCTCTCTCAGGTCTTCTCTCAGGTCCTCTCTCAGGTCCTCTCTGTGTTACCTCAGGTCCTCTCTCAGGTCCTCTCTCAGGTCCTCTCTCAGGTCCTCTCTGTGTTACCTCAGGTCCTCTCTCAGGTCCTATCTCAGGTCCTCTCTGTGTTACCTCAGGTCCTCTTTCAGGTCCTCTCTCAGGTCCTCTCTCAGGTCTTCTCTCAGGTCCTCTCTCAGGTCCTCTCTCTGTTACCTCAAGTCCTCTCTCAGGTCCTCTCTCAGGTCCTCTCTCAGGTCCTCTCTCAGGTCCTCTCTCAGATCCTCTCCGTGTTACCTCAGGTCCTCTCTGTGTTACCTCAGGTCCTCTCTCAGGTCCTCTCTCAGGTCCTCTCTGTGTTACCTCAGGTCCTCTCTGTTTTACCTCAGGTCCTCTCTCAGGTTCTCTCTGTGTTACCTCAGGTCCTCTCTCAGGTCCTCTCTGTTTTACCTCAGGTCCTCTCTCAGGTTCTCTCTGTGTTACCTCAGGTCCTCTCTGTTTTACCTCAGGTCCTCTCTCAGGTTCTCTCTGTGTTACCTCAGGTCCTCTCTGTTTTACCTCAGGTCCTCTCTGAGGTTCTCTCTGTGTTACCTCAGGTCCTCTCTCAGGTCCTCTCTGTGTTACCTCAGGTCCTCTCTGTTTTACCTCAGGTCCTCTCTCAGGTCCTCTCTGTGTTACCTCAGGTCCTCTCTGTTTTACCTCAGGTCCTCTCTCAGGTCCTCTCTGTGTTACCTCAGGTCCTCTCTGTTTTACCTCAGGTCCTCTCTCAGGTCCTCTCTGTGTTACCTCAGGTCCTCTCTGTGTTACCTCAGGTCCTCTCTGTTTTACCTCAGGTCCTCTCTCAGGTCCTCTCTGTGTTACCTCAGGTCCTCTCTGTTTTACCTCAGGTCCTCTCTCAGGTCCTCTCTGTTTTACCTCAGGTCCTCTCTCAGGTCCTCTCTATGTTACCTCAGGTCCTCTCTCAGGTCCTCTCTGTGTTACCTCAGGTCCTCTCTGTTGGGCAAAGTCTGGTCCAGGATACTCTTCTTGCGCCGGAGCCTTTTAATCTCCACCCTCAGCAGGCGTACGTCATCCATCCGCTGGTTGTAGTGGAAGTCTCCCTTGCTCAGGATGGATTGCTGGATCCTGATCTTCTCATACAGCAGTGCACGCTCATCGTTGCGGTGCAGCAGCTGTTTGACCAGGTTGTCTCGCTCTCGGATCACCTTGAGTGAAGTTTGGTCAACAAATAATCAGATATATGTATCTCTTTTATCATTCTGTACTTCCTCTTGTTCAACTTCATCTCTCTATACCTGTTCCAGTTGTTTCTTCTGCTGGATCTGCTCAGCATCAGCATCGGCTATAATCTTCTGGAGTTTGAGCTGCTCTGCTTTCTGACTGTCCACACGCTGCTTTGTTTCTTCGAGCTGGAGCTTCATGAGCTGCAGTTCCCCCTGCAGCAGGACACAGAGATATGCACACATAAATACAAATAATGACAATGTGAGTGTTTGTGTGTGTCTCAGCATTGATTCTCTTATTGTTTAGCAGTCTTTTGAAAGCTGTTTAGCCCTGCCGGACTCTGGTTAGGGACTGCTCTGTAGGCACACATCGAAATGCTCACAGCAGCGTGGACAAGCTAGCTGTGGGACGTCTCTGTCTGTTTTTGTTTACACAGCGCACCTGTCTGTGCCATTATATCACTTGTTATAAAAAAGAGGAGGGGCGGTAACCCTCGAACCTCCTGGTGGACACCGGTGGCCAGGGAAGCCGTCCGACTGAAGAAGGAGGCCTTCAGGGATTTGTTATCCCGGGGGACTCCCGAGGCAGGTGCAAGGTAGGGCAGCAGCCTCAGCCGTGGCCGAGGCAAAGCAGCGGGTGTGGGAGAAGTTCGGAGAAGGACTTTCGGGCGGCACCAAAGTTGTTCTGGAAAACTGTCCAACACCTCAGGAGGGGGAAGCAGGGAACCATCCAAGCTGTGTGTAAGGATGGGATGTTGTTGACCTCAACTGATGGAGTGTTAGGGCGTTGGAAGGAACACTTTGAGGAACTCCTGAACCCGACAACTCCGCCCTCTATGTTAGAGGCAGAGCTGGAGTATGACGGGGGATCAACACCAATCTCCCGGGGGGAGGTCACTGAGGTCGTCAAACAACTCCACAGTGGCAAAGCCCCGGGGGTGGATGAGATCCGCCCGGAAATGCTGAAGGCTCTGGGTGTTGAGGGACTGTCATGGTTGACACGTCTCATCAACGTTGCGTGGAAGTCGGAAACAGTACCGAAGGAGTGGCAGACCGGGGTGGTGGTGGTTCCCCTTTTCAAAAAGGGGGATCAGAGGGTGTGTGCCAATTACAGAGGCATCACACTATTCAGCCTCCCGGGGAAAGTTTACTCTAAGGCAGAGTCCTGCATCGGGTCGGGTACCCGCGGGCAAAAAAGGTGATTCGCGGGTGGTATTTTTTCAAACGCTTTTTTGCCGGGTTCGGTTCTGGGTAAAACAAAGATGATGCGGGTCGGGTCGCGGGTATTGCATAATAAATATATTAAAATAATAATAAATTAGTTTAATGTTTAAAATCCTCAGACCTCTCCCCCGCGGGACCGTGCATAATCATAACCTCTGCAGCGCATCAATCTGCTGCTGTGCGCGCCACATTCGAAATGGCTGAGGTGAAGCTCTCTAGCGGAGAATACAGCATTTTCAATAACACTTCCTCAAGAGCAAAATCCAACGTCTGGGAGGCTTTTGGTGTCATCCTAGATGGAGGAAATAACCAACATCCCCCGCTTTTTGAGACAAATATGCAACTGTGTGTGTTAATAATTGCACGTTTTCAGTGCTCATATATATGCGGGTTCGGGTCAGGTTGCGGATCTTGTGCCGACGGGTCGGGTCGGGTTGCGGAACTAATTGGCAATATGTGCCGGTAGCGGGGTGGGTTCGGTATTGCACGTCGCGGGTGCGGGGCGGGAGCGGGTCTTGAAAATCAGACCCGTGCAGGAGTCTGCTCTAAGGTACTCGAAAGGAGGGTCAGGCCGATTGTCGAACCTCAGATCGAGGAGGAACAATGCGGATTCCGTCCTGGTCGTGGAACGATGGATCAGCTTTTTACTCTCGCAAGGATCCTGGAGGGGGCTTGGAAGTACGCTTATCCGGTCTACATGTGTTTTGTAGACTTGGAGAAGGCGTATGGGGTGAGGGTGAATGATATACCGTGTCATGGCGATAACCGCGATATGCGCATGCGCGATATTCACACCGCAGGGACGTGCGGTTTTATTCATTTTTAAAAAAAATGCTAACGCACTTTAGCACAGAATTAAAAATAAAGATACCCTTATTACTTATCGAAACTGCACATACAATATATCCGATTAAAGCTGAGACTCCACAGATTATTTAAGTATAGTATCTAAGCGATCCGATCTCGCGACAGGGGAAGCAAACACAGACATCACAACACGTATTTTTTAAGGAGCTTTTACGGGAGATTGTCTCACCGTAGCTGTCAATCTGATCAAAAGACGTGTTCAATGGCATTAAAACGAGAAAAAACGCGGCTGACTCGGTTGATCCATAGGTTAATAATGTATCTGTGGCTTTGAAGCAATTGTTTATAATCCATAATTCCATTTTAATTTAAAAATCGGAGCACAAAAGTTAGCTGCTAATGGTAGCTACCAGAGTATATGCAGCTTCCGGTTTTGGCTACGTATCACTCTCACTCCTTATTTGGTAATGTGTGTATTAGACTGCCGCATTGCCAAGACCGGAAGCAGCAGCCACTCTGGTGGCTACCATTAGCAGCTAACTTTTGCTCTGCGATTTTTACATAAAAATGGAATTATGGATTATAAATGAAATAATTGTTTTATACAGAGACGTTAAAAACCTACGTTTGATCAGATTGACAGCTACGGTGAGACGATCTCCCCTAAAAGCTCGTACGTAAGGTACGTGTTGTGATGTCTGTGTTTGCTTCCCCTGTCGCGAGTTCGGATCACTCAGTGATGATACTATATACCTAAATAATCTGTGGAACCTCAGCTTTAATCGGATATCTTGTATGTGCAGCTACGATAAGTAATAAGGGTACTTTTATCTTGAGTTCTGTGCCAAAGTCCGTTAGCATTTTTCGCTCAGGGGTCATTTAGATGCTTCTTATGAGACTTGTGTTTTGTTTTGGTAAAAATGGTTTGTATCGTCAGTTAGCTGAGATTATTTCCGTTAATCTGGTATAACACATTAATAGGTTCTTAAATATTAAGATCCCCTGAGACACAGTGTCGTGAAAAAAAAAGTAAAGTACCCGCCGGGACCTTGGGGCTTAACAGGTTAAAAAAAACGCAATATATATCGCAGGGGAACAAAAAACCGCAATGTCAGGTTTTTTTCAATATCGTGCAGCCCTAACTCAGGGCCATCCAATCTCTGTACTTCCAAAGCGAGAGCTGTGTCCGGGTCCTCGGCAGTAAGTCGGACACATTTCCGGTGAGGGTTGGCCTCCGCCAGGGCTGCGCTTTGTCACCAATCCTGTTTGTAATATACATGGATCGGATTTCGAGGCGTTGTCGTGGGGGAGGGGGTCTGCAGTTCGGTGGACTAAGGATTGCACCACTGCTTTTTGCAGATGATGTGGTTCTAATGGCTTCATCGGTCTGCGACCTTCAGCACTCACTGAATCGGTTCGCAACCGAGTGTGAAGCGGCTGGGATGAGGATCAGCACCTCCAAATCTGAGGCCATGGTTCTCAGCAGGAAACCGATGGACTGTCCACTCCAAGTAGGGAATGAGTCCTTACCCCAAGTGAAGGAGTTCAAGTATCTCGGGGTCTTGTTCTCGAGTGAGGGAACAATGGAGCGTGAGATGGGCCAGAGAATGGGAGCAGCGGGAGCGGTACTGCAGTCGCTTTACCACACCGTTGTGACGAAAAGGGAGCTGAGCCAGAAGGCAAAGCTCTCTGTCTACCGGGCCATTTTCGTTCCTACCCTCACCTATGGTCATGAAGGATGGGTCATGACCGAAAGAACGAGATCGCGGATACAAGCGGCCGAGATGGGTTTTCTCCGCAGGGTGGCTGGCGTCTCCCTTAGGGATAAGGTGAGAAGTTCGGTCATCCGGGAGGGACTCGGAGTTGAACCGCTCCTCCTTCGCGTCGAAAGGAGCCAGTTGAGGTGGTTCGGGCACATAGTTAGGATGCCACCTGGGCGCCTCCCTAGAGAGGTGTTCCGGGCACGTCCAGCTGGGAAGAGACCAAGGGGTAGACCTAGGACCAGGTGGAGGGATTATATCTCTTCGCTGGCCTGGGAGCGCCTTGGGATCCCCCAGTCAGAGCTGGTTGATGTGGCCAGGGAAAGGAAAGTTTGGGGCTCTCTGCTGGAACTGCTACCCCTGCGACCCGACTACGGATAAGCTGGGAGAAGATGGATGGATGGATAAAAAAGAGGATGTGTGTGTTTGTGTGTTAAACTCTTTGAATGTTATGGTACAGCGGCTCAGAGCAGCGAATAAGAAGCCGCACTTTCAATGAAAACGCCTGTATATTTGTCAGCCAGTCTGCACTTTGAATTTGAACACAAGCACATCATGGACTGGCTCTGCATTGGTGAATATAAATGAAGCACACATTTTCCTGGCAATGTAGAGGGAAGGTAGCCCTAAAAAAGAGAAAACTATGACTTGGGTTAATGAGTAATTCAATAGTTCCTAGTGCTACTGGACAAGGCAACTCTCGTAACTTACATGCGGGGAAATGTAACATTCACATGTATGCATTTGGCAGAGGCTTTTGTCGATCACATTTGAAATGATGGTGAGGAACTCCAAAGCCCCCCTCACTATGAACCAATGAGGCAGGATGCAGTACCTTCAGGGTCTCGTTATCCTTCTCTAAGCGCTTGTGTTCCTGCTGATCCTTTGTGAGGGCGAGCTCCTTCCCAGTAATCTCGTCTCTCAGTCGGGTGACCTGGTTATCCATGGTCTTCATCTTCCTCTTCATCTCTGCTATCTCCTCCTGAGGCCAGACACAGTGAATTTTGAAGGAAGGAAACAAATAGTGATAATATATTATAAAAACATTTACTGTGGTGTAAAACTAGTTGTGAGGAGGTTTCACCATCTTTGCATACTAGAAAATACAGAATATAAACACGAGGAACGACAGATAGAGTAAAAACTGTACGTTTAATCCAAGTCTTTAGAGCAACTCATGAAAGAATCTCAAGGTTATGACTTCTTCCCTTTCCTAGTAACTAGTTGATGCACTGGCTACCTCACACTTTATATGAATAATAAAAAGAAACACTTGAAGGATAGTGAATGAACTGCTTTCTAAGTTTTAATATTGGCCTCTCATACACACACACACTCAGGCAGAGATGCAAGAGTTGGCCAGACCATCCGAGAACCTTGGGGTCAATGTCTTGGACACTTTGTGATTTGGACAGTAGGAGCCAGCGATGAAAGCCCCACATAGTGATCAGCAGACCCCCTGCTCTACATCTTGTGATCAGTGACCCCCTGCTCTACATCCAATCAGCAGTGTGTTAGTACCTGAGCCTCGATGAGGTTTTTGCTGTAGAGGTTCCGTTCAGACACCACAGACTCCAGCAGGTTCTCTTGCTGTTTCAGCTTGCACTCTGCCTCTGTGACCTTCTTCCTCCAATCAAATATCTCCATCTCTCTCACTTCCACGTCATCCACTTTTTGTTGCACCTGTGAAATGTAGAACAGTTGATGTCAGGCCTCAGAACAATACATATCTTTAAATCATTGTTTCATATAAAAAATGAATCCAAATAGTGAATGCAACCTTCTGCATGAGGCTGCTGGTCTCGTTGATGTTGCGGTCGCGCTCCTTCTCCAGCTGTTGGATGATCTTGCGCTGCTTCTGGGCCTCCAGGCGGAATCCACTAATCTCGTGTTCCAGCGTCTTCTTGTCCTGCTCCAGCAGCTTCACCAGGCTCTGCTGCTTCTCAGTGGAGAGTGCAGCTTTGATCATGTTCTATTGAATGCGATCACAGAGGAATACAGGACCATGAGGAAATTATGAGGGAAAATGTAGATTAATAAATAGCCTGTGAGTTACTTTTACACTAGTTGCTGCTGTTCTCTACTGACAAAGATCAATATTTAAAATTACATAACAGGCCAGCATATACAGCATCCTCTTCCTGTGAGGTTCTCTTCATACCTTATTTAAGATGTCTCTCTCTCGAACAAGCTCATCTATGGCTTTTCTGTCACTTTCCACCTGCTTCTGGTAGGATTCAAGATCTGTGGAAGGAGAAAGAAAGACTTGATGCCCCAAGTCAACAGTGTAGGACATTTTCATCATAACTAATTCTTTTTCATGAGCGTGGCGCTATCTTGAAACATGTTATGTAAATTAGCATGTCTCACGTCTTTGAGAAGTCTGAATAAAATATGGCAGGGCAAAAAGAAGACTTTAATGTCCGAATGAAATTGATTGATGTCCAGTTTATTGTACAGAACAGGAATTGTAAAGGAGAAACAATAAAGAATGTCCCGATCCATACTGTACCTTTCTCCAGAGCAGCAATCTGAGCCCTCAGCGTCTCCCTCTGCACCTCCACATCAGACTTCTGATCCTCCATCTGGTGGAACTTCTTCTGGATGGTTTTCTCTCATCTTTGTTTGTTTGGCCATCTCCTGACGCATCTGATTTACCTCGTCTTCTCTTATCTGACAGGTGGGGGGGGGAGTCATATGAAGCATTACACAGAGGTTGGGTGTTACCTGATTGATATGCATAGGTGGTATTCATGAATATATTCTCCACTACTGCAGATCTGAGAAACATTTATTTTATTTTAGGCCTACACAGTATAGCCCTACATCTACTCTGATTCTGTCACTCCATGCTTTGTGTGTGTCTGTGTGTGTCCGTGGAGCAACATGTACCTTGAGCTCGTTGGCGTTCTGTTGATTCTCCAGGGAGAGATGCTGTTTGGCTGCAGAGAGCTGCTCACTGTCCTGCAGCAGCTTGTTGTTCTTCAGCTGCATCTGCTCCAGATCCTTAGAGGAGCGCTCATTCAACATCTGTCACAGTCAGGGAGGGAGGGAGGCAGGTGAGGTACCACTGTGTGTTTACGTGAAATAATGTGTGTGTGAGGGTCTGTGTGGGTACATATATTTGTATGTATAACATTATTTTATATACCACACAATTACGTGCACTTTGGTTTTACATGGTTTTGGGGGCGGCAGTAGCTCAGTCTGTAGGGACTTGGGTAGAGGGTCCCCTGTTTTAATCCTTATAATGGACCAAGTATGGAGAGTGGACTGGTTCTTTGAGAGGTGTCAGCTCCTCCTGGGCACTGCCAATAAGTCCTTGAGCAAGGCACCAGATCCCACACTGCTCCAATAGTGCTGTACAAAAGCTGTCCACTCCTAATACTAGGATGGGTTGAATACAGAGACTGAACTTCACTGTGTATGTGGTGCAGCCAGGGCAGTTTCTAGCTTTTTGGGGGCCCTATGCAAGATGCTGTTTGGGGGCCCTAGTTTTTACAGTTTTTTAACTACAATGGGGGGGATTCCGAAGCCTTTAAGATGATCTGTGGAGATGCATCAATCTGTTACACTTTAATAGGAAAACAGGCTAATTTTACGAAAACCAAGCAATTGAAAATTACAAAAAATGATATTAAAAAGGTAAACAATAAGGCTCCTCTATGTCAATAAATGCAAGAGATGCAGCATTTTCTCAACAATGTTTAATTTACATTTCTCATCTTCCTCAGACGTCACTCATTGGCTGACAGCCCAACGATGATTTGGACTTTATTACCCCAAAAACACAAGCCACAGCTTTGCTATCATTGCAGTTTAGTCGTGTTTATATCCTACATTGGATTTTTAAGCATATAATGCTTCACCGAACACAGGAGGGGGCTTGGCTGTCTACAAATAAAGACGGCTCATTTTAATTATCCCCAAATATATTGAGGCTGAACCTGAACCTTGAATTCTCTGCTCCCATCATAATCTTGGCGATCTTGTTAAAATTGTGAATGCAGAATTAAAAATACTATGTAACTGGTTTGCAGTTAATAAATGATCCCCTGATGTGGCCAAAACAAATTACATGTTATTCAATACAAAGTCTGAGAGTAGAAATTACTGCATTATACGGATTTGCAATACCGAGATAGAAAAAGTTGGTGCGTGTACATTTTTAGGACTGCTTGTTGACGAAAAACTCAATTGGAAGCACCATATAAATTATGTACAGACTAAACTGTCAAAAACAATAGGTATTTTGTATCTCACTAAGAACATTCTTGAAGAAAAAATACTCTTTATAACAGTCTATTTCTCCCTTACCTTTACTACTGCTCCGAAATATGGGGAAACACGTACTCAACAAATCTACAAAAAAGAATAACATCCCAAAAAAAAGTATTACGAATAGTCTGTGGTGTTGGTAAATATGAACACACAACTCCCATATTTAAAAAAACTCAATCTATTAAAATGTGTTGAGATAGTACAGCTTAAAACAGTACTGGTTATGCACAACATTTTCCATAACAAAATGCCTAATAACATTCAAAAGCAGTTCCAAACCACAGCGTGAACATATGAATGTAAAAATACTTGTCACTTGAAAATAAGTGTTCACAATGTTTATATGCAATTATGCATATATTATTATTATTATTATTATTCATTTGCCAAGTACATGTGTACATATTAATTATGTAATATGTATTTTCATTTCCAAAAAAAGATAGTTGAAACTGCTATTGACATGTGCAGAAAACGACCCTATATCTAGTTTTCGTATATATATATATTAGGGCTGTCAAACGATTAAAATGTTTAATCAGATTAATCACAGCTTAAACATTTTTTAATCATGATTAATCACCATTCGAACTATGTCCAAAATATGCCATTTCTTTATGTATATTGTTGTGTGAATGGAAAGATAAATGAAAGAAGGCGGATATATCCATTTAACATACATAACGTATGTTTATTATAACATTGTTCTGTGTGTCAAAATGAAAGACAGCCCACACACCTATCAATCATATCTATCATTTCTATCAACACGTAATGTTGTATCGATGTATATAGAGATGTACTACAGCAAAAGTATTCTCCGTCGGGACTTCCTGCAACAACACCACGCCGTTATCTTGATTCTGATTGGCCAGAAGACATTATCCAAGATGTTCTATTGAGAAGACGATCACTACGTGACAAAAGTTTTCAAAACCGTTTCTAGTCTTCGGTATTTCCAGATAAGTGGCTACTGAAATCAATCTTACTAACTGCTGTCTGTGCAATTTACTCCGCGCGAGTTGGCGGACTTTATTTTGCTTACTTTAACATCATTTTTCATGGTGGGGCTAAGCCATTTCTTGGTATGGCTGGAGCCTACCCCAGCACTGCCACTGGTGGGATGTATGGGGCGGGCCATTCTGCACATGCGTTAAATGCGTTAAATATTTTAACGCAATTAATTCAAAAAATTAATTACCGCCGTTAATGCGATAATTTTGACAGCATTAATATATATATATATATATATATATATATATATACATATATACAGTATACATATATATAAATATGCATTTATTGTTTTCCTGCCATAACTTTTGTTTAATTTTTTTCTCCTGTTTTCTTTATTTCTTTGTACTCCTTCATTTGTATATGTTTTTGACGCAATAATGCCGATGTTGTATTAGGATGATGCACGGGAGGGCTACTTTCCATAAGCTATGCTTCAGCCCTCCCGTTTCTACTAATTGTGTTCACCTTTGTGTGTATGAATTATACTTTTTTTGTTTTTTGGATGAAAAACAAAACAAAATTACTTTCAGCTTGGGGGCCCCCTAGTGGCCGCGGGGGCCCTATGCATCTGCATAGTCTGCCTATAGAAAGAAACGGCCCTGGGTGCAGCTGTACATGTACCTGTGTGTGACGATTGAAGAGGAATTCATTCAAATCATCCTTTCCTTTTCCACAATGCTGTTGTTAACCATACAGAATGATAGCAGTTTCCTGGTGTGACCTTTGCTCTTGTTGAAGAGTACATTATTATATTGTGGGTTCGTATAACAGCTTACTCATCTGGGCTTTGGTTACCATGCTGTAAACTCTTTATGTATACACTTGTAGACAAATTAAGCTAGAACTCCAGGAAAGAGACCAGAGGTTTTTTTTTAATCAATAGTATGAATTCAACTGCAGACAACCAGTAGCGTGGCGTGGGGAAAAATGTAGGGGAAGCCCATTTTTTGGGTCGGGGGGCGGTCAATAACGTAACCAGATGAGTGATTACAGCGCCCGGTATCATTTTACACACATTTGTATCACACAGATGCAGGACTTGCACACGCCTGTTATCTAACCGACAGGTCCGCACGCACTCTCCAGCTGAAACTCTCTTCTTATTAATTTAAGCATTTTACTTATTAATGTATGCAGACAATCACACAATCTATGTGATTTTTGGATTTACCGTGCCTCTCAATTGCCCGTGACAGGTTGGCAAGGTCGATGAATCCTGAAGTTGACCAAGTATTGTTCAGGGAGCACGAATCCTTGTCAAAAAGAAGACATGGCCAGCCAAATAGACGCTGAAGTTTAGCGCTTCCAGTTAGCCACTCTGTGCGGACATAATTATCCTCATTGAACGTCCGATTATCTCCCTTTTTCCTCTGTGTACACACAGCTCGAGTGCGGGCATTGGCCTATCATCTGATTTAATTTTTAGTTGCTGCTGTAGCGGAAGTTTAGTAAAGTTATGTTTGATTAAGTACGCCAAATCTCCACCCTCCATAATGCTTCATTTGCTTGATAATTTCTAACGGCGGTGATGACAGTTACAGTATTAAAACTGATGTTGATGTGATTTGATTGGATGGCAGTGTCCAATCAAATCGCCAGCCGCCAACCGCCTCTGAAGGGAAGCAAGAGGCGGCTAGCTTCCCTTGGCATGGCCCTGACCAATCACAGGTTGGCAGGGGCATCACGTGGGCCTCATCTGATTGGTCAATCCCTCAATTTTTTTTCACCAAAGGAAGCCAGATTCGGCTGGCCTCCTCTCGCAACAGTGAGTGCAATCTACTGTTTCACCATAACATCTAGAGGGGCGCTGTTTGTTTCACTCTTTGTAAAATACTCAATGAGAATGGGGGAGAGCCGGGCCGGCAGCAACACACAGTAAAGGAGAATTATCGAAACAAAACAAAGTGTTTTTATTTATTTATTTAAATTATAACTACAATCCGAAAAAACAGAGGAAGCCTGGCTTCCCTTGGCCTCCGGGAGAAAACGCCACTGCAGACAACCCAGTCTCACGGCATTTCGTGTTAAAGTCACAAAATGGATCTATTGATTCGTGTTCACCAACACCATTTCCCCCTTTTTTTACGGGTCACACAGAACGATAAATAATAACAAATTAGAAGGAAAAAAAGGTTTAAAAATACAGATTTAAGTATTCTGAGGCTCTGAGCCTCATTTATTTTCCTCACGGACGGCAAGAAAAGTCAGACATTATACGATTTAAAATAAAAACAATAATCGTGGCTTGATATTGATTAAGAAAATGTTTTTATGAACCACACAGCTTCCGGTCTTCCAAGACCAGACCAGACAAAAAGACGTGGTACAGGCACGAAACATACTACCAATAGAAATACATTGCTTTTATCGTATCGTTTAATCGTTCTGTGCGACACGAAAAAAAGGGGAAAATCGTGTTGGTGAACACGAATCAATAGATTACATTTGTTTTGTGACTATAACATGCCGTGAGACTGGGTTGCTACAGAAGCCCTGAGGGGCAATGTGGACAAAAGTTTGGGGAAGAAATGTGATCCAGACCTTAAGCTTATCATACCATTTATTTATTATACTTTCTTACTGTTACAAGAGAAATATCTCAAATTACCGAGATATTAGTTATTAGCTCAATTAATATAGGTGTGAGTGTATTTTGGGCCTATGTCTGTAATAGAAAAAAATACCGGAGTGAAGAACTGAATTTCCCCTCGGGATTAAAAAAGGTGATCTTAATGTTAGTCATGGTCCCTCTCCTGCTCACCTTCAGCTCTCTGAGTTGCTGCTCCAGTCTCTGCTGCTCCTCTTTGGCTCTCTGGCCCTGAACGTTCAGAGCTTTAATCTCCCCCAGCTTGGCCTCCATATCCACCTGCAGCTGTTTCACCTCCTTATCCAGCTTTTCCTTCAGCCTCATCTCCCGGGAAATCTCATTCTGCTGTACCTGGAGCTCCTGCTGAAGCTGGATTTGAACACAAACAACAAGTTACAGCTATATTAAAGTTATTTAATTTGTAAGTACCCTGTGTTTTGCTCTTACAGTACATAAGGTCATCTACAGACTCATTGATGTAAAATGTCAGATTTAGCAGATAATCTAATTTCTCATTAACGTCTCTTCTTCTGTGCAAAATCTGTTTCCTCTTTAATAAGATCATTTACACCTTTGGTTGTCTCTTCATTGGTCTCTATTAAATCTAACATGAAGTACGTTAGAGGTCTGCCGTAGAGAGTAGTTTGCATCTTACTTACCTGAGAGATATTCTCTGAGGCTTGTTCTCGTCGCGCCTCCATCTCCTGCTCCACGGTGATGGCTTTGTTTAGTTTTCCTCTCAGAGCCTCCACAGTTGTCAGAAGTTCATCCCTCTCCACAGTCAACTCCTCGTTTATCTTTAGAAGATCACTGGAAAACACACATTACAGTTGGCGCCATGCATTTGACCTACAGTATGTCAACAGTAATCAGTTTAGACCGGGGGAAATTGGGTGAAATGGCTCACCTCTGCTCTTGGTCCAGAGAGATGTTAGTTTGTTGTTCAGCCGTTTGCATTAGGTTGGAAACGTCTTTTTTTAAAGTCCTGATGGTCTCTTTGTCCTTACTCTCTTTAGCATGAGCAGCATCGACCATTTTCCAAGCTTTGTCCAGCTCCTTCAGTGTAAGAAGGACAACTTCAGTAAATGATTGATTTAATTTGAGGAGAACAGATGTAACAAATGATAAAAGTTCACCCACATGATAAAAACAATAACAACGTCTATACCTATGGTCTATACACAGGCAGTTCTATGGGGGGGCAACAGTGGCCAGTGCCCCTGTAACAATGAGCTTTGACCCCCCCTGTGGCCCTGCTCCAAATACGAGTTTATAATGATAAGTCCATTTTAGGTAGTGTTTTGCTGTAACTAGCAGAAGTGAACTGGAATTCATTTTGTTTTACATAATGCCATTTAATAAAATTGTAACTACTGAAACTAATTATGTTTTTGAAAAAAAAATGTAATGTTTTTTGGATGGGTTATGAATCTATACAAAACTAAAAATGTTGAACACTGTCTTTGTCTCTTTTGTCCCACATTAAATGTGCCTCTCATATAATAACTGCCCCCCCCCCCCCCCAGTCAAATCGGTATAGAACCGCCACAGCTTCTTTACCAAACACAAAATCCTCCAAAGTCACATCAGTGGACTGCATAACTATACTGTAGCATCTGATGCTCTGGCAGCCCTTTACCCTCTTCAGGGAGGTGATGGTGGTCTCATCGTCCTGGGACAGCTTCAGAGCGGCTGCCACTTTAGTGGATGTGGACACAACTTCTGCATTCAGCTCCCTGCATTTGGACATCAGCCTCTTCTCATTCTCACGGGACTTCTTCAGAGCATGGATGAGCTTCTCGTACTCCCCCCGGACCTTGTCCATGCTCTCGTCGCCCACCAGCTCACTGAGGACTATGTGGAACTCCTCCAAGGACTTAAACATGTCCTCTGCTGCTCCTGACTCCTGGAAATGCAGAAAAGCCATAGACAGGGAGTTTAACAAGCTAGAACGTAACTAACAGTAATTGAGTAAATGTAACTAAGTACATCAAGTAATATACTTTTTGTTTAACTATTTCTACTCTACTTATATAGTATTTCTTCTCAACTGCATTTAAAAGGGAAATAATTAATTGTATTCTACTCATATCACAACTTTAGTCAGATTGAGATTTAGCATTAAAAACAATGTGATACACTTTTAACACATTGCATCTCTCAAGATTAAACAATTGTAATAACTGTTTAGGTACAACAAATGTAATTTATCCAATTTATTACAAAACCATTAGGAAAGAAAGACCTTAACATGAATAATGTGAATCAGAGCAGAAACATTCAATGTAGAATGCAGAGTACTTTTAGCTTACGTTTGATACTTTAATGCAATACTTGTAATAGAGTGAGAGAGTATTTTGACATTAATATATTGATAATTTTACATCCAGGGCTAAAGTTACTTTATCTTAAATAGTGGTAATACAGTTGGTATTGTTACTTGACTGTGTAACTAAGAAGCAGAATGTAATACAGACAGCATTAGTGCAATTAATGTTAGCAACCATGCTAAGTTCACTTTCCAAGCCGTGTATGACGTCAGGTTAGGTTAACTTTCTACTCTTAACCTTGTGCTAAATGTATTTTTGCGTCAATATTAAGTTGTCTTGTAAACATTCGTAAATGCAACCCTGTAGAAGAGTTCTTACCTCCATTACATCAAATGAAAAGTCAAAATATATGTGAATCCATACAGGGTGGCGTTATCACGAGAAGTGTTGACGGTTGCTCAGCGACCGTAGGTCTCGCGACAGGAGGAGCCGCTGGTCTGCGGGACTTTGTGAGATCACAACATGCACTGCGCGAGAGGTGGGCTTTAAAACGGAATGGAACTCGATTTCAAAAAAGTATTTCTACCGAGGACACGCGCCACGGAGAAAGAGTGACACAAGACCCACTTACTTAGTAATATGTAAAAGTTCACAAAATGTTACCGTAATAAAAGAAATATGTGATTGATTGATTGATTGAAAAGTTTATTAACAGCTTGTATATTGGGTACAGTACAGTACAGCTCAAAACATACAATTGTTAAGGGGATGCAGACCAGAGAAAGACTTTCGTCTTGTTTACATCAGGGTCCCCCATTTCCAATTCATCATGTCATTTAAGACATATAAGACATATTTGACATACAGATGGCTTATTTACAATTTACATACAGGTGTTTTTTTTTACATACAGATTGCTTGTTTACAATTTTCATTTTAGATTTCGTTCTAATACATCCTAACCGGACATTTAAGACATACCAAGTCTACAGATATACAGTTAGTAACAGAGTCTAAAATGCGAGTATATACATAGATGGGGGGGAAGCTGTCCATTGAACGACAGGTTGAGATTTGTACCATTACCGGGGCCAGTTTTGCAATGCTCTCCCCCGAAGGTGCTCTTTAAGAGACGTTTTGAAGGTAAGTATAGTTTTACTTTCCTTTACAGTTGTGGGAAGAGCGTTCCACCTTGATGTGGCATAATTGCGAAACGTGTATTCCCCCTTTTTTGTGCCAAATCTGGGTTTCACATGATTTGTGGAGCTCCCTCTGGTGTTATGATCATGGTATTCCTTGACCTTGGGAAGAATTTTGACATGTACATGGGTACCATAGAGGTGTAGTGGATCTTGTAGACCAGGCCCATTGCAAGTAGCTGTACTCTGTCGTCTACTCTAAGCCATCCTAGGTTGTCAAAGTGGGCAGAGGTGAGGTGGGTTCTAGATGAAAGGTCAAGCAGTAGTCTGACCAGTTTATTTTGCGATGTTTGAAGTTTTATTTTTAGAGCCTTGGAGGTGCTATGGTACCATGACGTGCAAGCATAGTCATAGTACCCTTGAATGAGTGCTCCTGCCAGAGTTTTCAGGGTGTTTTTGTTTACCAGAGAGGAGATCCGGTATAGGAATCTAGTTCTTTGATTGACTTTTTTTATTACATTGGATGCCATTTTGTCACAGGAGAGGTGTGCCTCAAGAATAGATCCTAGGTATGTAATTTCCTTCTTACTTGTGACAATAATGTCGCCCACTGCAACTGAGAAGTCGTCGGATTTGCTGAGATTATGTTTCGAACCGAAGAGAATGGACTCTGTTTTACCCAGGTGTAATGATAATTTATTATCGGCGAGCCAGGTGCAGATTCTGCCGAGCTCGGAGCTGAGGGTTTTTTTCAACCTGCAACCTGTTCCTGTCAGAGACCAGCAGGGCTGAGTCGTCCGCGAACAGGAACAAGTTGCAGTCACATACTGATGACATGTCATTTACATAAATTAGGAACAGTAACGGACCTAATATGCTTCCTTGTGGAACACCACAGCTCACTGGGAGGGGGGCGGACAGAGTACCGTTTACCTCCACCATCTGTTCTCTCCCCTCCAGGTAGGATTGCATCCAGCTCACCGATAGTTTATCAAAACCAATTGCTTTTAGCTTGTCAATCAGAATGGGGTGATTGACAGTGCCGAAAGCCTTTTGTAGGTCCAGCATCACCATGCTGCAGTACTTGCCCTCGTCCACCTCTTGTTTGATGTGGTCGCTCAAATAAAGAAGGCATGTGTCAGTGGAGTGGGATGTTCTAAAGCCAGATTGAAATTCATAGATTAGTTTCTTTTCCGCGAGGTACTTTTCGACCTGTTCATATACTATTTTTTCCATGACTTTCGAGATGGAGGTAAGTATAGAAACAGGGCGGTAGTTGCCTGGGTCCAATTTGCTGCCCTTTTTGTGCAGGGGGGTTACTCTTGCAATTTTGAAGTCTTTGGGTACTTTTCCCTGTTTTATGGAGAGGTTAATTATGTGAGCTATGACTGGTGAGATGGCGGTTGCTGTGTCTCTGAGGAATTTGGAGGGGATATTGTCGTGGCCAGTGGCCTTGTTAGGTTGGAGGGCGCTCAGTTTAATGAGTACCTCTGCTGTTGTTACCCTTGCTAGACTGAAATCATCTTTGCGTACCCCTAGGTTTGTGTAGTAGGTCATGATGTGATCTACTCCAAAAAGCCCTGAGTGGGAGGGTAATTTATTTACAAGAGTTGTGGCTATGTTTGTGAAAAAAATGTTCAAGTACTTGGCCACATCCAGTTTGTCTGTGATGAGCCTGTTATCTGTCTTTATGTTTAAGTTAGAAAATCTCGTTTTGAGTTTTTTACTGCAGCCAAGCTGGTTATTGAGTAATTTCCAAAGTTCACAGGGTTTATTTTTGTTTTCCTCAGTTTTGACATTGATGAAATTCTTTTTGGCAGTTTTGATCATGGAGCTTACGTCATTTCTTAGTCTGTTTCTTTCAATTTTGAGTTCAGTCACGTGGGCCTGGAGTTCACTGCTCATGCTTTTGGAAAGCATTGACTGACTTTTATGAATCTCAGAGCATTTTTTGTCTCTGGTTTTCATGGCGGTCAGTATGCCGGAGTGCATCCACGGCTCAGCGCGGTTTTTTACCCTGGTTGTTCTTAGGGGGGCCAAATCATTGAGTATTGCAGAGAATTTGTTTTTGAAACCAAGCCATGTTTCTTCAACTTGTGTACCACTGAGCTCATCTGACCAGTCCAGGCTCTCCAGTTCTAGGTTAAAGGCCTCGCTAGAGTAGTTTTTGAGGTCTCTAGATATGACTGTTTTGTGACAGCCGGCCCTTTGTTTTAGCTTTTTGTGGGTACAGAATATCATATAATGATCACTTAACCCGCATGCTATAACCCCTTTACTGGAGGGCCAAAGTTCTAACTAAATACAAATACATTAGAAAGATATCAGTTCATTGTATGCGCGTTCAACACAATTTCAGTTTGTCTGGTTTTGATTCATCAACTATCCTGTCAATTAATTGCCTCCCTCAAGGCTCGTGCGATCAGCTCATTCTCTCATTAGCCCACATAATATCAGTGGTCTAAGGTTAGAATATTGTAGCTAACATATTAGCCACACTACTCAAATTAACTTATCCTTTAAAAACATAATTAATAAGGAGGCAATACAAACTAACTGTAAATATTTAAAAAATATATATATTTGAAATAACACAGTTGTTTTTATTTTTTCTTTGTTCTACTTTTCTATGTAGCTGTGTACCACTGTTGTTAAATGGTTTGTATGCAGTGTAGGGACTAACGTTACTGTAACGCCGTTACTTTTGGCAGTAACTAGTACTCTAACATTACTTTTTTAATTCAGTAACGCAGTTACCGTTACTACATGGTGCGTTACTCCGTTAGTTTTTTTTATATAGTCAACAGCCAGGCGAACAGAGATGAGAACTGTACTTAAGTACAGTACTTGAGTAAATGTACTTATGGCGCGTTTCCACTGCAGGCCTCGCTCGGCCTCGCTCGGTTTGGTTAGGCCTTATTAGGCCCGGCTCACTTTAATGCTGCGTTTCCATTACAGTTTAGGAACTGGGGCAGTTACTATAGTAACGCAGTGTAGGCGGAGCCGTGACGTCATCTTCAATGAGAGCCCCAGAAAAACAACACAGCCGTTAGCTGTTAGCACTCGGAGCTCACAGCTCTTCATATCTGTTCAGAAACTTGACAAAAGTTAAACTAGTACAAACCACAGACTGCCTGTGTCATGGCGAATACAGTCGCTGGTTTATTTATGTATGTATAGGCCGTTGTTGTGAGTGTGGACGGTCGGAGCATATATAACGTTAGCTTAGCCAAGCTACATTTAGAAAACACGCATTTTAAAAGGGTTTTTCACCTGCCGTCTGTCTGCAGACTTGTCAAAGCATTAATTCATGGTTTTTACTAACCGGTATCAGTATGTTGTTACTTCGGCATCATTTTGAAACGTGTATTACAATTAATTCACGGTCAAATATGTTCATCTTGTTGTAGTTGTAGCTCCCTTGCCAGCGATTCTCTCTCTAGTTTAGCATACTCAGCCCGACTCAGCCTGGTTGTTCCTGGCCCTAGAACCACGATTTAGTCGGGCCAGAAAAAAGGTGAAAAAGTAGCCCCGGGCCAAAACTAGGCCAAGTGGAAACGCAACCAAAAACGGGCTCCGCACGGCTCGGCACGCTTAAAGCGAGCTACCCGCTGCAGTGGAAACGCGCCATTAGATACTTCCTGTGTCACATGCGGAGACGGGCTGTGGGCGTGTTTGTGTTGTTTACTAACAAGACTATCATGGCGGCGGCGGAGCTCAAGTCTAGTTTCTCCACCTGGAGATATTCTCACTATTTCACTTTTGTCGAGCACAAAGAAAAGAACGTTTTAGTTAAATGTAAGTTGTGTCTTGGCGGGTCAAAGATCCTATCTACTGCCCAAACCAGTCATTCAAATCTCTTAAAACATCTGCAAAAACAACATGCTGGGACGAAGCTAGTAGCTAAGACCACAGAGACTCAGCCGACGCCACTCCACCTCCACCTAAGCAACAGCGGCTGGATTTTAACCAAGGGACTGCTGGCCAGGGAAAAGTCGATAAAGCCATTGCACGGTATGTTGTAGAACACATGCAGGCTATTGCTACAGTGGAGTCACCCGCTTTCAGGGAGCTAGTTAGCATGATAGCATGTCCGGGCGGCACACGGCATATGGGACGGAAAACTTTTTCCAACTACCTGGAGAAAGAATATACAAAAATGGAAAGCCAGCTAATATCGATGCAATCCAGATTGCATATAATGCATGTCAAGTTGATCAACAGATTGTATTATTCTCCAATGCAATAACAGTACTGAAATGAAGGCTAAGGGCATTAATGGGAGCCCTTCTGTAAAGTAACGAAAACGTTACTGTTCACAGTAACAGCAAGCTCTTGTATCGCTCCTGTTGAAAGCTGGTGATCCCACTGAGTTGAATAACTATCGACCCAAATCTTTCTGTGTTATCAAAGATTCTTGAGTCCCTAGTTTCTGCTCAGCTAAAGCTTTTTTTAAATTCACACAACATCCTTAACCCTATGCAATCTGGATTCAGATCAAAGCACAGTATTGTGACTGCCAGTCTGAAAGTCTTAGACGATATTAAGGCTGCTTTGGATAAGAAATATTTTTGTGGTGCATTGTTTATTGACCTAGCCAAAGCATTTGACACTGTAGATCACCACATTGTCTAATGTTATGTTGGTGTCTCGTTTTTGTCATAATGCCTTTTGCTGGTTTCAGAGTTATCTAACCGACTGTACTCAATGCGTCAGGTTGGGTAGTACTGTCTCTGACCCAGTCACATTGGAGAATGGATTTCCACAGGGCTCTATTTTGGGGCCCTTGCTCTTTTATTATATGTAAACAATATTTGTAATCAGATGCAATTTTCTACCTATCGTATTTATGCTGATGACACTATTGTATACTCATGTGCTCCTTCTCTGGATATGACCGTTTCCAATTTAAAATCTGATGTTATCACGCGGCAGCATGCGCTTATTGTTTCTAAACGGCTATTGAATGGTAAGAAAACCGCAAGTCAGCGTCCTCTTGCCTTTCCATTCACACCCTTGATGGCGTCTCTGTTGAGTTTGTCGCTACTTACAAATATCTGGGCTTTGGTTAGACAGAAATCTGAACTTTAAACACCATATTAAAGTTCTAACTAAGAAATTGAAATTCACTCTTGGCTTCCTTTACAGACTTAAACGTTGTTTTTCGACTTCTTCCAGTAAGAGGTTGGTCTCTGGCTTATTCCTGTCCCAGCTTGACTACGGCGACACAATCTATAGATTTGCCTGTCCCACTGTTTTGGCCAAACTTGACCCACTCTACCATGCTGCACTGCGATATATATATCAAATGCACCCTATAGGACTCATCATTGCACACTGTACACTGTACTGGATGGTCCTCACTTAGTATGCGTAGGATGCAGCATTGGTTTTTATTCATGTATAAAGCCATTTTAGGAAAGCTTCCACTGTACATATGTGCCAGATCTGCTCCCGTTTGTGACTCTTACAACCTCAGACCCAGTGCCTGGATACGGGTCCAGGTTCCTGCTGTGCGGACTGAGGCTTTTTTACTATGGTCCTTGGTCTTGGAATGACCTTCAATCAAGCCTCAAACTGAGGGCACTTGTCTCAATAGCCTGTTTTAAATTGAAGTTGTCTGAAGTCCTTACCACCAGCTGCTCTTGCAGTAATAAGTACTTTCTTACTGTCCCAAATGTGCACAATGTAGTGACTGCTTTTCTTCTTTTTGTTAGTTGTGTTTTCTGTATTTCATATGTCTGTGTTATGTGGAAGAACGTAAGAACGTGTAACGTTGCTGCCTTCTTGGCCAGGTCAGCATTGTAAATGAGATTTTGTCTCAATGTTTAATAAAATAAATAAATCTCCTTAGATATTTAAATGTGCCATTCTGCATAACGAGCACTTTTACTTACTAACTTTTTACGTTTTCTATTTTAAGTGGATCAGAGTTCATCCGTCAGGCCAGCAGGGGGCAGTGGTGGAACGCTCTTAAATTGAGCGTTAATTTATTTTCCAATTGCTTACACACATTTTTGAAAACAGGGCTCATTTTCTCAAAACACTTATCACAATTCACAAGCTCACACACCCAAAGTGCAAACACCTCATACATGAAATAGAAAAATAGTATATCAAATATACACAATATAACAAATTCTGGACAATTAAAATGATTAGTTCTGTTCCAACAGAATATTTGACTTTCTGCACATATTTCTGGAGTACAGCATTCTACATTCTACATAGCACTAAGCCCATAACAGACGAGGGTGCTTCTGATTGAGCACAACAGTGTGTAGTTGGGTGGACAACACAATCTGATAATATGAATGCAGTGTGTGCCATTTTGTTTGGTTTTGATAAGTGTTTCTGTAGTTTTGAGTGCAGTTAGTCATTCTGCAGGATATGAGGTGTTTTGCAATTTTTTGTTTTGTGAATTGTGTCTAGTGTTTTGATCAAATGAGACCTGTTTTCAAAAATGTGTGTAAGCAATTGAAAAAAACTGTAAGCAGGGGATGAGCAAATGTTCAAACTATTCAGTATAAATACGTACAAAGAATATGTGCATGAGGGTAGATGTGCATTCATGTATCTCACTTTATACAGTTAATATCAATAAAAACATGATTTGAACCCATCATTAATATACTGAAGAATGGGCGTCTTCAGTATTACATATTTTGACAAAGACATTGAAATGTTCTGAGCTCTGCTTTTTCGCAATGAGGTATTTTTGACGAAGCGAATAATTTGCTGCTGTTCACTTTTAGTTGTATTTTTCTGTTTCCAATTTGTGTCAATCGCGCATGTGTAGACGTAGCGATTAAGTGGCACACTCTTTTATAATAAGTATATCTCATGCAGCCGCAGCAGCAGCAGCCGCCACCATCAGGAACATTTCACCATATCACAGTAAGTAGTAAAAAATAGTTTTATTGAAATATTTTACAAAAAATACAAACAGTCACTTAAGCACAACAACACAGCATGTGAAGGTCCTGAAACACACACAATAAATATTCATCACACAACACAAATGTAGCTTCGTTGAACTTTAGAAAAGAAACCTAGTCAGGCCTAACATCAGGAGGTGTAACAGCTCACATCTCCAGGAACACAAAGCCAGACAGCCTGGGCTTTGTGGTGAGCAGAAGCATAGGCATGTTCACACGGTATACAAAAAGACACAGCATTCATGTTTAAAAACACATCAAAACTGAAGATTGAAGGTTTTGCATTAAGGACCATTCATCTGAAAAAAGCTCAAGCACACTGAATCATTTAATTAAAAATAGTGCTAAAATCTTAAACCCTAAAAAGGGGTCAAATACATTGAATCTCTTACAAAAGAGAGAGCAGAAGAGATGGTGAAATGCTGAGTTTTTACAAACTTAACCGTTTATTTCCCAAGATGTGTTAACTCAGGTAGCTCTGAGACCTCTTCTGACGGAAACTCAGATGACTAATATTCTTTTAGATATTTATATTCAATAAGGCTTCAGATTTATTGGACTTTTCTTGCATAGGTGCCTGAATCATAACAAACCACATTGTTAATAAAGTCTCCTTTAGTTCAAAGACACAGTAGACCAAAGTATGTGTTTGTATTGCTGTGACATCAAGGCAGCCCTCACACATAGAGCTGAGAAAGCAATCAACGTTACCACTGCACATGAAAGAAACATTAAAAAATGAAAGAAATAAATCATAAAACATACGCCGTGTGTACTTTCATTATTACAAACACCGAAGCAAGAAGTCAATCAAACATATTTAAATCAGTTTGGTATTGCATCTTCCTCTGCTAATGGGAAACAGAACAAATACACACTTTGGTTTGGCAGCTAGATTTCTTTTTATAAGTTGAACCTCTCTTGTTGCAATAGCCCTCGTTCAGTGTATAGCCACACAAGCTGCTTGTGCTTCACAGCTAAATATCAAGGTCAATCTCAACAGCAATTCAAATACTATAAAAGCGAAAGCTGAATTAAAATCAAAATACCTTTCACTTTAAGCCACAGGTATAATAACTGAGCTATCAGCTGTTAATGTATTCAGTATTATTCACGGACACTCCCAAAGTAGTCGTTCTCCCTCAAATCACAGCCTGCAGAGCCAGCACAGCCTTTTACCGTTCACACTTTTTGATTTGGCTTTGCTGCAGAGGTGCTTTACCTATTTTTTTTCCTATTGCAATTGCCCATGCCCTTTAGCACATTGGACTTGATATTATTTCAATATCTTACTTTTTTATTTACTAGAAAATATATCTGATTACCACAGTTTTCATAAATGATCAAGTCAAATGAGGGCAGATCGAAGGCAAGTTTGAACATGTGTGTTATAGTGTCAGTGTGCCGCTGGAAGAAAAGGCTGAAACGTGGTCCATGCTTCACTTCAGAACCGTTACCAAGCAACACTGCTGGCAGCATCTGTGAATATGATACATATCATCCAGCTAATCTGCACCATGTTATCAAATACTGTAACTCATCACTTTCCCCACAGATCCATCTGATCATATGTAAGACTATGAGGCAAAGACCCATATTTAAATATCCATATCTGATATAATGAGAACAACTTTCAAATGTATCCACAGAGATGAGAACCAGACAAAAATGTTAACAGCAAGCTTAGCAAGATACAATTCAGTTGTGTACAATTAAAACGTTTTCAGTCTGTTTTAAGGGAAATCTTAAAAGATCGTTTTTTAAGGAGGATGTCCACCTCATCGTCTATCAGCGCCAGGAAGCTGATCCTGACCCCCCCCCTGGATTTACATGCATCCTTGCTACATGACATGTGCAATTCAATTCACAGACCAGACCATGTATTTGTTTGAACTGCACACCTTAACCCTCGCTCGTCACCGCAACCACACGGCCACAACGCTGTGTCGTTAAAGTCACTCGCTATACATAAAGGCGTTTCAGTGTTTGTCAGACCCCCCCCCTCCTCACTCCACAGGGTCGCTGCTGCTGCTGCTGCTGCTGGCCTTGAACCCCGCCCTGCTGATGTGCAGCCAGGGCAGCTTGGCACAGTTCTTAAAGAGCTGCTCGATGGCGATGTGACGCACATGCAGCTCTGACGCCAACGAGTCTTTCTCCTGCACGGCCTCCGTCAGCTCCTCAAACACCTCTGTGGGAAGGGAGAGGCCAGAACAAACTCAAATCATCATTTATTCACAAGATTTGTTTTATACAATCAATCAAGATATATTGGAGACATGTGAAATCCCAATAAGCTATAGGAAGTTTGAGAACAGGAGCCCAGACAATAAAACACAAGGTTTTATATTATACATCATGAATAAATATAGAATTGAGAGTTCATGTATTATTCAGAAACATTACAAGCCAAAAACCCTTTCAACTCAACTACTTTAACCCTAACTAATTCATGGTCTAAAGTATTTAATTCATCAGTCCAAATATATATTAAAAAGAAGTAAGATGATTAACAAAGACACGTTTGGATGGGAAATGTATGGTGCATTTCAGAGATGTAGAAGTCTACAGCCATTGTTGCTTTAAGTGCTTGTAACAGACAGACAAAGATAAAGACATATTGAAAGTGTTATCAATCTCATTCCACACTTCCTCTGCAGACCAATGTTTGCGAGGATAAATGAATTGAGATAAGCTCACACAGTCTGTCGTTTAGCATATTTACTATGGTACACAATAAACAGGCATTGTGAAAATATTCACACACGCATTCAGTGAACTGGAGCTGTGAAACAGAGGGTCAGTGTTCATGGACCAAGATACGGAGCGTATGACTTCCTTTTGTAACACATTCAGCTCATTCAGGTAACTAGGGAAGGTATTGCACCATGTGACATTGCAGACACATCAGACAAAGTCAATTTATACTCCAAACAAGTGAGATAAAGAAAATCCATAATATTGAATACTGAAGGAGCAGAGAGCAAAGACAACGTGATAGACAATGTTTTCGACTTCAGATAAATAACCCACAACACAAAAAACACATCCAACTAATAACTTCAGTATAGGGTGTTATGCAGCGGAGGAACACCAGTACAAACACGTTTATGGACATGAGAACTCACAGTGGATTATGCAAATCCTTTCTGAGAACAGTCATTCAAATCTGTGGAGCTGGACTTCCTTTCCTCAGAGTGATCTATGTTGATCATGTTATGTTCCTCTTGAAAGAGAGACACTATGGCTCCTTCAATCACTTTCAGCTAAAGATTGAAGATAGAAATATCAAATGATAATGAGGGTGTTAACTAAAAAAGGACTGAGCCAAAACCCTCCAAACGATGTGCTATGGAGTGTTGCAGGGATGCCGACCCGGAAGTTCACCTCGTAAGGGCTAAAGGCAAATGGGATTTTCCATTGGATTGTGGTGTATTAAAGAGACATCTCTGTGGCAAACGTATATGATACTAACATGCTTAGTTCAGCGGGATCATCTCCGTATATGAACACCACTTCAATGATTTCTGAAGCGTTTCATTGGTCGACTGTATACTATATCTGGAAAAACCACATGGTTGCAAAAATTGCACACGACAGAACTTATTTTGGGGATCTAACCAGAAAAAAAGGAAAATAATACACAGACGGAAGATCTGCAACTGGATGAGGTAAAATGCTAACGCATTTCGGAGCTTTAAGACTCATTCCTGCGTCACTATATTAGTTCAATGATGATTGGGTGTCAATTTAAAAGGTGGTGTGCAACAAATCTCACAATTGTGTTGTATGATGACCCACCTATTTCTGCATTCTGCAGGGTCTAGTCATTTACACCGGGATAACATGATTCAAACTTAGAAGTGCGTAGCTTAGCTTGTACTGATTGTGCCAACACTACGTCTAACTGACTGAGGTGTGAGGAATCTGTCACTTCAAAATAATGTTAGCTGAGGATGGCATCTGAGCATTACACATTAAAGACATACAAATGTTCAGTTTAAAGTATTGATTATGCAAAAGTCTGAACTTGATGTCAAAGGTTGGGATCAATAAGCGGAATAGAACAAGTTAACAACACTTACTTTGAATCTGCATCAGCAGCTGGCTGTTCAGCTGATGGAGTTGGTCCACACTCGTTAGTCATGAAAGAGAAAGGGTTTGCATTAGAGAGGGAGAGGCACAGAATGTCACAGCATGTGACTGAGCTCTGACTCAGACACTGAACCGGTGTTCTTCAGCAGATACATTTATAAAATAGTTGGAAAATGTCAATATATTAGTCTGCATTTAAACACAGTCTAGGTGATCGTGAGGGCAGGAGGACACTGAACAGACAGGTGGCCTCCTTCCCCTTTTCCATAGTTTTATCTCCATTTCTGTAACTACAAATAAAATGTTTTTGCTGTTTACGCAAATAGGATAGTCTGGAATAACTAAATAGCATAATTTTGAACAATCTACAGGCATTTCTGAAACACTCAAGTGAAATTGACACTTCAGAGACACAAACTACATTGGAAAAAATGGGTGTGGGGGAAAAAACATGCACCATTTAGAATCAAGCTGAAAATAAAAGGTGTCCGTGCCATAAACTGGGTGATGTGCCATAGTATACGTGCCAGAAACTAATGTCTGTATAGTTATTGACGACTAGCTCCTATGTATTCTCTCTTTTTCAAACTGTATACAGGAATACTGTAGCAATATCAGAAGGGATTTGTTACTTCTTTGAGGTTCTGCAGCACTGAGCTGTTTATGGCTAAGTGCAACTCGTACATTTAACCAGCTATTAACAAATCTAAAGAAAAACTGTAGTGTTCACACCCCAAAATAAATGTGTGTTAGTGTGTGAACGAGCAATAGAATACATGATGAGCAGTTTTTCACATTGCATTCCAGCCTTGCCATGACTGTGTTAATGAGTCAATGTTGGTGTGTCGTGTGTCCTTATGCAAACAGTGAGAAGCCCCTGTCATCTTTCATTTACGGGCACAGAATTGTAATCAGGGACCTATAGAAGGCTCCCTCACATTCCTGCAGGCTGTAGTCATAAGCAGCTTTTGCAGTGACGAGACACGAGACAGCCAAGGACACACCGCTTCGAGGGAAATAACGTTTCTATGAGGAGATGAAGGATGGACCAAGTGAGTGTCTTTTCTGTTGCCGTGTTACTGTTTTGTCAGCTGCCCTTGAACTAACAAGTGCTTGGAAGTTGAAGAGATGACACTTGCTGAAGTTAAAACACAGAGGCAGCAATGCATTTCTGTTGACATTTCAAAGAAAAATAATCAAACCTTCCCCTGCTGGCTATATTACAATCTCAAACTTAGAAAGGTAAAGTTAGTGGAGTGAAATGAGCTCACATTCATCGGTGCTGTGGCCCTGGTGCCTGCGCTGTGCCTGTCCTCCTCCTGATAATAGGTTCCGGCTGTGTAGACCTTTCCTGCTGTCACTGGACCAGACGTCAGAGTGAGCCTCCTGCAGAAGCCCCAGCTTCTCCACTGTGTGGCGCTCCAACACTCCCATGGTATAGTCCGGCCTGTCTGTAGCCCTGCCTGTGTCCCAGCAGGGCGTGTAGCGCGGCACCTGGGCTCCGACTGGGGCAACAGCTTGCGGTCACTCTGCTGTAACAGAGGAGCTT